>NW_012115999.1:2241675-2294887 GCF_000951035.1 Colobus angolensis palliatus
TTCAAAATGCAGAAATCACCGGTCTTCTGTGTCCTTCGCGCTGGGAGTTGGAGACTGCAGCTGTTCCTATTCGGCCATCTTGCTCCGCCCCCCTGTGCTTAGCTTCTTATCTATATTTTCTCATGTAGTCCTTATAACAACCCTATGACTGACTATTATTATTCCCACTTGGAAGATGAAGACACTGAGGTTCCAGGAAATGAAAAACTCAGTGCAAAATCATAAGACCAGAAGTGTTCAAGAACAAGATTCAAACCAGGTTTGTAACCAACAAAAACTGTCTCAGTCACCATGCCTGGAGATCTTGATTCCACAAAAGTCAACATTCTGCTCTTTCCACTGAGGAACATTTCGGGAAATTCCCTTCTGTCATTTGCCTTAAAAACTTCATAATTCTTGGGAGACACAACTGTTGCTTTGCAAAGCAGTTCTATTAAATATGCATTAGACTGCTTAGCTTGTCCTGAAAATGAGTTAGTCACCTTTCTCTTTTTTTCCTCACTCTGCATCTTTTTATACAAGGAACTTGTTGACCCTGCCCTGGTATGTGCACGATAGAGGGCAGGGAAGAGAACAAGCAGAAAAGGGAAAGAAATATGTGGGGATGAATCTAGCTCATGTCCAGAGACTTAAATGGGAATGCCCTGTGGAAATGAACTGTGAAGGCCTGGCCAACAGGGCTGTCTGTCTAGTACCTTCCGCCTTCTGTGTAGCTTCACAAAATAATTATCATAGGTTAATCAGGTCAGCAAACTTGCCGGGCACTGACAAGCCGGGCAGTCTCAGGTGTGCTCTCAGTGGGCAACTGTGAGGACTCTCTGGCTGCTCAGATGAGCAAGTCAGCTGGGAACAACTGATCTGCTGAGAAATCTGATGGCTGCCTCATAAGGGGAACCAGGTCGCTAGGATCGCTGGGTGAAGGCTGCTCACCCTTCAAATAGTCTAACCCTCTGTGATCAGGCTGTTTTAATCCCCACATCTCCAGACTCTCACAAATCTGGAACTGGTTTGTAGTCGAAGGTCCTGGCAGGGATAATGTGTTTAATTGGCTTTAAGGCAGAAAACACAAAGCACACGACATGCAGCAAAGTTAGTTTTGTAATTACAGAAAGTCCGATGCCCTTCAGAAAGGTTACATGGGGGTATTTCTCCAAGATGGATTGTTTTTTGTTTTGTTTTGGGTGGTTTGTTTTTGTTTTTGTTTCATGGTGTTTTTATCTACTGCATAGAATTTGGGGGGGAAAACCCAGGATTTTAAATGTGGACAGGAATTTAAATCCTTGGTGGGCACATAGCAGCTATGGTACCATGGGCATGATACCTAACCTCTGTAAGGTACAATGGGGATAATTATATCCACCTCTTAGGGAGGTCATAAAAATAAGTTGAGATAAAACATATGAAAGCACCCAGCACTGGCATGCTCAGTCCATATTAGTTTCTTATTCTCTTCATTATTTTCATTATCATCATTATCACATTCTCACCTTTTTTCATCATTGTCAGTAGCAGTCACATCAACCCAGTGTCCTGACTTTCAAGACAACCATGAAAACGCCCCAACTGCTGCTAAATTACCAGCAACAAGGATCTGGTGAGTAAGTTATTTTGGGGAAGTCAGGTCTTGTCAGCGTGCGTCGAGTTTCTTGCAGTCCTGTGTGTCAGTCTTTCTTAAACCCCTCAGATACCCAGAACCTCTCTGTCTACTAAAAAGAACTGAACTATTAATGTCCCTCATAGAAGAAGAAAGGGAAACCGGCTCCTGTAAATGTGGGTCAGGAATCACCAGGGAGGTAATGACTTGGTCTGCTCTGTGTTCTCTGGCCCTCCTTGGTCCTTCCATGAAAGCCCTCTGTCAGGAGCCCTGCGTGGCCATGGAGTGATTGCCCTTTTGTTCTACAAATTCCTGGATATGACTCACAGAACCGTTTAAGCACGTCTCTCTTCATGTTCCTAGGAATTTTCTTGACAAGAGCAGTGCCTATCCTGAGGCAATCGTATTTCTCCTTGACTTCTCTCTCCAGTATCAGCTTGTTGCTTGACACCACTGCACAGCCAACTGTATAATGTGGGTGAGTCTAGCTGCATTTTCCTCAGACACAAGCCTGGCTGCCCACTGCTAAGGTGACATCAGGCCAGGCCACAGTGAATCATTTATCCTCCCTGCCTTCCTCTCCAGCCCTGAGTGAGGTGGAGTCCTTGAAACTGTCACCATCCAGTGGAAATCAGTGCTGCACTTTCAAGAGGTTAAGCATCAAAAGAGCATAAAAGGTGTTATTACCCCTGTCTCAGTAATTCCCCTTCTGGAAACCTTTTCTAAGGAAATGATGTGAAAGGATTCGGTCATAGTGGCTGGTAGTTACTGAGCACTCACCATGTGCTGACACTGTTATAATTGCCAGGTATATATTGACTTATTTAATCATCATAACAACTCCAGGAGGAAGCAGTCAGGTTATCCCCATTTTTCAGATGAGGAAACCAAAGAACAGTGAGACAATTGTATCTATATTCATGCTGCTTAAGTGTGTAAGAGCTGAGAGTGAGCCCAGGTGGTCTGATTTCACAGTCCTCACTCTTGATTTCTATACTAGTGTGGCCTCTATGCACAAAGCTTGATATAAATAGAAGAGGAAGAAGAAAAAGAATGAGGAGGGATGGGAGAGAAGGATGAAGGGGAGAGGGAGAACAAAAGGAAGGAGGAGAATAGGACAGGGAGGAAGATTTAGAATAAAAGTTACATTTATTGTTTATGATCGTGAAAATCTGGGCTAGGGCCATGTGGGCGGAGTATGCTGGCATTCCAGGTACCCAGGGTATTCTGAAGAAAGAGAGGTCTGTGGGTTCTACGCACAGCTGCCTTGTCACCCGCTGGGGAGGAGCACAGTACTGACAGTGGGGCTTACGTTTATAAAGTTGGTATGAAAATTAATAGGCATCTACATTCCTAGAGGTCAATAAATAGAGTGAGAGTTGTTTGTTTGCTTGCATATTGGAATGGAGAAAAATATGTCCAGTCCTAATAAACTTTAAAGTACTTCTGCTCTTCCCTTCCTAAACGCTTTCATCTGTCCACATTACTATGGGAATTTTTTGATGCTGTCAAATGAGTCACTTATAATGGGAATTTTTAAAATAATTATGTTGCTATGTCAAAAAATTTGGAAATTAAAAGATGTTGTTTTACATTCTTGGCACAAAATGCCCCAGGTTCAATCTTCTCAGAAAAATATGAGGCACATCTATCTAATAACAAAAAGTTTTCAGAATGATTATCCTAGTGATTCTCTTTCTGAAAATTTACTATAGTGAACTAATTGACAAGGGGAAAACAATTTTTCACAGGAAGATAATCCAATATCACTTCTAATAATAAATATTAGAAATACCTCAAATGTCCAGCAGGGAAATAGTTAAGTATCTTAGGGATATCCCCTCCATGGAATAGTATGCAGTCATTGGCAATAATAATTTCAAAGACAAAATGTGGCAAATTGAGAAAATGATTAAAAGTAAAACACACACAAAAAATTATATAGATATTATTACCATCAAATGATATACATTTTTGCATATAGACAGAGATATATTTTTTGCATGTAGGCAGAGACTGAAAGGCTATACAGAAATTAAATCAGATTAACGATGATGGAATTCAAGATAGTTCTTTTTGTTTGTTTGTTTGTTTTGAGACATAGTCTCGCTCTGTCGCCCAGGCTGAAGTGCAGTGGCGCGATCTCAGCTCACTGCAAGCTCCGCCTCCCGGGTTTACGCCATTCTCCTGCCTCAGCCTCCCGAGCAGCTGGGACCACAGGCACCCACCACCTCGCCCGGCTAGTTTTTTGTATTTTTTAGTAGAGACGGGGTTTCACCGTGTTAACCAGGATGGTCTCGATCTCCTGACCTCGCGATCCGCCCATCTCGGCATCCCAAAGTGCTGGGATTACAGGCTTGAGCCACCGCGCCCGGACTAGTTTTGTTTTTATGTGCTTGTTTCCACATTAAATATTACAAATTTACAGATCCAATGATAAAACGACAAAGCATTGTAATGGGTGCAGTGCGAGAGGAAGTCTTGGGACAAGCAAGAAGATAGACAGGAAGCTATTGCCCTAATCCAGGTATGAGATCCTGTAGTGAAGCTGAACAGTGACAGTAAGGGGAGGATTCTAGAGATAAGCTATAGTCAGTGAGAGTGAGAGGGAATCGCTGATATTCCAAAGTTTGTGACTTGAGCCTAACAAGAGAATAACAGTAGAGGAACAGGACTAGGGAGAATTTAGGAACGTTATATGTGGAGACATTCTTTAAGCGATATCCAGTTGGAAGTTGGAATACTGTTTTGGAGCTCACAGCAACGTGTGACTCTGGTCCCCCAGTGTCTCTATGTGCAGAGGATGGTTTTGTATCCAAATAGAGATCTGAGCTCAAGGTAATTCTTAATATACAAAATATAGGACTCAGGCCACCATATTACAGGTCAAGACTCATCTTAGTGATTGCCAAACTTAGAGTTCTGTATTTGTTTTCTTTTGCCACATATTACTCCAAAACTTAGAAGCTTAAGCATTTGCAATCTCACAATTTCTGTGGGTCAGGAATCCAGGTAGAGCTTAGCTGTTTGTCTCTAACTAAGAATCTCTCAAAAGGGTATACTCAGGGTGTGAGATAGGGCTGCAGTCATCTCAAGAGTAATCTTGGAGAGGATCTATTTCCAAGCTTCCTCATGTGGCTGTTGGCGGGCTCATGTCCTCACTGACTGTTTGCCAGTGACATCAGCTCCTTACCATTTGGACCTCTCTCTTGAACAGTTTGAAACATGGCAGCTGGCTTCCTTCCAAGAGAGAAAGAAAAAGGGAGAGAAGAAGAGGGAGAGAGAGAACCCAAGACAGAAGTCACAGACTTTTTATAACCGAATATCAGAAATGACATTCCATTACTTGTGCTGTATTTTACTTGTTACAAGGGAAATGATAAATCTTTCACATTGAAAGACAGAGAATCACAGATGGGGAGGAGCAGCAGGAGGTGGGGATTATTGGGGCCTATCTTAGAGGCCTCCTACCACCAGTTTTGTGGAGGTAAATTGAAGTTGTTCCACACCATTACCACCAGCACCATCACTGCCATCTTTGCCATATTCACTCACTACTTACTCTTTTGAAAAATATGGAGAAGTTGATTTTTGCAGAACTGCGTAAAGTTAGCCTTCAAAGATCTCTTCAAAGCTATCCAGCTCAGAAACAGTAAATGCAGTGCAGCAAGCATGTTGCCATTCTCCCCTTTCATGCTGCTGTCAGACATAACTAATCATCCAATTCCCCCTCCCATATCCATGCTAGGCATAACTAATCATTTAAGGCCTTGAATGTTGTGAGCATGCCCAACGTCTTGAAGTAAGTAGCAAAACTGATATTTGAATTCTGATCTGATGCCAATGTCAGTTCTGTTCCTGTTACTCACTGTCTACCTTTCAGCTCCACTCCTGGCAAGTTATTTTACAGCTCCATTTCCTATGCAGTGTGACTTAACAATTCTAATATTCGGGAGGTTGTGTGGTAAGTGTATATGTATATACCCACTGGCATATTCTGTTGATTAGAATTGGCAAAACAGTAATCCAGATCACAAGATCACACATGTACACACACATACATATAGATGTACATGTATATTTGTATATATTTTTCTTTTTCCAGAAAGTGATTATACCATTCTCATCCAATCTAGTTCAACCCACACCAGTGTGAACACTAGCGAATTCTTCTTGCCAGTAGTGGAATGTGCAATGTGCCCAAGAAGATTGTCTAAATTTTAAAGGACAGAGACCAAAACAAAGTGTTCACTGCCTATATCCCGCTTACTTAGAATAGGGTCTGCCATGCAACGTGCCGTAAGCATTTGATGAATTAGTATGTGAATGATTACAGGAATGAAATCAGCTATTTTTCTACCATCAGTCATTCAGGCACCACTTCATAGGTTTTGCCATACACCTGTGTTTTTTGAACTTAATATTTCTCTTTAAATCTATTCATTTTAAACCTAAATAATTTTTAAACAGAACCTGTAACTTGCTATCATCAATCAAAAAAGAGTTCTTTTTAAATGACATAGCATATCTATTTTACAACATCCACAAATCACCTAGAAATCATCTTGTATAACACTAGAGGTGAGTGTACTGCACTAAACAAATGGATGTAAATTCCATAGCATGTGTCCATGTTTGGAGTCTCAGAGATGGCTCAAGAAGGCCTTTAAAGAGCCGTTGGCAGTGCCTGCCAGGAGCCTGGCAAGAGTAATTGCTCTCTTTAACCCTGGGAGAGATTATTTTAAAGTCTGTGAAATATCAGTGGAATTGGAAGAGGCGTGGTCAAGGCAGTGGCAGATGAGAATCCATTAAAACATTCTGTAGGGAGGCTGTTCTCCCTTCCTGCCAGGATGCTAGTCACATTCACTCATTCAGTCATTCATCCAGTACCTTTTCAGATACTACCATGAGCCTAGTCCTGAACTAGGTTCCATGAAGACCAAAAGGAATAAGGCCCAATGCTTGTCCATCAAGAGCTCAAGCTAGAAGAGAAGTGAGAAGTACAAAACAAACAAAAACCCTTCATACACTTATAAATTCTTTAATAGGGTCATGCATAAGATGTTTAAAATACTGAGGAAGCAAATGCCACTGCCTCAGAGGATACAGAGAAGAGGTAACACCTGTTCCTCATTACAAAGAACAGGTATGTAAGGGCGCTCAGAGCAGAAAACAGAATGGGTAAAGGCCTTGGAGGTGAAATACAGTGAGCATGACGTGTGGCTGAAGCATTAAGAACCACTGGGCAATAGCAGTGGTGTACCAAAGGAAGTGGAAGGGGTAGAGGTTAACTGTGAGAGTATGGGTTATGAGGGCTGCTTAGCTTGGTGAAAGAGTCTGGAATTTATCCTGAGGGCAAAGGAGGTTATGAAGGATTTTAAGCAGAGGAATAAAGCAGCCAGTCATATATTTTAGAAATGTCCCTCCAGCTGATGTCAGTAGTATAGACAGGGGATGCAAACTTGGTTTTCTCATCTGTGCAATGGTCTTTGTAAGTTACTTCAGAGGGATCACAGGGGAATTAACATCTCTGAGTGAAGCACTTTGATTTCCACAGAGAAAAAGCCAAATACATCTATTAAGTTAAAATGCTATCATCCTTGAGTTTCCATAATCTTTTCTCTGACCTATCTTGCCCATATAAGCATACTGCACCAGGAAAGAGTTTGTGAAAAGAATTCAGAAAAATGTAATCATAATACACAAATTGTGCTATTGTTTATAACTAGTAACAGTTAATGTGAGTAGAAAACAAGAAGAGTGCCATACGCAGAGTAATTAGCTTTCCTAAAAAATTTAAAGCAAAGGGAATTGGTCACAGAGGAACGGAGGTCTCTGCTTGGTCACTTCCTTTTTGGATTTGGGCAAGTCTCTTAGCTTTCTAAGCTTCACTTTTCTCAGCTCTAAAATGCAAAAATGAGTTTTGGGTTATAGATCTCTAAGGCTCTTCTAACAGAAGTTCTAGGCTTTTAAGATGTTCTGGGCAGGGCACGGTGCGTCGAGCCTGTAATCCCAGCACTTTGGGAGGCCAAGACAGGTGGATCACCTGAGGTCAGGAGTTCGAGACCAGCGTGGGAAACATGGCGAAACCCCATCTCTACTAAAACTACAAAAATTAGCTGGGCGTGGTGGCACATGCCTGTAGTCCCAGCTACTCAGGAGGCTGAGGCAGGAGAATCGCTTGAACCTTGGAGGCAGAGGTTACAGTGAGCTGAGATCACGCCACTGCACTCCAGCCTGGGTGACAGAGCAAGACTCCATCTCAACAAAAAATAAATAAAGAAATAAAATTTTAAAAAGATGCTCTACATTTTTTTAGTTATACAATCTCTTTGATGGTAAAACATACAACAAAAAGTCACAACTTACACAGGCAAGTATTAACAATGGATTGTTTTAACATATTTAACTGGGTGTTCGTATAAAAATAAATCTTTTTATACTAATATATGATGCACATTAATACAAGCAGAATTTTATCTAAGTAGTTCAAGTGTCTTGTTTTTGTTTTTTGTTTTTTTTTTTTTTGAGACTCTCTGGCCCAGGCTGGAGTGCAGTGGTGCGATCTTGGATCACGGCAAGCTCCGCCTCCCAGGTTCATGCCATTCTCCTGCCTCAGCCTCCCGAGTAGCTGGAACTACAGGCGCCCACCACCACGCCTGGCTAATTTTTTTGTATTTTTAGTAGAGATAGGGTTTCACCGTGTTAGCCAGGATGGTCTCGATTTCCTGACCTCATGATCCGCCCACCTCTGCCTCCCAAAGTGCTGGGATTACAGGCATGAGCCACCGCACCCGGCCAAGTGTGTGTGGTTTTCTTTTTGTTTTATACTAATTATGGTATTCTTGCTGTCTTGACCAAATTTTTATTTTATTAGTCACATTGTCACCTTCTTCATATTTTTTTTTTTTTTACTTTTACTTTGGGTTCAAGGGTACATGGGTAGATTTGTTGTAGAGGTAAACTCATGTCAAAGGGGTTTGTTTTACAGGTTATTTCATCACCAAGTACTAGGCCTAGTACCCAGTGGTTATGTTTTCTGATCCTATCCCTCCTCCCACCCTCCATCCTCAAGGAGACCCCAGAGTCTGTTGTTCCCCTCTATGTGTCCATGTGTTCTCATTATTTAGCTCCCACTTATAAGTGAGACCATGCAGTATTTGGGTTTGTTCCTGCATTAGTTTGCTAAAGATAATGGCCTCCACCTCCATCCGTGTTCTTGCAAAGGAAATAATCTCGTTCTTTTTTATGGCTGCATAGTATTTCATGGTGCATATGTATCACATTTTCTTTATCCAATCTGCCGTTGATGGGCATTTAGGTTGATTCCATGTCTTTGCTATTATGAATAGTGCTGCAATAAGATGTTCTATGCTTTTTAATGGCAAGAGTTTCATAAGTATCTGGGATAAGAGCATTTGAGTCCAGAGAGTGAGAAATGCAAAACCCTTAGAGCAACAATGAGTTGTATGGGTTAGAAGAAAGTCAAAATGCCAATGTAGATACAGCACAATTGGCCAATGGGGAAAGTCATAGAAAATAAGATTAGAGAGGTAAGCAGTGACTGGATCACGTAATGCTTGGTGGGTCATTAAGAAGTCTGAATTTCATTCTCAGTAAAATGGAAAGCAATTGAAGTGATTTTAGAGACAGAAACACAATCCATTTTAAAAGGAATACTGGCTACTGAGGTAGAGAAAAGATATGGGGAGAGGAAAGAAGGAAGAGTAGAAGCAGTGAGATCAATTTGTAGGCAATTGTAGTCCAACAAAGACAGCATAGTAACTTAGACCAGAACTGTCGGATGGAGGGAAGTGAGATTAAGGTAAAGCTGGCAAAACTTGCTGATAGCTTAGATGTAAGAAATAAGGGGAAATGAGAAATCAATAATGATTTCTGTATTTTGAAAAAGACTGGAAATAATCAGAGTATTTTGAGAGGGAAGAAAAGATTAGGATTTCTGTTTTAGCTGTATTACATTTAAGATAAATAATAGACATTCTAGATGTTTGGCAGGTAATTGATATCCCACATATCGTGGAAGAATTTAGGACAAGAGATAGAAAGTTGGGGGTTATCAGACTGTATGAAATAATCCGTAAACAAATGCAGATGTCGAGGAGACAGTAGAGAAACACACTGAATCGTCAGAGCAGGGATGGAGGAGCCAGCAAAAAAAAAATACTAAGACGGGTTGACCAGTGAAGGAGAAGAAAATCTGGAACTGACTATCACAGAAGCCAAGAGAACAGAGTATTGAGGAGAGAAAAAGTGATGAACTTTGTCAGAGCACCTGAGAGTTTAAGAGTAGCACTGATAATTGATCACTGGATTTGACAACATGTCATTGTTTGATGGCATTGATAATAACAGTTTTCAAAAAATGTTTTTGAAAGAATGGGAACTAATGCCTGATTGGCACATTTTAAAAAGGATTAGAAGTGAGATAGTGGAGAGAGTAAGTACAGATGGGCAATTCTTTTCTTGAGTTTTGCTTTAAAAGAGAGGAAAAACATATGGCAAGAACTAGAAGAGAATATGAGTCAAGGGCGGGTTTCATTTTCTTAACATGGGAAACAGGATAACAGAATAGCATGCTTGTCTGCTGATGGCAATGATCAACAGAAAAGGAAAAAATGATCACGAGGACAAAGGGATGACTACTACAGGAACAAAGTCCAAAAGAAAGAAGTGGGATGAGATCAAGTGCACAAGGAGAAGGGTTGGTTTTAGTAGAAGCATGAACAATCCTTATGAATAAATATATAAACAGGAGAAAGCTGGCTCTGGAGGTTAAGATGCAGATAAGTTGGAAAACTGGTAATGAGAATACATGTTCTTATCTTCAGATCACAACTATTTTCTTAGCTGGATAAGAAGCAAGGTCATCATCTGAGAATAAAAAGAAGGGGGCAGAGTAAGAAGGTTGAGAAATGAGAAGACTCCATTATGGTTGTCTTGGATAATGAGAGAATCAAAAAACATGACAAGGTTGCTAGGGAAAATAGAAAGTTCACTTGAGGTTTGTGGTCACAAATTTGAGGTTAGACCAGACAGTATGGTTGAGTATTTTTCTCCAGTTCACCATCAGTGACCCTGGTGTAGGAACGAGGGAGGCATGGTTGGGTTTGAGGACTGAGTTTGACTGGCTGAGAATGACAGAAGGGCCAGGAAGGTGAGGATTTGCAAGATGATTGCAGCTTCAGATTCTGGGACCTAAGCTGAGTGGTGAGTGAAAGGAAGGCATAAAGGGGATGGGGACACTAAAAAGGAATGGGCTCAATGACCCAGAGGTGCAGATGTAGTCAGAAAATATATAGACTAGAGATTAGAAAAGATCTGCCAGTTCCTACTTTGACATATTTGGGCAAGTTTCTTAGTTTTTTGCTATCATTTTTCTTCATCTGTAAAGCAGGGAAAATAATATCTACCTCATAGGGTTGATGCAATGAAAATATGTTAATCACCTAGAATCGTTAACATTTACAAAGAGATCTAGTACTGACACACAGTATTTGCTGAAAATTTTCCTTGTAAGGTTTTATACTTTTGATGGTCAAGGCATTGGTATAATTTGAACTATGTGTACAAAATACCAAATATCTTTATGAAAAAAGAAAATTCTGGCAATAACTGGATTGTTATTTTACCTAGTTTGGAAAAGATCTGGATTGTGCCAATTCTTAAGAATTTATTTAAACATTGGGCATTGTGTAAACATTTTTAAGCCATTATGAATTACTACCTTCGTCCCAGAGATTGTTGGGGAATGAGAGAGGTGAAAATAAGGGATGGGGTCATACCTTCAATTTTAGGTATACATCCAAATTTTATAGAAAACAATCCTTTTTGTGTTTGCATTACAAATCTCAAATCAACAAGTTCATCTTCATTGGTCTGGTATGTCAATGAGTTAAATTACACTTTCTGACATATGTTCTAAGCTTCATAGAGAAAATTGCAATTCCATAATTACATTCCAAGGAGCAATCTATACCAATACCAACACTAAATTTATTATCTCCTCCCTACACTTATAGTATCTTCTGTATTTTCTTTCTTGGTATGTTGATTCATCTCCCAGGCTAGAAAATCAAGAGGCATTGGAGGTTCATCTTTCCTTTTTCTCTTACCTTCCACACCTGATTAATTGCCCATTTCAGGTGTCATTCCTAGGTCCTAGGAAGCATAGCCTTTATATCTGCCAGCTCCATCTCCATGACACTATCTCTGCTCATCTTCATCTCTCAACTTTATTCTTCACCAACCCTTACGTATCTTCCTCTAATTTTTCTTCCTTCTGAGCCAATACTAGTGGTATTTGACCTTAATAATTTTGCATCACTGACTCTTTGAGAATAACATTTTCGACATTCTTTTCAGAAAAGAAAGCTCATGTGCACATAGACATGGCTTTTCACCTACAAGTTTAAGGTATTCATCTCATCACATCTGTGGACTTTTATGTGTTCAGGGATACCAAGTAACAAACTATAGCATCATCTCTGGCCCAGGGTGAGTTTTAGAAATTGCAGCTCTCACAGCACTCCCCTCCTGAATAACTCCATATGTCAGGTTGTGGCTGAAGTCAAGACTCCTCAGTGTAGACTCAAAGCTCATCCAAATGCTGCCCCACATTTTTTTCCAGATGCAGCTTCTTATATCTGTAATTGAAACACATCAAATGCAAAACTTGCCCTGTGTTTGATATCTCTGTTCTCTCCCTGCCTATCATGGTACCCAGTACTGAGAAAACTTAATAAGCATGTTGGGACACAGGAAAGAAAGGATTTTTATGTGATCCTGTTTTCCAGAGTAATATTCAAAAGGCAACATTCCCAAGAAGAAGATGGGCAATGGCAAACATCTTTGGCAAATACTAATAACAACTTTACAAATCCTACTAATCTCTGTCTCCTCAGCTCTGCTCACTAGATCGATACTGGAATCTATTATTTTAGTGCATTTCCACCTCCACTCTCCAAACCCTATTTCCCCAGGGACTCTACAGTTCACTGATTTTTTAGCTTATTAAAGTCATACCACTGCTTTCTCATTCTAAAATGTTCTTACAACAATGTGGTTAAGAGAATGGGCTCTGGAGTGAGAAAGTCCAAGATGTGCACCTCTGCTTTATCAATGATTAGGTGCATGACCTAAAGAACATTATTTAATACATGGGAGCCCCACTTTTCTCATCTGAAATATGAGTATAATATCTGTTATCTCAATAAATAAAATATTATTTTCAAATTGCTTACCACATTGCCTGGCACATAGTTAGTGGTTAATAAATATAGATGTTTTATCCTAAAATATGATATTAAGGTTCCTTCTAAACCCATGAGTCTATAATTGAAGCCAAATTATTAGTCCAGAACTCACTGGAATCTTGGGCGATGAGGGAAAAAACCAACAATTGTTTATTGAGCAGTTACTATGTGCTTGGCTATTGAAAATTCATTGTCTACTTACCTTCATAACACCCCCAAATCAGTTTATTAGTAATCCCTTTTAAGCTTGAGGCTACTATTAGTTTATTAGTAAAAATGTAACATGAGGCTACAAAGTTTAAGTCATGTGCCTAAATTACAGAGAGAGTAACTTGCAGAGCTGGGACTAATCACCTCCTTGTGTTAGAATCTGAGCTCTACAGAAGGCTTTGTCCTTAATCTCCACGCTGCTTATGAGTAAACCCCCGCATTACGTCTTTCATTGGAGATATCACTTTTCTGTTGCGTCTCCTTCTGCCAAGATGATGTTTTACATGGATACTAAAACCAGGACTAGAGATCTGATGCCTGTACAGAGCCCACAAAAGCCTAAACAAAAGAATGGTTTGAAGTTCCATCTCTGCTTGGTGGTCTATAGTTTTTCGGTATTAACAATCAGTAGAGAACCGTTTCCACAAAAACTGCAATGTTCCACTGAGTTCTGGATTAATGATTTGACTGTAGTTATGGGGTTAAAAGAGACCTTAGGATCCTATCCAAAAGTCCACTGAATTGATTAAAGCCAAACATTTGGAAAGATGTGGCTTCACAGACAGTTTTCTTTACGAGGTTCCACACCATGCTTTGAAAGTAAACTCCTCTTGTCTTAAAGATTCAGTGTTTTAAACCTGATACCTGAGAATCCCAACTTCCCTTTTATGAAGTGGCTGAGACTTATCTGTAGAGGAGGCACACCCAGTTAACTCAAATGCTCATCTGGAATCATTGCTCACAAGAAAGTGAGAATTGGATGATAAAGTTGAAATAACCAGAACCCTTGAAGAAAGATGGCACTTCTTGTTAATATAATCATCAGAGAAGGCAAAACTTTTGAGAGGCAGACCCCAAATATCCAGAACACAGACCTAGAAGAAAAGAGGGTACAGGAGGGCCAGGAGATCTTCAAACGTGTCATTCTGATTTTTGCAGTGGTCAGTGATTACAGGGCGCATCGCAAGAGGTTGAAAGCCGAAGGAAACAGCGGGAGTCCATTAAAAGTTCTCTGACGTGCTCAGCTTTAAAGATCATGAAAAAGAGATGGAAAGAAGGGCATGTAACCATAGAATCAAATGGGAAAATGGTACAGAGGTGCCCAGAAAATCGATAGAGGAAGTTCTAAGGGGCTCACCCTTGCTGGTTGATGCCTTCATCCAATTGTTTAGTAACATTGATTGAACATCTGGCTCTACCAGGAACTGAACAAAGACTTTCCCTCAAGTGTGAGCTTGAGCGTTAGGTTCTTCAGTTCCTTCTGATTCCCTGTGATCCAGCCCGTGCTTATTGTCTTTATTTTCTGAGTCGTGCCTCTATGGCCCCCCTCCTCTCTGAAAGCAAGGCCACTTGAGTCGTGCCTTTCTGAATGAAGTCAATGTCTGTGCCAGTCAATGCACAATTGTCGCTTATGACCTTCCTGAGGTTTCCTGTTTCCTCCTAATGCATTAGAAGAACAAATCAATAAAGTCTGTGTCCCAGTACCTTGGGTAACTGCCATCTTCATGGTTACATCACTATCCAGGGTGACTGTGAAGCAGTGGGGCGCTTAACCCCAGGAGCAGTGGGGGGACTGGGTTGGGCTCATTGGAGTCTCACACAGAGATGGCGAAATGGCTCTTGGCTGATATAGAAGCACAAGCCTCCCCCACCACATGGTGATTTGTATTCAGCAGCAGCCCCCTCCCTTGGCACCAGGCAGATGGGTCCCCAGGAGAGATCCAAGGAAGCAGGAAGGGGCTGTTGTCCTTGACAAGGAAACGATTGATGTCTCTGCTTTCTCACCCTCTTTAAATTGAGATGGGGACAAGATTAAAAGTTCAGGCAGGAAGCCAAGTGGTGATTTACAACACTGAGCAACCAGCCTAGTTTGTGAGGAAACCTGTGGTCCATCTCTCAAGAAATGAGCTGCCTGGATATTTGAAATGTTCACTATTCTTGCCAGAATCTAGACATTAAAGCCCTGTCATAACAATAATAATAATGATAAAAATAGCAAGGAAAGATAAATAACAATAAACTCTATTTATCGTATGTTATATTCAATGTCCTATATTTTATCATTGTTATCTCTAAATTCTCACAATGACAGTGAAAGGCAAGTACAATTACCCCCATTTTATAGGTAAGGAAACTGAGGCTTAGAAAAGTTAAGAAACTTGATTGAAGTAACACGGTTAACAAGGAGTAGAACCAGGATTCCAGCCCAAGTAGCCCTGGCTCTAAAGCATGTACTATTCTATTGCACTGCATTGGCTGATGCAAAATGACATGGTTGGCTTTTCCCAGGACATAGATACAGTTGAAGCACAGTCTCAAGTTGGTGTGACCACCTGCTTAGCTAAGGGTTCTCTGGGGTGTATGAAACTAGGCCAGGCCTCTTGTTGCTTACATGCTAAGGGTGATGGAGCTCATTCCCTCTGGCCTATGACACTGAAGACTTTGCTGTGGGAGCCTTTGCAGTCCCTTGTCCTGCCTTTGGCTTTGTGTCATGGAGTGGAAGCTCTTTCAGTTGTAAAGTTTTCACAGGGAAAGCAAAGCCAAAAATGGGGGTAGGAATGGGATATCAAGAGCAGGCAGTGAGAAATGTGTCTGACACGGACATCTCTAGCAAAAGTAAGGACAGTGGTGTCAAGGAAGGTCAAGGTCAGGTATCAAATGGATAAGATATCAACAATTTATACACCTCATGTCCAGGATAAAAAAGGGAATGTATTAAAATAAATTAAAGGTAGATCTGAGGTCAGAGTTGTCAGGAAGATGAGACAGGTAGTAATAAGACCAGTTAAGGGAACTAGAAAGTAGGTAGTTCTAGAAACATGAGAACTTTCATGAATAGTTTATGACCATGCAGGGCTTCTCTTTAGAAAGTGTCACACCCTGCTTTGAAAGTAAACCTCACCTTGTCTTAAAGATACAGTGTTTTAAACCTGATACCTGACAATCCCATCTTCTTTTCTATGGAATAACTGAGACTTATTTGTAGGGAAGGCACACTCAGTTAACTCAAATGCTTAGAACACTGTAGTAGAAGGTCAATGCATGTGATCAATCCCCATGAGAGCCAGTTAGGTTAGTTCTGTCTCAATGCCACATCCCTGCCTTCAGCCTTAGGCAACTCTATGGGGGAAATAAATGCCATTAATTAGAAGGGGCACCAGGCAAGTTTGTATGTACTGAGCAACAAAAACCCATTCTTTCTCTTCGAAAGGTTCTCAAAGCTCATGGTGAAACAGCAGCATGTTCCTTTCATGAGGACAACAGAGAATTTGGGGGTTTATCAAAGATCATAACCGTCTCATTTCTCTCCAAAGAGATAGCAGATTTAAGGTCTGATATGATTATTTATGTTGATTTAATTCACAATGTGATTGTTTAATCATGTTGCATTGATCTTTGAACTCCTTCAATTCAATAACTTTGAGTGGCTCTTCTCACACTCAAGTAAAAATAACTAGACATAGACACTCCACACATCAACAGATTATTCTGCATTGCCCTCTCAATCTCTTTTTTTTTTTAAACTATGACTCTTTTCTGTGCTATCAGAAAGCATACTTCCTTGGCCTTTTAGGCAAAAATATAACCTTGAGGATCCCAAGTGAACTTGTCTTGACTTAAACTGGAGAGATTACTCCTTGGAGGTTTTCTGTGTCACCATGTCTTCCTTCTTCTCACTTTGCTCACTCCTATTGGGTGAAGTGAGCTTCATCTGGTATTTTACGATTTGAGTGGTTAACTCTTCTGATTCTGAACAAAAGACTATACTTCATTCTGACAATTTGTACCCTCCAGACTTTCCTCCTGAGTAGTTCCTTTCCAACCTCTTTGGAGAATGATAGAAAAAGTCTATTTATTCGGCACTCCTTATGGGTGAAAGCTCTTCCAACCTATAAATAAAACAAATTTAACTTGTACAGGGTTACTAATGCTGTGGAGAGACAAATAAAGAAGCTTGCTGCCTTCTGGCTGCAGGAATCAGGCCAAGGATTTTCACAAAATAGCCAAGGACTCTAATTTATGAAGAGTCTTATTATGATAAGAATTTAACAATAACAATTCCATTTTTGTTGCAGACATTCTTACAAAAAAGAACACCGAAATTGACCTTACCCTGACAATATGATGGCTGAGGGATTTATGATCACTTGTAACATTTGAAATTGAGGCAGAATCTCAAGAATACGACTCTGGTGAAAGGTCCTATTTATGCTTTTGATGTCTTTCAGTTGGACATTTACCATATGCCTATTGGTAGGTTTTTTACACCAGGACAGTGAAGGTGATACAGGAATAAATAAAACACTATCCCTATCCTTTAATATCATTTATTTATGGGGTCAATCATAGCTTTTCATTTTCCAAAATCTTTGATAAATGTCAGAATTATGTTTTTTAATATTTTTACAGAATTACTACTATATATGATAGAGGATGGAAGGCAAGGTACTATGAAATGGAAGATATTTTGAATTAAGATATTTGGACCTGGGTTCATATTTTTGCTTTGGTCTTTGTTAACTGAGTGACCTTGGGAAAGTTCTTCTACTAAAAAAGAATGAAGATACTAATTACTTCATGAAATTGCTGTGAAAAGCACATAACAAGTATATCCACACTCAACAATGTATGCTCAGAAATGAAGATCCCTTTTCTCTTACTTGCAAATAAAGTCTTACAGTAATACAGTGGGGATAAAGGTTTAAATTGGGGGATTCAAGAAGGTTATAGAAAGAGGTAGCATTTTCATAGGGGAAGGAGAGAGTCCAAGAAATCAGATCCATTTTCTACAAAAAGAAATAGGAAGACAGATAATTCAAGAAGAAAAGTTTACATGGTTGAAGACCCGAAGTTAGAAATAGTGATGTGTCTCTATAGGAAGTTAGGAATTGGGGTGGACACAGTTGTTGGAAGAAGGATGGTTTCAGCAAAGGCCCAAGAGTTGGGTGACAATTTCAAGTGTTTGTGAAGATATATGAAAAAAACATTATAAAGTAGTTAGGATATAAGAAATAGAGAGGAGGGAATGAATTAGCATTTATTGAGTGTCTTGCATGTTCCAACACTGTACTACTTGCCTTATAAACTTTTTTTCAATAAACGCCTACAACAATCCTGAGAGGTGGATATTATTAGTTCCTCAATGGACTCAGAGAGTTTCAATTATGTGTTTAAGACCATAGAGTTAGTAAAGGACAGAGACAGAATTCAAATGTAAGCCCATGTTACTCCACATCCTATGCATTCACTAAGCCTCTCAGGAAAACCAGTTTATTGGACCTTGTAATCATTTAAGAATGAGATGATAGAAGACTATTTCAGTCTTCTATCTACCCTATTTCAGGGTAGTAGCCAAAGGAAAAAAAAAAAAGAGATGAAGGGATGAGTGGATGGATGGACAAATGAATGGAGAGATAGATGGATAGATGAGCGAATATGAATAACAAGATGGATATATGGAAAGTCAATGAATGAGTGGATGATTGCAAGAGGTGTGGAGGTAAGCTCAAAACAGGAAAGAACTGGAAGAAGGAGGAATTAAATATAACATCTGGTGCTGGAACATCTAGTAAAATCTGACAACGTTAATGAAGAAAAACACAAGGAAGAACAAGTTGCTAAAAATGGGGGGAAAGAAGTCAGTTCTGTGACACAGAATAAAAAATTTTTATAGGAATTATCTGCTAAAACATTGTTAAATGTGAATATGCTTGAGCATTGAATGATTTGCCTAGACAGAGCAGCCTCTTTTTCCCAGAGGTAGGTTTTCCTGCCTGGTATGGACAAACAAACTGGCTGGACTTTCATGGAAAAATTTGAGCCAAGATGGTCACAGAAGTCACCATCCTGCTCACATCTGGATTCTAATGGAAGTAGTCAATTAGTAAAGAAAAAAAAGGGACATAAATTATTCAAATTGTTGGCAAGCAAAAGAACAGGTTGTTTCTCCTTATAAACTCTGTGTTAGAGTCATGTGACAACAGATCACCCATAAAGAATGCTTTCTGAGGATTCTGTGGGTGTCTTTCAGTTGGTAAAAATGCTCATTCATACTTGAGGTCCAGTTCCAATGTAAGCTCCTGTCTGAAACCTTCCTCATCTGTATGGACTTTACAGGGTCAACTTAGTTCAAGTAGACTTATGCCTCCTAGAATTTCCTTTCTTACATTGTTTCAAGTTAGCATGGGTCATAGGAGACATTTTGCATGAGTTTTGGAAGGATGAATTAAAGCAGAAGCCGTAGTTAGTTAACACTCAGAGGGTCAATGCAGGAACACCAGGTGCTATTGCAAACCATGTCCATTGCTACTTATCTGCTTGCAAACCTTGTTGGTCTGGGTCAACAGCCAGACTAGCAGCAATTTCACCTCCCACTGGATCCTTCTTCAGTTTTTCTAACTCCTGGCTTGCATGTGAATTTAGTGCATGAAGAGACACCACCTCTTTAGGACTCAAACATTACTAAAGTTGCAGGCTGGAAGACAATGAGAAAGTGAGGCAGATTCTAGGCTGTTCTCCACCTTTGCAGGTTCCAGTTCATCCTTGCTCTCCCACACTTCATATCAACTTCCTTTCCCAACTCTCTGCCCTACTAACTTCAGGCTCCAGAACCAGTAGTGGCAAAGATGGTCAGTAGTCTGCAAACTATGACCTGCAGAGCAAACCCAACCCACTGCCTGTTTTTGTAAATGAAATTTTATTGGCACATAGCCAGATCCATGTGTTTATTAATTGCTTGGGGCTGCTTCTGTGCTTCAGAGATCGTATGCCTCCCAAAACCTAAAACATGTATTGTCTGCTGCTTTAAAGAAAAGGTTTGCCAAATCTGAGCAAAGACAGTAACCATATACAGGCTGTTAAACCAACTTCCACAATCATGTAAGGTCAAATCCCTAAATGTGCACGTGCATATGTATGTACGTACATTCACGTGTGTGCGTATATATGTATGTACATTCATGTGTATATAGGTATATATATATGTACATTATATATACATGAATGTATGCATACATATATGTATATGTTTATGAATATACATATATTTATCAGTTTTATTTCTCTGATTAAACCTTGATTATTACACAATCTCTACTCCGTTAATATTTGGAAACCAAGAAAATTGAATGCTTCCCTCTCCTTTGCCACAGTATTTTGCTATTAGAGCACTTGCCATATTGAATTATAATTGGTTTGTATCTCTATTTGTGTCTCTTTTACTAAATAATGAAATCTTAGCCGTGCCCTTTCTCCAATAATAGTAAAAAAGAAAAACTGAATAAGGAAATGACTAAGCAATGAGTGAATGAATAAATGTAGAAAAGAAAAAGAGATGTTTTTCTTTCCTTCTTTTGGCCTTTCTAGCTTTTGTGCATCCCCATGGCCACATACCAACACACAGAGCCAGAGTTTGGCAGACTAATGTTTAACTCTGGACTGCTCCAACTGGGCTACCCTCTGCCTTGATGCTGGCGCAGCCTGCTCAGCATGAGGGGCCATGGAGTCCCTTTCCAGGTTGTATTGTGCTCCATGCCTTGACAGAAACCAAGGCCAGCTTTGGGCAGCAGTGCTCTACTTTGACAGTGGTGCGGTTGCTGCAGACAGCCTTAAATACCTCCAGTGGCCGTGGCCCTCTGCCAAGGCTGCTGTAGGAGCTGGCAGGTGCTGGAGAGGGGCCTCTGGCATTTGGAAAGCACCTGGACTTTGTCAAGCATTTTCATTCTCATAGACTTAGTTGGAACTTACAAGGGCAAAGAACATGAGGAGAACTCCGTGAGAACTGGGGTTCCTCCATGACCTTGGTCAAATCACGTAAACCGTTTATGTTTCAGTTTCTCTACCAGCCAAGCTCTGAAATGCTATGATTTTGTGATTAAGAACTCAGCATCAGACTGATGGCTTGTGGCTCCTACTTATAGAGATTTTCTGTGCCCCATGTTGCCTCTTAAAAAGAGGCCTCTTCCAGAGGTTTCAGTGAGACGAGATCGCGCCACTGTACTCCAGCCTGGGCAACAAGAGTGACACTCTGTCTCAAACAAACAAAAAAAAAACCAGGCCTTTTCAGAGAGGAGAATGGGGAAGAGGTATATAATAAACTGGAATTTACTATACTGAAAGATATTTTAAATAAAAATGAGTATAACTAGTATTTACTGAGAACTTATGTGCCAAAATCTCTAGTCAGCATTTTAAGTGTATTACGTTAAAGAAATTAGGATTGGTTGCTACTGCCTTTAGAAGCTGAACTGTGTGTGTGTGTGTGTGTGTGTGTGTGTGTGTGTGTGTGTGTGTGTGTGTCTTAGAATATTCTCCATATGGAGCAGCAACAGTCAATTCAAATAGTATGTTAAATTGTTTTCACTGCTCTAGGTCATATGTGCCTTTTCTGCATGTATGCATGCATGTCTCCAGTATTCATTTTTAAGAGCAAAAAAAAAAATCACCCTACTGTGTATTGAGTACCTGCCATGCCATGTACCAGGCACCATGCCAAGCTCTCTACCTTCATATGATTGCATTTACTCTTCTAACAACCTTCCATTACAGGTATTATTCCTATGTTACTGTAGAAGAAACTAGGGATCAGAGAAGCTAAGTGATTCACCTGCAATCACACAGCCGGGAAGTGACATCCTAAATTCAAACTCAAGTCTTTTGACTCAAAAGCAATTTTATTTCTCCTGCATTGAGCTGCATCCCATTGCAAGCATGTCTGGAAAAAATCAGAATATCCTGCTGATATGAACATGCGCTAATCCTATGAGCCTCGGTGCTAATCCTATGAGCAGACCTTTGTGAGCACCTTAATAGGTGGATCTGTGGCTACAACTCATAGCCAGACATTTCAAGAATGATATCAGTTGTCTACAACACAAGAGAAAGATTATTTATTGTCAAAACCGTGAGGGACTCAGGGAGTAGCACTCATGTTTTTCCAGGTAAGGACACTGAACCTAGAGAACAGAGCTGCTTGGCCAAACTCACCCAGAGTTAGAGCTTAAATCTAGGTTTATCTGTCAGCTCATCTTTCTACTCCACTGCCACTTCTTCCCTTGCACTTCTGCCTTCCTCAGAAATTTTAATTGAGCATGTGAGTGTGAGAGTTTGTGTGTGTATGTGTGTGTGTGTGACAGAGAAAAAAAAAAGATTGCAGGAGAGTGCTAACAGGGAGGAGACCAGGTTGGGAAAGAAAGGCAGAAAGACCAGTATATTTTAAAGCCAGATATTGCATTTTTAATGGCAGTACAAGAAAGGCAACATCTTCTTGATGGCTTCTCATGATGGATTGAAGCAGAAGCCAGCCTTCCAGTGCTTTTCTGAGGCTTTCTGCCACAGCTTTGCAAAACCTAGAATTGAGAAAACCAATTAATGAATGCCCTGGTGCTTTGGAGGTAGCAAAGACAAAGCAATTGTGTCACGGGGAGCTGAAGCTAGGGCTGCCACTTCATTTCCTTTCCCATGGGAAATCGGAGCGTCACCAGCTTTGAGGAGCCTCTGTGATCCTCTGAGTCTGTCTCTCTGCCCCCTCTCTTCTGAATGCATTTAGAATCTAATGATTCTTCTCCTGGCATGAATTGAAGTGATCCACTCCACACACTCTGACTCCAGTCAGCAAGGATTTGTCATTGTGAACCCCCAAAAGGGTAGGTAGCAAGAGCACAGGATACAGGAAGATACCAGGGTGCCCCAGATTCTAACCCTCCAATATAATAAATAACATGTGAGATGGGGCGGGGGGTAGGCAGGGAAAAGATGCATCATTCACTTTCATCAAGGTCACACTGCCCTTCTCTGCTCTTTTCAGAGAAAAGCTTTTTTTTATACATGCACGCCACACTCACTCACGCATGCACACTCCCGGCAAGAAGCCAACAAAGCATTTTGGTCATCTATAGACCACTCAGTTTCTTCAGAGTTGAGTAAGATTAAAAAAGCCCGACATCTCCAATATTCCTCAGCAACGGTTTATGTACCTGCATAGGCAGATGAAAAAAAGGGCTTGGGGATGTATTAAAAAGCATGCATGTATATGATGGATGGGGAGAGAGAGAGCACGCAAGAATCTGATACAGATTAATGGCTCTCTGTATTTTTGGAGTCTTTTTGTTTCAGGCCCATAGTTGTGGTGCATTGGAAGGGTTCTGGAATTTTAGAACACAAAGTAGCAGTTTTAAATAATGAGAGAAGATTCCACATGGAACGCTCATCTGGCTGTGGCAGCCTGTGACTGAATGAGAGAAAAGTGCCCTAGAAGCTATTCATTACGAATTCACTGGAAGCTCTCAAACGAGGCTGGCAGAAGCTGAAATTGAAGTGGTCTCTGACCTAATTTTCTTCTGCATGAAACATCTGCATCAAGGCTCTCTTTGATGTATTCCACTTGGCTCTGTCTACGGGATTGTATCACATGGACTCGGTGTTGCCTCCTTATTGAAAGACATTTCCAGCCTTTGCAAGGTAATGCGATGTTACTGTTACCCAAGCTAATCACTCAATGTGCTGCTAAAATAGAAACAATAGCAGTTCAGAGACAATGTTGTCTGCTGGCTGTTCCTGCAGCTTGGGCTCCTGGTTTTCCAACTGAAATCTGTGGCATTTGCCTTCTGTAATTCCAAAACAAAGGAGAGGGAGAAGAAGGGCAAAGCTATGCAAGATAATGTTGAAGGACCAGCAGCATTATGTGTGAGAAGCTTCATCTTATTTGGTCCTTCAAACCATTGGGTAGGATTTTGGCACCATTTAAACCACACAGAGCAATACCATAAGAGGTCTGCCTTAAGAAAGAAAAAAAAATCTCTTGATTTGGATGTTGCTTTTATTCCAAATTCTGATTGACACCCTCCACAGAGAGAGAGAGGAGAGAGAAAGAGAGAGAGATGTGTGTACTGAATGTTGAGTGTTTTGTGATTCTTTAGTGATCTATGAACTACTTTTAAAAATTGTCTTTCCCCTCTTAAGCTCTGCCAACCTAGGTGGAATGCAGGAGTGAATTTTAAAAGGAATAATGATAATAATCTTTTTTAAAAGCAACTGTAATGAGGCATCTTCTTTATCCTGGCAGAATAGCTCTTGCCTTTCTCCATAAAGGTTTGCTGCACCGTCTTCGTTAATGGTGTGCTGCTGTTCCCCACCATTCCAGCATTATGTGAATAACGGTGGTGTCTTTTGTGTCCCACCCCCTGAAGAAGAAACCTTTGAAATTCTAAATGACTGTGCTGCAGGTTTTAATGTCTGCTTCTGAGAAAGAATTGAGAAATGCGCACTCACTGAGCAAGATGCAGCATGCCTTTGAAAAGCCTTTCCGCCTGACTCCTCTGTCCCACGACTTTAGATGAATATACATTCTTGTAGATGCCTTCTAGTTCTTGTTATGCCAGGAGAGAATGACAGATGTGATCAACAACCTCCTTTTGCCCAAATATTGATACTCCCATTGACAAATATGTAGTCATTCCTTTCCTTTCTAGTGCTTCCTAATCAAACAAAGCAATCAGATATGAAGCATTTAGGGGCAGTAGAATCTCTGAGGTCAGTGGTGATCTGGTTCTCCAACAAGAAGAGAATATGGGTGCACATTGACCTACTTGTTACGAACCTTCACAGAAGACCCAGGGAAGGTGTTAAGAGTTGGGGCCACAAGGTGGGCATCTTTAATCATCCTCAACAATTAAAGCAGATATTCCCCTCCTCCAGGATGTCTTCCCTCATTACCCTCACTGTACTGGGGCCTTGCAGGTATGCAACATGCCAGAATAACTGTGTTCCCCTCAATCAAAGCACTGAGAATTGTGTATGGTCTGTCTTCTGTAACACGCTATGCTGTCTGGAAGGCAGACACTATTTCTTATCTTTGCAGTCGCAATGTCCACCACAAATAGGCTGACCAACTCATCTGAATTTGTCCAGCACTTTTCTGGTTTTAGCATAGAAAGTCCAGTGTCCTAGAATTTCCCCTCATTACTGGACAAACCACTGGGTACCTATTAAGTGCTCAGTAAATGTGTTAAATGAATTAATTGAAAAATATTGGCCGGGCATGGTGGCTCATGCCTATAATCCCAGCACTTTGGGAGGCAAAGGCAGGAGGATCACCTGAGGTCAGGAGTTCAAGACCAGCCTGGCCAACGTGGAAAACCCCTGTCTCTACTAAAAATACAAAATTAGCTGCGCATGGTGACGCATGACTGTAATTCCAGCTACTCGGGAGGCTGAGGCAGGAAAATCGCTTGAACCAGGGAGTCGGAGGTTGCAGTGAGCCGAGATCGCACCACTGCACTCCAGCCTGGTGACAGAGCAAGACTCTGTCTCAAAAAAAAAAAAGAAAAAAGAAAAATAGTGTATCACCTTTATCCCGTGAATGATAAACTCTAGCGTTAGTTTTAAGAAACCTTCATTACCCATGTTGTCTCTCCAGCCATAAGGTTCAAACCTCAACAGAGCCCAGATCTCCCAGTTGTCACGCTCACTCAACAAGCAACAGACCTGCCAAGTCCTACAGTCATAGACTCAGAGTCCTGGACTAAGAAGAGAACTTGATGCTACCTGATGCAAAATGCTGTTCTGTGTTTTGACTTCCTAGAGTATTTCAGACAAAAAGGTGCTATCTTATCACAAAGGCATGAGTGATAAGGTACAGGGGTGTGCAGAGAGAGGAGAGAGAAACAGAGAGAGAGAGAGAGATTGTGAAAAGAAGAGGAGAGAAGAAAGACAAAACTCAGAATCACTTTTGCTCAGGTCTTTTGGGGAGCCAAAGCTTAACGCAGCTTGCAAGGCCTCAGTTTTTCTGTCCCAGCCCTGCTTTCTGCTCTGATCTCCAATCATTGCTCCCGCATTCAGTGATTCCCACTCCAGCCACAGAAGCCTCCCTGCTATTCCTCCAACTGAGAAGCAGGCTACTTCTTGGTCTTTGTACTAAGTACTCCCCGACTTGGAATGTTTTTCACCGAGATAGCCATGGAACTTGCTCCTGGTATTCATTCAGTCCCTGGCTCAGAGCACCTTACCTTAATACCCTGTAAACATGAGCCCTGTCCATCTCTGTTCTTCCTCTGACCCTGCTTTAATTGTCTTCACAGCCCTTATCACCAGCAGACACATTATGGATTTATTTATTTGTATCTAGAGCAATACTAATAGAACGTTTTACGGTATAGGCAACACCCTATATCTATACTTCTCAATACAGCAGCTAGTAGACGTATGGTGGCAACAAAAGTACTTAACACTCAAGTATTTGAGTCTTGAGATTGCCTAGTGAAATTGAGGAAATGCATTTTTAATTTTAAAACTTTTCTTAATTTAATTTAAATTTAGATAGCCACATGTAGCTAGTGGCTACCATTTGGACCTTGTGGTAATAGATGAATCCTTGAAAGCAGTGTTTTTCCACTTTGCTTTTTGATATACCTCTTAGCTTCCGGAGCAGTTCCTGGTATATAAAGGTCTTTCAATAAATGTTTTTAAATAAACTTATGATTCTAGGCATGAAACAGGCATCCGTGGCTGGGGAGCAACCCACAGAGTCAGACTAATTCTGAATTCCAATCAACCCATGTCATGAGAGGACCCTTCAGACGTAGAGTCATCAAAGGGATGTTCTCTGGCCAAATCTCATCCTCTCCCTAAACCTCGTTTTCTTATGTGTTCAATGGGAATATTTACTAACAGTATTTAAGAGATCTGTCAGTGACTGGATGTTCAACACACTGAGTTCTCTAGTGACACAAAAATCCTATGTGTAAGCACTTGGCTATATATATATAGGAAAGCACTTTGAAGAATGCTAATTTGTGACATTCTTGCCAGTGATTACTATTTTGGAGGAGGGGGATAATTTATTTGCATTATAAAATAATTGTTTGCTTAACAAAAGAACCTGTAACAGGATTCTCTCAAAATAGTTAACTCCCTGATGCATTTCAATTAAGAATATATTCTGACAAATCCAGGGTCCTTGCAATTTATTGCACAATGCAAGGCTTACCTGTATTTTCAAGAATGCGTTAGGATGCTCGTTTGACTTGCTCGTGTTCTCATAACATCTCTTTTTCTGGGATTTGGTTTGACTTATTAGTTGCAATCTTGGAAGGGTATAGCATTCGTTCCTTCTATTGGTTCAACAAGTATTTATTAAATTCAATGTAGTGCCAACTACTCTTCTTGACACAGGGAATACTTTCACATAATGAAAAACTGAAAAAGATAATCCATGTAAAGCTTTTAAAATAGTACCCAACACACACTAAGCATTCCATAAATATTAGTTGTTGTTTTTCTTGCTGGTGTTATTATATAGAACTTACAGTCTAGTGGAGGCAAGAGACAAAAAGCAAACATATATATGATCAGAATTATCTCTAATACAAAGTGCTATGGCAAATATAAAACAAGTTACAACCTGTAGCCTTAGGGACAGCACCTGAGGTCCGAACCCAAATGGTCCTGTGTTCAGCCATTGGGTAGTAGGATTTCTGATCCCAATTACAAAAGTAGTAACATCATATTTCTGGAATTTTGTTGAGTCTGCCTCCTGTGGGCTTTTATAAAAGTGTAGTCAGACCACTTAAAAGAACAGAGCTATGATTTCATCTTGCTAGATGAACTACTTTTTACCTACCAGCTAATAAATATGGTGTATTAGTAACTATAGACATGACCTAAAAAAAAAAAAAATCAGCTAAATTAAGTGATCAAGAGTTCCTGGAGCAGAAGCCACTTTACATCAGTCAAGGAAGGCTGCTCCTAGAAGGTGGTACTCTCTGAATAGGAGGAGCCAGATCCAGTCAGAAGGGGCACAGGGTTAATTCCATGTAGTAGCATTTACTGAGTAACTGCTTGGTGCAAATATAACCCTGAAGGCAATGGAAAGACAAGAAGGAGGGGAAGACAAGTATCTGCCTTCAAGAACATTACAGTTTGCAGAAGAGTCGAAATGTGTCCACTAATGCTAAGGAAGGTAGATGCTGTAGGAGAAAGCCTGAAAACACTGAGCTGGAATGGAAAAAGGGTCTCGCTTCCCCATCTCACTTGGCTGCCTACTCTTTTTCATCTTGCTGCTGCTTCTCCCTTCCCCCTCCAACAATGCCAGAGTTTGCCCTTAGCCTCCCCAAGGACAATAGAGAAGCAGCCCTTGATGAGGCTGGAGGATCCTCCTGTCTGCCTCCCAGCACATACTTGCCTTGCTTTGACTTTGCTCTATGGAAAATAAATCACAGACACTCAATTCCCAGTCACTGTCCCCAGGGAGCTGAGACTTCACCTCCTCCCTGGAGCTTGCCTGTAACAGGGGATTGTCAGGTACAAAGAGAAAACCTTCAGAGACCCACACCCCATTTGGAGAGCAAAGAGGGTCAATGGGAATAATTGCTAGCAGTTGAATGTGAGCGATTGTAGAGGGATTGGAAGGAAAAGGTTTCAGGAAGGGAAGAAAGAAAAGAAGGGGGGAAAAAAGCCCTCACCCCCCACCCCCCCAACCTCCATAGTCTGTGCACAGAGAACTGCATGGTGGTCTGGGTCCTTGTAGAACATTTGTGTGCCGGACAATAGCACAGCCTGGCTTCAGATCATCAGCTGCTGTTTTCTGGTTAGCTCTCCCTTTATGTGAGTGCACAATGCAAGCCTTCAGTCACAGTGACTCTTGAGAAATACATCTGGTTTTTTCTTTCAGACGCTCTGAAAAGGTCAGCCTGTTCGTTTCTTAGACTCGAGACACCACAGATTTTTTTTCTCCCTCTGAACTGGAAAGACAGACCTACACCTTTTCTTGCCTCCTGGTACATAATTAGACATGGTGCGGCTCTAGAAGCCAGCTAGCCCATCCTCGGCACTCTTTCAGAGACTTGTCACCCAGCTTCGTGGCTGCGGAACTTCTGCTCTGATCACAAAGGCTCCAAACAGTCCTCCTTCCCCAGCCCAACACCCTGGGGTTCTCTGCTTGTTGTTTTGTTAATTATGACAATGACTCCCCACAGCCTGCTACCCGAACACGGTTCACGACCCATGATGCTGTCCCTGGCAGAGGGAAGACTTGAGAATTTCTGGAAAAAAAAAAAAAAAAAAAACACAACAACAACAAAAACCCCACAATAACAACAACAAAACCCCACATTTTAATCATTTTCACTCCAGTGATGGTAAAGATTCTTCATGCACACTGTAACATAATAATAAATGTGCCCATGAGGAAAGAATGATCAGCAGCTGGTGTCTGACAAATTATCTCATTCCAGACAGGCAAACAGTCCACAGTGGGGAGAGGCTGGAGCCTGAAGAGGCAATTTGGCACACGATTGGGGTTTACCTCTCAGATGATGGAGGTTCAAATGGCCCACTGCGTCTGGGCCTGGGCCTCCGAGGTTTTCTCTGGCTCTCCAATTCTTCCATCACCTCCCAGAGCTCCTGACAGCCATAGAAAGAGGGATTATTCTCTGGGCATAGCCAGCTCACCTCTTGCCCCTCCTCCAGGGCAGTCATATTCCAGCCATAAGAAGCAATTACAGTCCACCCCCCACCAGAAGTCATGCTCTTTCATGCATGGTACATGCTGTTTCCTCTCCTCATAATGCCCTGGCGCCCACAGCACACTCCTATTCTGTGTTCAAAACCCATCTAGATTCCTTCTCTCCTCTGGCTAACGAGTGTTAGTCACTCTCTCTTCCGGAAGCTTCTAGCACCTTTTCTTCGTACTTTTATTACCCCATTTTGTAGCTATTTGTTTTCTATGGACTTTCTGACAGCAGCTACCATGTGTTTCTAATGAACCTTGAGTGTAAGGTACAATTCTGAGTGCTTTTCTTCTATTAGCTTCTTTAATCCTCATGACCCGAACAGGGAGGAACTCTCCCCGTTTTGCCATGAGGAAACTGAGGATTAATTTATTTTGCACCACTGGCCCCCACATGATCTCTGAAGCAGTGTGGTAGACATGGAAAAGCAGAACTTCACCTCTGCTCCTGTCTCCTAGCAGTCTGGTGGGGTTACTGGCTTCTCAGGGCTCATCCTCATGTAACATGAAACAACCTGTACCTGCTTTGCTGGGTGGCTGTTACGAGGTTTCAAGGTAATATGCTTTGTCTATGTTGTTCTTATCATGGGCCTTGTCTGTGGCTTTATTTTTGATAACTACTTCTAATGTCAGTTTCCTTCCAGAATGGAAACTCCAGGAGAGTAAGGACATTGCCTGCCTTGTTTGCACCTATACTAGAACACTGCTTGTCACCTGTAGGAGCTCCATACATTTTTTTTTAAATTGAGATAGAGTCTCGCTCTGTCACCCGGGCTGGGGTGCAGTGGTGCCATCTCAGCTCTCTTCAACCTCCACCTCCGAGGTTCAAGCAATTCTCCTGCCTCAGCCTCCCAAGTAGCTGAGATTAAAGGCATGTGCCACCACGCCCAGCTAATTTTTGTATTTTTAGTAGAGACAGGGTTTCACAATGTTGGCCAGGCTGGTCTCAAACTCCTGACTTCAAGTGATGCATTTGCCTCGGCCTCCCAAAATGCTGGGATTACAGGTGTGAGCCACTAATCCCAGCCAGAGCTTCATACTTTTTTTTGATGAATACATGATGAATGAATTGAGCAATATTAAGATGTAGCACAGTCCATTTTTAACCTGGGTCCCAACAACAGCCAACATCCTGTAAAATAAAGCTCTGGGATAAGATAGCACACACTGAGAGCTAAACACATTTTAGCAATTATTCCTTGGGTTTCTGACTTAGAGGAACCAACCCAAAGCCCTCCTGAGTATTACTTCCCCTGCTCAGAGTTGCTGTTGGTATGAGCGGCAACATCACATAGCATTCCCATCATTGTGGGAGAAAACTGAAGTTGCTGGCATCTGTCTCATAACATAGCCTTTTAGAAGGGTGTCTAAGAAGTGGCTATTTGGCAGTTATGACTTGCGTCTCTACTATGTGCTAGGCAATTACAGACAGTGAGAAAATTGTCCCATGTGTGAGTATGCAGACCATGTCTCACCCATCCAATCTCCATGTGAGCACAATATGATTATCCTCATCTTACGGATAAGTAAAACTAAGTCTCGGAATGACTGTACAACCTGCCCAGGATCTTACAGCTTTTAAGGTAGAGATCGGAAGCTCAATTGCCTGTAATACAAATAAGAAACTTGAATGCTAAGGTCAGAACATGATATGAATTCTGTGAAAAACTGTCCAATGGGCCTGGCATGGTGACTCATGCCTATAATCCCAGTGTTCTAGGAGAGTGAGGCAGGCAGATCCCTTGAGCCTGGGAGTTGGAGACCAGCCTGCGCAACATGGCAAAAACCCATTTCTACAAAAAAAAAAATTTTTTTTTAAATTAGTCGGCTGTGGTGGCACATGCTGTAGTTCCTGCTACTCAGGAGGCTGAGGTGAGAGGATTGTGTGAGCCCAGGAGGTCGAGGTTGCAGTGAGTCATGATCATACCACTGCACTCCAGTCTGGGTGACAGAATGAGACCCTATCTCAAAAACAAACAAATCAGAAAACCCTATCAAATGGAAAGTTTGCAAACCTCAGTAACTTATGTTGATGAGCATAAGTAGAAAACTGTATGTTTGCATCTGTACCTTTGTAAAACAGAACAAAGAAGAAAAACAATAGGTGGCAGACATCTTCAATGGTCAATACAAACAACGGTTTGCTTATAGTTGAATCAGGCACATGTAATACATATGCTTACAGCAAGTACCTAGAGATGGGGACTAGCCCCTACCTGGAATATTCCCCCGTTAAACCTCCAAGGAAAAAAGGTATCTCAGTTGAGTATCTCTAGAGAGAATCTAAAAGAATTGAGTCTCTTATGTTGTATCTCACAGTTGAGAGCTAAGATCTGGCTTTTCGGTTTCATTCTTTAATAGCTTCCTTTAGTTTGTGTTTATGTTAGACATATAAAAGACTCACAGTCATCTATTCTCTCCCAGGCTTAAAAATGGCCGTATCTTCCACTCTTCTATTGCAATTTGGAAACAGTAAAGGCTAAAGACGAAGAAGAAGAGAATAGTTTCTGGTATTAGATTGCTTGATTAGTTTAAAACAAATATTATTATATTTTTAACTAAAAACCCAAGGGAACTCAGCTTGGTCTATAGTCACAATCACTGTAAATAGTAACTCTAGGACACAGAAGGAGTAGTTGAAATCCTCACTAAATCCCCTCTATGGGAGCAAACCGCACTTACATGGTTACCCTGATGGCTTGATGTGTGCATTTCCTTTTGGAATGCTGGGTTTGCAAAGATCTTATTTAAATTCGGACTCTTTTTTACACTGGGTTTTGAAAAATTGGGATTTATTTTAAGTGGACAGGAATGTTAATAGGCCATGAAGCATCTCTTGCTTAGATGGGCCTGGTTGATGCCACATTCTGTAAGAGGGACAGCTCACTTTTTTCAGACACTCTGGTCTGTGGAATTTTATCTGAGATAGAACCAACTTGAGATGGAGAGCCATGGGAATACCCAAAGAGAGTCCTTAAAATGGAGCTTAATGAAGTCTGCAAAAGGATTCACTGAGCATCACAGAAGGCCTGGTCTGTGCAGAACTAACTAGTTTGTTAAGTATAACCTGCTGTATTCAATGTATGCAGTGCCTTATGTGATACACAGATAACAATGGGTTTTTCATGAGAACTTTCCATTCCTCCTCTAAAACTAAAAATATCCTTAGACAAAGATGGCAAAACAGAAGAAGTCTCTGGCTGGCCTGACCTGGATTTCCCATGTGCAAATTCCTCACCAAGTGGTTGTTTCTGTTACCATGGGCTACTAACATTGGCCTGTTTTCTCCGGTTCCAACTACAGTTGCTCAAAGTTCACTTGGAGTATCTAGATTTCATCAACAATAATCTTAAGACACTTTTCTCCCTCAAATACTCTCCAGTGTTGTCTAGACTGAGTATATTGATTATTATTCTGGAAAGGATTTCTCTTTCTGTTTGCTCCTAATTACAACTCTGAAACTCTAATCTAGTTCTGTTCTATAGAAATATAATGAGAACTACAAATATAAGCCACATATATATTTCCAATTTTCTAGTAGCTACATTAAAAAGAAAAGTAAAATTAATTTAATAATGTATTTTATGTAACTATATATAGTATCAAACATATTATATCAGTGTGTAATCAATACACACAAATCATTAATGGAATGTTTTACATTCTTCTTTCCCTGTCAGACTATGTGTCCAAAATGTGGTGTATATTTCATACTTACGGCACATCTGAATCTGGACTGGTCACATTACATGTGCCCAAAAGCCACATGTCACTAGTGGCTACTAAATTAAACAGCACAGCCCAAATCTGTTCTAGGGACCTTGGGTTCTAACCAACTGCTTATGGTAACAGAGAGATTTTCATGTTGCTCACATTTCAGTGGGATATGTAACTTCCTGATTCAGATCAACCTGAAAATAACTCCCTACTTGCCCACCAAGGAGATGCACCATGACAATGCCTGTGGATTAAACTCCACAACCTTGTCCACCCCAACTTCCTTGCATTATTCTTGTTTAATCACTGCATTTGTAATTACCATCTTGAAGACAATAATGCAAAACATATTTCCAATTTCATAGCTTTGACTGCATCATGTTGTGGTGTTGTTGTGTTTTCACTTAAGTAAAGTGAGAATGTCAGGATAAAAGGATTCTTTTACTTTACTGCTTCATGATTTTCTTTTCCTCTTTCTTTGTGTTGAAGATGTTGTCACCTTCCTTCCATGGTTTATGGAGTTTCATGCCTCCTCTTCTTTCTGGAGGTCTTTGCATGCAGAATGTCAAGTAGATCATGCCTAAGGTCCCTTTCAGCCCCTCTGGAACCTGCTTCCTGTCCACAAATAGGGTAAGAGAAGAGAGGCTAGACAGGGACTCAGGGCTGAAGGCAGTGATGTGAGGAGTGCCAGGGGGTGGAAAGCAGGGAGTGGGAAGCATGATAGGGGGTAGGAGGAGAAGGGAAGACAGACAGCAAAGGAGTCAAGGATGTGGAAAGCATAGAAAATGGCTGACGATTACATAGAGAAGGGTATTCTAAAGCTGGTGGGATGATCAAAATATACGAATTGTAAAGGTTAAGTGAAATGTTTATTTTATTCCTTTCTCCTCTTCAGTCAGCCTGACTGAATACGATTAGCAGGCACACTGCGCTAGCTGCATACTAAAATTAGGTGTTAGTTCGACTTCTCACTCACAGCATTAATGCACAGAGGGCTCTTACACATAAATGCCTTTCTCACCAGGCTCAGGCACCTCACATCCTTCCTCAAAGTTGTACGTTAAAAAGGAAACATGGAGTTTTTGTTCAGTTGGCCTGCCTGTGCCAGTCAGTGCCTTGTGCTGGAGAGAAAAACATAGCAGAGTGGAGCATCAGACCTGACTGAGGTCAAATCCTGGCTCAACATCATCCTAGCATTGCAACCTTGGGCAAGAATATTTACCGCACTTAGGCACAGCTTTCTTATCTACTCAAGGGACATACACATTTCTCTTTTACCTACCTTACAACGATTTGGGAGAAAATTAATAAGATAATGCATAGGGAAGTATTGAAAATTTCTTAAATCTTACATGAAAGGATTAATATAATTGTGTCTGTGTTGGCCATTATGTCTAAACATTTGCCAAGTTGCTTCCAGTTTACAAATAGAGCAAGAAAGGCTCAGACAAGTAACATTGGCTCATTCAGTATATCCCAGAAACTAGTGATAAGAGATGAAAACCTAGTCTGCTGCCTTCTAGCCACAACCTGTGTTCTTCAAGCATGTTACCTTTTTGAGAAAAATATTCCTCACCTCAATTCCATTCTAATATAATGTCTGTTCAGCCATCAAGAGAGAAAAGACCAAAGGTATTTTTCAGAATTTTTTTTAAAAACTGTCTTTAACAACTCTTTGAAAGATTTATGTCAAAATCATTTTCTTTCTGAAATTTCTTTATCTTCTCCATCATTTATGCATGTTACTTTGTGGCTACTAATAAAAGCTGAAATACATGGAATTTTTAGCCTAATGATAGTTGAAATGTGTCCTTGGGTTTTTTCCCTTTGTTAGGTATACTTACACAAAAATATGTGAGTTTTTCACTTATTCAACAGTCTCACAAATACACACTTCTTAATGAATTAGTTTTCAGAAACAATTTATTTTCAATTCCCTGATAGCTTACATATACAAAGCCAATGACCAAGTTTATGTTCACATTCACTGTGTACAAACAAGCAGCTAACACTGCTAAATATGTGTCCCTTGTATTAATACTTGATCTCGTTAGGTGACATGCAGTAATGACAACATTGCCGAGCTTCAATGCTGGTTCAAGCCCCAGAAATGCTTCCGGCTGAGACCTTAGGCTTATCTCATTCCCCCTTGAACCTCAGTTTCATCATCAGTAAAGTGGAAATAATATCATACCTGTGTCACACAATTCTTGGGAGAGATAAAAGACATACTTTTTATGGAACAGTTTTATGAAATTCAAAGGCTTGTAGAAAATTTATTTTTTCTTAGTGTAATTCTTTCAAGCGATAGCTATATGAGGCAAGAATATTCAATCTGTGCTGTGCTGTTCCCCAAGGGTCATGTTTTCATTGTGTTGATTACCGATAAGGAAGGATAAAAGCCTATGACATGAAAGAGGGTGGGAATCTGAAAGGGTGGAACAATCATCCTGAGAAATATGGCCTATAGTTCTTGGAATTAAATGACCTTAGAGATGATTGAGTTAAGAAAACAAGACAGGTGGTGTGGAGAAGATGGCCCTTATTTTCAGCAGTGCAAGAATAAAGACCAAAGCAAAACCATAGAAAATGTTTTATTTTCTGCAGCTAGCTATTTCCCTACACTATGCTGTCTCATTATAGGACCAAATATCACATTCTGTTGGTGGTGGTGGGGCACCCGTGGATGATGCAGCCTTGGAGAAGTCACTCAGGGACTCTGAGAGATAGAACGGTGATACAGTTTGGATATGTGTCCCCTCTAAATCTCATGTCAAATTGTAGTCTGCAATGTTGGAGGTGGGAAGTGAATGGCTCATGGGGATGGATTTCTCATGAGTGGCTTAGCATCATCCTCTTGATGCTGTCCTCGCAATAGTGAGTTCTCGCAAGATCTGGTTGTTTAAAAGTATGTGGCAGGCCGGGCACGGTGGCTCACACCTGTAATCCTAGCACTTTGAGAGGGCAAGGCGGGCAGATCACAAGGTCAGGAGATCGAGACCATCCTGGCTAACAGGGTGAAACCCCGTCTCTACTAAAAAAAAAAATACAAAACATTAGCCGGTGATGGTGGCATGTGCCTGTAGTCCCAGCTACTTGGAAGGCTGAGGCAGGAGAACCGCTTGAACCCAGGAAGCAGAGGTTGCAGGGAGCCGAGATCGTGCCACTGCATTCCAGCCTGGGTGACAAAGCGAGACTCCATATCAAAAAAAAAAAAAAAAGTGTGTGGCATCTCCCCATCTCTCTCTTCCTCCTATTTTCGCCATGAGACATGCCTGCTCCTGTCGTACTTCCCACCATGAGTAAAAGCTCCTCAAGGCTTGAGGCCTTCCCAGAAGCCAAGCACATGCCGGCACCATGTTTCCTCTATAGCCTGGAGAACTGTGAGTCAATCAAACCTCTTTTCTTGATAAATTATCCAGTCTCCGGTATTTGTTTATAGCAATGTGAGTACTATACAACTGGCTCTGTAAACAAACCTGTTATACTGACTCCTTTACAAAATCACCACCAGGTGTCCACTCTCCTTGCTATACCTCTGGCGATGGCACACTCAATGCCCGTCTAGACCACCCTGACCTCATTTTCAAACACTTTTTTTTAAATGAGAACGGATGCATGTTTGCTGTTGGCCTCTGTCTACCCTCTCTCCTACTTGGCTGAGACCCAGGCTGCTAGGATAGACTCATCCAGCCAATATATTCACACCTGCCCGGGGCTGGACTTGGGAATACCCTGGAAAGCAAAACAAATGGAAAACCTGTGAAAAGGGAAAAACATCAAATAAGTCATTGCAGAATTAGTTACTTCATTGAAGTTGTAATGGGAATTCTAAAAGAAAAAAACTAGATGCCTTACGTGAATATAACAAAGGGATCAAACATAGGCTTGGGGTCAGAAGAGAGTTCCCCAAGAATGTGGTGATCGAGCAGACCTTGATCCAGTGAAGTTAGATGAGTGTGAAAAGGAGAGTTCCAAGCTAAGAAAATTGCTGCTGTGAAGGCCTTGAAGAAAAAGAGCCCAGAGAGTTCTGGGCAAGAAAGGAAGGCCAATGTGGATGGAGCAGAGTGCAGAAGGTGGGGTGGGAAGAGAGGTCAGGAAAGCTAACCCACACATCACTCAAACATTTTACAAGGATTTCCTCCTTTGTTTTTCAAGCTTGTCTATAATCCCCTTAAGCAGGTTGCCTGAAAACAGCATAAGGGTTATGAACACCAACTGCATTTCAGACTGTGTAGATCCAGTCATTCTTACTAGCTGTGAGATTTTAAAGTGGTTCTGTATTTTTTTCTGGATCTTTACCTATAACTAGTCCTAATAGTAGTACTCATTCCTAGTGTCTTGAGAATTAAATGAGTTCATATTCACAAAGTTTCTAGAACAGCATCTGGCATATAAGAAGTGTTACCGGCCGGGCGCGGTGGCTCATGCCTGTAATCCCAGCACTTTGGGAGGCCGAGGCGGGCGGATCACGAGGTCAGGAGATCGGGAACATCCTGGCTAACATGGTGAAACCCCATCTCTACTAAAAGTACAAAAAGTTAGCCGGGTGCGGTGGCAGGCGCCTGTAGTCCCAGCTACTCAGGAGGCTGAGGCAGGAAAATGGCGTGAACCCGGGAGGTGGAGCTTGCAGTGAGCAGAGATCGTGCCACTGCACTCCAGCCTGGGCAACAGAGCAAGGCTCCTTCTCAAAAAAAAAAAAAGAAGTGTTACCTAAGACTTACTTATTACTATAATGGGGCAATGGCCTGGCTCCTAGTTTTTCTCTAGCTTCTTAGTCTATGTCAATTCAGGTTCTCTGGGAAGTGGGAAGCAGCCAGACTGGGTAGGGAGAGCTTCTGGCGCAATACCCATCTGAGGAAGTCTTAGAGGACCAAGCTCTAGAACAGATTCCCTGAGCAGAAAAGGTCAGGTTCTAGTAATACTGCCATGTTTAGTGTGCTGAACATAAAGATGAAATTTAAAAGTTGAAGTTTGAAAGCTGGTTCTACCAGAGGTTATGGTTTGAATGTTTATGTGCCCCTAAAGTTCACATGTGGAAATCTTAGCCTCCAAGGTGATGGTATTAGGAGGTGAAGCCTTGTGGATGGTGATTAGGAATGGGATTAGGGCTCTTAGGTCTTGGGCCTAAGGGAGTGTGTTTCTCCTTTACATTATGTGAGAACACAGCAAAAAGGTGCCATCTATGAGCCAGAAAATGGGTCTTCGCCACACCCCAAATCTGCCTATGTCTTCGTTATGGAATTTCCAGCACCTAGAACTGTGAGAAATAAATCTCTGTTGTTTATGAGGTACCCAGTCTATGATATTTTATTATAGCAGCCCAAAGGGAGTAAGACAGAGTCCAGGGAGTGCACATACACTGTTATAGCTTCTTACTCATTGAGTAGCTCCCTCCAGCTCCCTGACCCTCCTTTGAACCTCCCAGACTCTCAGCTGAATTACACTGTCTACTGTCCCCTGGCCCTCCTGGTCTATTTGCCTGATATGAACTCTTCCATGGTGGTCCCTGTCTCCACAAACAATGCTTCAAAATAAACCTTTCTACCTTCAGGTGCACTCTCTGCCTTTAGTCCTCTTTTCATGGGCACCTGGGGCCTTGTATTTTCAAAATTTGGCAGCCTATATGAGATCTGCAAATAGTAATCTTGTGACAATGAGGCAGTAGAAGAGCACCAACTTCAAGTAGACAGAAGTTTGAAAACTGGTTCTACCATTTATGAATTGTGCAAGTCTCTAGACCTCACTCACTCTTAATATCTCCATCTGTAGCATGGAACTAATCCTACCTTTCATGATTGCACTAAGGATTGAATAAGATAATGTATGTGATAATTCCCAGCACAGTGACTAGGGTGTAGCAAATGCTCAATCAATATTGTTTTTCTTTCCTTTCTTCTTTCTGGCATTCTCTCTTCTCTAAGTTAATCACCTTTATTTTCTTCTTGGTTTTCAGGTGCTCTCTTCATTTTACACTGCTCCTCTAATGAAGTTCCAACTCATATAACCTTAAAAAGGTTATTTGTAAAGCAGAGTGCAATGCCTACTCTGCACTGTTGTGGTGTGACCACCACGAAATAACTGATGATTATCCACCAACACCCATCTTCAATGGTGCCCATTAAATCTAAGATAATATTCAAACTCTTTAACATGGGCTTTGTCAGGCATTTCACTCCACCTGGATTTCTTTTCCTCTCATACATCTCCTGGCTCTGCCCTTCAGTTCTCAGTCACTTTCGCCAGAGAGGTCTACTCTCACCTCCTAATCTAAGTCTCATTATACCCTTTCCCTGCACTCTGTTCTTTTTACTTGTAGAACTTCTCAAGCTTTACAATTCTATACTATTTCGATGGCTACAATTGTTTAATGTATATTTTCCCAAAAGGCATTAAACTGCAAAAAAACAGGTACTATATTGTATCTGGAGTATTCCGCATAGAATAGACAAATGGATAAGACTGTTGAATAGATGCAAGATTTATTTCTCTCCATTCAAACCAAGATTATGTTCTCTTCTTTGGCAAATTCATCTCACTGCTGATTCATATTCCGCTTCTTGGTCACCATAATTTCTAAGGCTGAAGTTTGAAAGCTGGTACCAGTCCATGGCCTGTTAGGAACCGGGCCACAGAACAGGAGGTGAGCAGTGGGCGAACAGGCAAAACTTCATCTGTATTTACAGCTGCTTTCTATCGCTCTCATTATCACCTGAGCTCTGTCTCCTGTCAGATCAGTGGTGGCATTAGATTCTCATAGGAGCATAAACCCTATTGTGAACTATGCATGCAAGTGATCAAGATTGCATTGTCCTTATGAGAATCTAATAGCGGATGATCTGTCACTGTCTCCCATCACCCTCAGATGGGATCACTAGTTGCAAGAAGACAAGCTCAGGGCTCCCAGTGATTCTACATTATAGTGAGTTATATAATTATTTTATCATATATTACAATGTAATAATAATAGAAATAAAGTGCACAATAATTATAATGCACTTGAATATTCCCAAAACCATCCCCCAATCCTGATCCATGGAAAAATTCTCTTTCACAAAACTGGTCCCTAGTGCGAAAAAGGTTAGAGACCACCATTGAAAGCCTTTTTCACATCTAGCAAAGCTAAGTTACCATTATTTATATAGCTATGTATAGCTATGTGTGTGTTCGCATGTGCACATGTGTGCATGTTTAATACAAGCAAAGATGTTTTAGGTAAATATGGTTTACCATGGTTTGGGTATATTTGGGTAAATAATGGTTTTCAGGTCAATTAAAAGGGATATTGTGTGTGTGCATATATGTGTGTGAGAGAGAATAAATAGCATATTGACAAAGTCACCAGGGTCAAATCACGGAATGCCTGATAAGCAGTGTGAGCCAATGGATAATATTTCATATGCAATGATGGAGTGAAGAGCCAATGGCTTTATTTGTGATCCAAGAAGTAGGGTCGTAAGAAGGCAATCAGGACCAGAGTAGGGAGATCATGAGAAAATCCCAAAGCTACAGTCCACAGTGGGGCTCAGACCTTAAGAACCAAGAAACTTGTCCTAAAGACACAGAAACAGAAATGGAGCCTTGTGTTAGGCTTGATCCTGTCAACAATGGGGAATCAGTGAAGGCACTAGAGAGTGATGGTCTCAAATATGGTGGAGAAAGAACCCAGTGAGAACGAACCTAGAGAGAATAGGGAAGGGAGAAGCTGAATCTGGGAGACCAGCTTGGCATTTATAGTAACAATCTATGCTGGAAGAAGATGACAACCTTTGAGGAAACATAATGAGTTCATTATAGGACAAACTATACAAGACTCATTAGAGTGTGCGTGAATTGTAGGACATGCTGAAAGGCTGACTTCAAGGGACTGGGAGATGGAAAAAGAGGATGCAATCAGGGAGGAAGGAGGAAGCAAATGACCAAGAGAGGAATGTCAAAATGCAGAAATGTTTGATCTCTTCAACATTATGGAGAAGATGAGCAAAATTTGCACTGAAAAAAAGCATGCAAGATTTGGAATTGTGTTGGTCCCTGGTGATCACGGATAGAGCAGTTTTATAGAAGGTGGCAGGGCCAGACCATATTGTGGGTGGACGATGCATTGGTGGGAAGTAAGGATATGAAAGCAGATACATGATGTGGAGCACAGTGGAAACCATGGCTGGGCTTTGATTTCCTCCAGCCATGTTTGCTTAACCTTTTCTAGTCTTCTTCATACTTTCTAACAGTTTCACTACATCCTGAATTTTCTCTACAATCCTTTTTCATGTTGTCCTTTGATATATGGTCTTTATTCTATCTTTGCTACAGCACTTTTTACTCCTTGACTCCTTCCCTCTTGGGATCCTCTATAGGTTTACAGTCAGAGTTGCCTGTTTGATTGTTGCTTCACTTTCTCTTTCCACTTTCCCTGCTCCGAGTGGCATGTTGTAGAAACTTAGCTAGTCATTCTCTGAAATTCTTAAATCAGCTTTTCCAAAGTCCAGGGACATACCTTGAGTTTCATCAGCCACGCACATAACCTTACTTTCAGAAGACTTCCTGCTAGCATTCCTGAAAATGTCTGTCATGCAGAACAAGTGGTGTCTTGCCTATGTCCCTTTGCTACTTAATTTTTATACAAGTGTATATAAATATACCTATGTATCAAACCTGTACTTTGTGCACACATGTACCCTAGAACTTAAAGTATAAAAATAAAAAAATAATAAAAAAGAAATAATTAACAAAAGATACATTTGTGGCAATTATCATGTTAAAATCAGCATATAAAATAACATTAAATCTGTAGACCACATAGGGATGACAGGTCATTTCATTCTGTGACTGCCTATCTTGTTCAACCATGGATACTAAGAAAGAGAGAAGTCTCCTCCCTTCCTTTCTCCACTTGCAATGTTTCTGAAATTAGTACTGCTCACACAATCCCAAAAAACTCATAGAACTCTTTCTTGCTAGGAACACAAGCTCTGCATGCTACTTCAGGCCTCACTAAGATTTTTGCTACATGCTAACCTCTAGGCTATAGCATACGCTTAGTATTAGAGTGGATAATGTAACAAAAACTTGGACCCACTCACAGAGAACTGTCATACTTCTTTTTTGCTTATTACTTCTTGCTTAGTCATTATTTCTCCAATCTGATAACGAATGTATTAGGCTGATGCAGAAGTAATTGTGGTTCTTGCCATTGAAAGTCATGGCAAAACCCGCTAATTAATCTTTTGCACCAATATAATACAATTACCAGGATTAGCTGGATGCCCAGATTCCTCATCTAGAAAGGCATGGTAGCTATCTCCCAGGTCTCTGTGTGAGTACATCCTGCATTGATCAAGATATACAATGAAGTTTGATAAGGATGCCAAGACCATTTAAAAGTGAAAGAATAGTCCTTTAAACAAACGCTCCTGGATAAACTGGATATCTGCATGCAGAAGAATAAAGTTGGATTTCTATATCACACCATATACTGTGCAAAAATTAACTCCAAATGGGCAAAAGACCTAAATGCAAAGGCTAAAGCTATAAAACTCTTACAAGAAAATATGAGAGTTAATCTTCATGACCTTGAATTAAGCAAGCCTTATTAGGTATGATACCAAAAGCACAAGCAACTAAAGAAAAAAATAAAGTGGACTTTATCAAAATGAAAACTATTCATGCTTTAAAGAACACCATCAAGTACATGAAAAGACAATTCACAGATTAGAAGATATTTGCAAATCATATATCTGATAAGAGACTTGTATCTACAATATAGAAAGAAGTCTTAGAACTCAATAATAAAAAACAAAAACCTCATTAAAAATTGATGAAGGATTCCAATAGACATTTCTCCAATGGAGATATACAAATAGATAATAAGCCACATGTAAAAATGTTCATCATTAGCCATCAAGGAAATGCAAATCAAAGCTACAGATAAATACAACTTCATACCCATTAGGATGGCTTTAATTTAAATGACAGACAGGAACACGTGTTGATGAAGATGAGTAGAAACTGGAATCCTCTTACATCGCTGATGAGAATGCAAAAAGATGTCGCTGCTTTGACAAACAGCCTGGTAGTTTCTCAAAAGGTTAACCATAGAGTTGCCATCCAACTTAGCAATTCAACACATAGGTATATACCCAAGATAAATAAAAACATATGTTCACACAAAAAGCTGTACACAAATGGTTGTAGAAGCATTATTCACAATAGCCAAAGAGTGGAAATAATCCAAATGTTCTTCAACTGATAATCAAACTGTGATGTATTTTATTCAGCCATACGAAGAGATGAAGTGCTGATACATGCTACAATATGGATAAGCCTTGAAAATAGGATGCTAAGTGAAAAAATCAGGAAAAAAAAAAAACTGCAATGTGTGATTCTACTGATACAAATCTCCAGAATAGGGAAATCCATAAAGACAAATTAGTTTTTGTTTAGGGCAGAGATGAGGAGCTTAGAGAGTGATAGCTAAAAGCTATGGGCCTTTTTTTTTTTAATGGGGGAGGGTGTGGTGAGGAAAAAAATGTTCTGGAACTAGATAGAGCTGATAGTTGCACAACTTTATTATTAATACACTAGAAACACTGAATTGTAAAATTTAAAATGATGAGTTTCACATATCATTCATCTGTTATGTGAATTACACCTTAATTTTAAAATGTTAAGATGGAGGAGAAGAAAGGGGAGGAGAAGCAAGAGGGGAGAGGAGGGGGAGAGGATAGGAAGAAGAAGAAGAAAAGGGAGAAATTAGAGTAAGAAAAAGAAGAGGAGGAGGAGGAGAAGTAGTAAAATGAGCAGGACAGTAACTTCCAATTTTGCAGAAAAAGTTCCAGGAGGTAAGTTAGCTACTTTGCCAGTAAAGATTATGTTCATTAAAACTCCAGATTTGACAGATCCTTTCAACCCACCAACAGGTGGCAGGGGATATCTTATGCTGTCCCCATCAGCTGTAACATCATTACTAACATACTTAACATTGAGCTTTTGAACCATAGATGCTGTACATTACATTTGAACAGACACTCCATGTGCCCAAGACCAGGTGATGTGTGCTGCACGGATTTTTTAAAATTATAATTCAAATCTGGAAAGGATTTTAAAGATTGTTATCATGATCAATTAATACAACTAAATTTGATACAGTATACAATAAATATTTATTTGATGGGGATAGCCTCTCTCTCTCTCTCTCTTTGAATTTCTCTAACCTTGAATTTTATCTGTCTTGTGGCCTTCATTTCACCCTATCTTGTTGTATGCTGTTTTCATGTCTGGATTATCTCACTGATAAATTATCAGTTCTTTAGTGCAGGATCATCTCTGTAGCCCTCATGCCTAGCACAGGGCTAGCCAACAGTATCCTGTACTCAGTTGATGTTTGTTGGTAAATGAATCAATGAACCTTTAATTCCATTTGGAACTGGACAGAGTACACATATAGGGGATTTTTCTCCAAATAATTTCAACTTTCATTTTAGATTCAGAGAGTACATGTGCAGGTTTGTTACATGGGTTTATTGCCTGCTGCTGAGGTTTGGGAGATGAATGATCCTGTCACCTAGATAGTGAGCATAGTATCCAACTGTTAGTTTTTAAAACTGTGCCCCACTCCCTCCCCCCTCTATTAGTTCTAACCGTGTCTATTGTTGCCATCTTTATATCCATGAGGACCTAATATTTAGTTCCCACTTATAATGAGAACATGTAGTATTTGTTTATCTGTTCCTGCACGAATTGGAATTCATGCAGGAATAATGGAATAATGGTCTCTAGCTCCATCTGTATTGCTGCAAAGGACATAATTTTGTTCTTTTTTATGACTGTATAGTATTCCATGGTATATATGTATATTCTGTTTATTCAGTACACAATTGATGGACACCTAGGTTGATTCCGTGTCTTTGATATTATGAGAACATATTGATATTATGTTCTTTTTGGCAGAACAATTTGTTTTCTTTTTGATACACATAAAAGGGGTTTTAAAAAAATAATATAAGAATGTTGTTATATTGGGGGTAGAAGGACTATTGTCTATACCTACTCTGGCCTTCCCCAAATTAGACTCGCCTTCCCCTAATTAAGCTTAGTTTCCCCAGTGACACAGCTTCCAACTCTATCCTATGTTGAAATGACTTCTATTAATGTTTCTGAGCAGCCATTTCATGATGTACAACTGGAACATGGTTCCCCTTTACAACACTAGTTAGATTTTGGGAATTGTAGAAAACTTTGGCTGGGGTTAGCATTTAACTATCTGGGAGCAGTTGCGTTCTTTTATAGATGTTCTTTGAAATACAGATGAATCCAAAATTCAGAATGCAGATCAGTAATTTTCTTTCTGGATCTCCTGTGGCCACCTCAAGAGCACCCCTTATGAGGCCACTACAAACCCCAGTGTCAGAGCTCTTCCTGGTTCCGAAGAGCAGGCACTTTCAAGGGAGTCCTGTGGGGAGTGAGTTGTTCAAGGGGAAAGCAAGGCATTGTTCAGGATTTAAAGAGCCCCAGAGATCTGTGAAGACCTTCTGCTACTGATGTCTTCATAGGCTTTGGTACTATTTGCTTTCTCATCCCATAGCAGCTGGAAAATATTTTCAGAAATTTTACTTCAATATAAAATTTTTATTTAGATTTTGTTTTTTTGAAGAAGGGAATTCAGAATTTTGTGAAGGAATTAAAATATATGCAATATGTTTTTGATATCTTTAGAAATGTAATGCCTATTACGTTTTAGAAATAATTGTGGCTTTGACAGAATTTGGTTTGCTCATAATTTATCACATTTGGTGCTTTTCTTTAATTACAATAATATATGCATCCACCTTCAGGTTTATAAAGTTCTTTTTCAGCCTGCCCTCATCACAAGATGACTATGAACCTCATTTTATGGATGAAAACATTGAGCTTAAGGGAGGTGCAGTGATGTGCCAAGCTCACACAGATAGTAGCAGAACCAAGACTTCAAAGTCAGGCATCAGGCTCTAGATTTTATCTTTTTCAACACCTCACCTTATCCTATTCATATTCAGATATGCGAAGACTAGACCTCAGAGGAAGTCAAACAGAATTTGAGGGCATATTGTCCAAAATTAACACGCACAGAAAAAAGTAAGCCAAGCTTCAAGATATAGACAAGATGCATCGCGTGGGTTTTAGTCTCTCTCCTTTTGATTCAGAATCACATCTCCTTTCTTATCACAATGCAGATGTTAGGTTTTCCCCAGACTGAATTTACAGATAATAAGAATCCCAGCTCTTAGGTCTGGGATTCAGACAAACATTCCCCCAAAGCAAAGGTTCAGTGCCTTACGTGCTGGTGTAAATGGAAATGCTATAACATTCCCGTATGCAAACAACTTGCCAAAACAGTATAGTGTTTCAAAAGCCATGTACTGAATGGAGACAAGATTTCAGTACAAGCTGTGGGAGCAGGGTGAATTTATGAAGCAGAAAGTATGGGCTGAGGAAGAGATCAGCCCAGTGACAGTTTACTGGCCTTCCCATTCTCTTAAGAGGCACTAATGGTAGTGGACTGGTGCAATGGAAGTAAACCCAGCTTCATTTAAAGCAGGAGCATGAAATTGGTTGCAATAAAATTATGCATTAAGTGTGCATTATGTTTAATAAGACTGGATTGCACTTCCCATGTTTACTCTGTGACTATTGAGGCTGATCCAATTTTCTAAAGTTCTCCAATTGGTTCACGATCGAGTTTTCGGCCAGAAGGTCAAATTTCCCTTGCTGTTATTATGTGTCTCTATTACTTTACTATGGCATTTACACTTTATATTCATTACTTTTTTTCTGTCTCCTGAACCTTCCCCATTCCAAAATGTTCCCTGTAGATGGCCCGTTTGACACAAATTAGAACAACCTTGATAGCTGTCAACTGGAGAGTATCCGAGAACAAAAGGACGTTATTGCAAACCAGCACTGGAGGTAATTTCATGTGCTTTCTCTGAAGGCTTCTTAATGGCCTTTGAGAAATAACAGAATTCAGATCTGCAACCAGGAGGCAGAGTAGATGTTGGACAGCATGGGAAACATGTGACTTGGACTTTAGATTTTACCATCTAGGGGTTAGGAGTATTATCATTGGAAAATAGAAATATCTATTTTTCATTTCACACATATTAATTAATTTAATTAGAAACACTCATTGGGAACCTACTATGTGCCAGACAGTGTGAATGTGATGAGGATACACCAATGAATAAGACATGCTCCTGTTGTGATTTTATAATATAATAGGGATGGGAAGTAGGGATGTTGACACATTAAAATATACTTTCAATTCACTGAGATATGCGAAATAGCAGAGGAAGAATTTAGAAAGTATAATTAGTATTTCTGGTGGGGAATAGACAACCTTTGCAGAAAAGGTGAAACATCTTTCTAAAGAAAAAAAAGAAAGAAAAGAAGAAGGAACAAAAGGCATTCCAGGCAGAGAGAATGGCATATGCAAGACATGGAGGTGTGAAAGAGGATGATATATTTAGGAAATCACAAGTAGATCACTGGGGGCCATAAATGGTATGGGGACTAGAGTGGAATATGAAATGGCAGGAAATGAGGCCAGAGTGTGAGGACTGCTCAACATAAACCTGTCAGGGGTTTAGACATTATCCCATAGTCATGAAGGCATCATTGAAAAATTCTCCCAAACAAAGAAGTTTAATCTTTTACTTCTACAGATTGGTTCAAGTTGGGTGAAGAATAAATAGGACCCCTTTGAAACATCTTTCTGAAAGAATACATTGAGGGAAGTGTAAAACAATGCATTGGTATACATATGTGTGTATGTGAATAAACATATATCATACATGCATATATGCATATCACATACTGTATCATGCATCTAGTATGCATACATATATGCATGTAACATATATGCATATGTATCTGTATAGATAGATAAATAGATAGATATGGCAATGCTTTCTTGTAACCTTTTGCAATAGTCATGGACTTTAGCCATATTGAATTAATGTGCATCATTCTTAAACTTACTTATCATTGTAAGCAATGCTAAAGGAAGATAAAAATACATGAAGAAATCGTTTTCAGGCACTGGACAACAAAGAGTGCAAAGCTATAATCTTGAGAGCAGGGAACACACAAGGTAAGTTCCACATTCATATTGTGTTCCTACATAAGAATATTTTTAAATATTCCATGTAAGTAGACCCCAAACAGAAAGCATCGGTCTCACTAGAGAAAGGAAACAGATATCAGAATTCAGACTGCTGTGGCAGCTAGAATTTATAAGGCAAGGTACTAGAAATAAGAAAACTGTACCAAAAAGACCTCCAGAAATTTCCATTGAATCTCTTTAAGTCTTTGCCCAAATACTAATCTGTATGTGAATATGGGAAGATTTGGTCAGGCACAGTGGCTCACACCTGTAATCCCAGCATTCTGGGAGTCCAAGGCAGGCGGATCACCTGAGATCAGGAGTTTGAGATCTGCCTGGCCAACATGGTGAAACCCATCTGTACTAAAAGAAAATACAAAAATCAGCCAGGCATGGTGGCGGGTGCCTGTAATCCCAGCTACCCAGGAGCATGAGGCAGGAGAATCACTTGAACCTGGGAGGCGGAGGTTGCAATAAGCCCAGATTGTGCCACTGCACTCCAGCCTGGGTGACAGAGCAAAACTCTGTCTCAAAAAACAAACAAACAGACAAAAAATGGCAAGATTCAACAAGGACTGGCATAGAATAACTACATGCAAACTGTGAGCTGATGAGCAATCACAGAGGTCACACAGTAGACGGAGATCATATTTCCAGAGTAGATTGTCCTCAGTGAACACCGTTGCCATGAATGTAAATCTTCAGAAAAGATACATGTTGGGGGTAGTGCTACTACTTTAATCATAGAGTAAGGATTACTTGAAAGCCTGTCGCATCTGAACTAATATCAAGCCTTGACAAGACCTAGCTGATCTGCTTGTGTGTGAATTAGCTGAATTGCAGACAGGCAGACAGACAGACAGACACACACACACACACACACACAGAGAGAGAGAGAGAGAGAGGCTGATAGAGGCTTTAAAGGGAAACAGCAAAACCCAGACTGTCAACAATGTAGAAACCACAAAATCTAAATATAGAAACCACAAAATCTAAATAATCAAAACTTACTAGCCATGTAGAGGATCCAGAAGATATAAACCATAAATGAAGGGAGGGGAAAAGTAAACAGAAAAAGAAAATAGATTACACATATATTGGATGGAGTAGATACGGACTTCGAAGTAGCTAGAATAAATGTACTCAAAGCTGTAAACTACAAGATGAGCATGATGAATAAACAGATGAGGAATCTCAGCCAATCACAATAATTATTTTGTAAAAGGGCGCTAAAGGAAAATAAAATCTAGAAATAAAGAATACAGTATCTGTAATTAAAATGTAGTTGAAAATTTTACTGAATGACCTTCATAACATGTTAAATACTACAGAAGATCAGCACGCTTGATGAGAGATTAATAGAAAACATCCAAACTGAATAACCAAGAGTGAAAAATACTTTAAAAAATGGATCCTCTGTAATCTGTGGGAAAATATCAAGTGGATTCTTATTGTAAGTATACTTGGAGTCTTAGCAGAATATAAAGGAAGAAACATAAATTTTTTTAAATGACCAAAAATTTTACAAAAGCAAATGAAAATATCAACCACAGATCCAAGAGATTCAGTGAATGCCTGGAAGAATAAACACACACACAACAAACATATGTAGGATAAAATAGTCGAATTTCTGAAAATCAAAGATAAATAAAAATCTTAACGGCAATGAGAATAAAATAACATTATTTAGAAGGTAACAATAATAAGATTCACTGCTGACTTCACATCAGAAAGAATACAAGCCAGAAAGTAAGAAAAAGGTACATTTAAACTACTAAAAGTAAAACAGAACAAAACCTATTAATCTAGAATTAGATATGTTTCAAAAATAAAGATGAGATAAAGACATCTTCAGGTAAGTTAGAGCTAGGAAAATATGGTGCCAGTAGGTATGCACTACAAAAAACAAAAAAAAAATGTTAAAAAGATTTCAAGCTAATGCCAAATTGAAATTCAAACCTACAAGAAGAAATGAAAAGAATTGTAAATGATAAATATGTTGATAAATACAAAACACTACTTTTTCTTTGAATTGCTTTAAAATACTTTTTAAAAGAAAGATGATTGGTGGCTCACGGCTGTAATCCCAGTACTTTGGGAGGCTGAGACGGGCGAATCACAAGGTCAGGAGTTCGAGACCAGCCTGGCCAACATGATGAAACCCTGTCTCTACTAAAAATACAAAAAATTAGCTGGGCTTAGTGGCGGGCGCCTATAATCTCAGCCACTCAGGAGACTGAGGCAGGAGAATCGCTTGAACCCGGGAGGCGAGGTTGCAGTGAGCAGAGATCATGCCACTGCACTTTAGCCCGAGTGATAGAGTGAGACTCCATCTCAGGAAAAAAAAGAAAGATGACAGCATATTGTGGGTCTTAACACATATGTAGATGTAAAAGATACAACAACAGTAGCAAAATGATGGAATAGTAAATGTAATTACATTTATTACAAGTTTCTTATGTGTCTGTGAAATGATAAAAATTATTTTAAATGGGTATAAATAAAAGGCAACAAATTAAGTATGATAGACATCTGAAAAATATACAAATATTTGGAAATTTAACACACTTCATAAACAAACCATGAGTCAAAGATGTCACAAGGGAAATGAGAAAGTATATTGAACTGAATGATATGAAAAACACAACATACCAATATTTGCAGAGTAGAGATAAAGCATTGCTTAGAGGGAAATGTGTAGCTTTAGATGAATACATTATAAAATAAGAAAAGTTGATAATTAAAGCTCTAGAATTTCATTCTAAGAAACTCAAAGAGAGAGAGAAAATTAAAGACAGTGAAAGAACGAAATAATAAAGAAAAATGGAAATCCATGAAATAGGAGGTGGTTAAATCATAGAGAAAAATCACTAAATGCAAAAATACATTATTTGAAATAAATAAATAAAGTTGATAAACCCCTAGGTAGATTAATCCAGAAAAACATCCTAATATCCAATATCAAGAAAATAGGATCTTCAGTAAAAGAGATTACCAATATCAGAACAAAGGAAATACATCACTGTAGATTCTACAAATATTAAACAATAATAATGAAATATTATGAGCGTGGTGCCAATAAATTTAATAACTTAAAATGTCAAAAGCACGAACCATGAAAGAAAACATTAAATAAATTGTATTTATCAAAATTAAACTTGCTGCTCATAAGAAGTCATTGTTAAGAAAATCAACATGCAAGCCAAACACCAGAAGAAAATATTTGCAATACAGATTCTGACAAAGGACTTGTATCCAGAGAATAAAAAGAATTCATACAAGTCAATAACAACAACAAAAATAAACGTGTCTCCAGATGCCAAAATAGTGCTAGAGAAGTGCTAGAGATGTATTGGTTGAAGTATCTGTGAAGATAAACTGGTGGGGGAGTGGTAGCACACAACAAGGCAAGACATCTAACCCAGGGCGATTCTGATACCTGTCCAAGATAAGAAGGAAAGAAAAAATTGACTAGGAAGAGCCTCAAATTGCAACACACTAGGAGAATATTTTAATCAGGCTGATGAACAATCTTTAAGCAAAAGTTGCCCTTTAGAAGAATCCTTGTTAGGTGGACATAGGTTAGACTCGCACTCCCCAGTACTTAGGCACTGATTGAAAGCAGCAATGGGGAACTGTCAGTCAATTATATTTCCCAAAATAAGCTTTCTCAAAAGAGATCTGAGCAGCAAACTCCCATGGTTGTCAAATCACCCAGTTTAAAGAAATAGACAAAAGAATTAAACATTTCACAAAGGATGATATACGAACGGCCAAAAAGAACATAAAAAATTGCTCTACATCATTAGTCGTGAGGAAATTACAAGTCAAAACCACAATAAGATACCACTGCACACCCATTAGAATGGCTGTAAATAAGAATGTTGACAACACCAAATACTAGTGAGGATATGGAGCAGCAATAACCCTCATATATTACTTGTGGGAGTATGAAGTGGTAAAACCAGTTTAGAAAATTGTTTGTCAGGTTTTCATAAAGCCAAATGTATACTGACTCTATGATCTAGCAATTTCGCTCCTAAGTATTTACCTAAGAGAAATAAAAACAAATGTCCATAAAAATATTTGTTTAAGAATGTTCGTAGCAACTTTATTCATAATAGTCTAAAATGGAAATGACTCAAACATCCATTAATGGAATATTACTCAGCAATAAAAAGGAATGAACTATTTATATACACAATGACATGGATAGAGCTCAAAAACATTTTGCTAAGCAAAAGAAGTCAGACACACAAGAGTACAAAGCGTGTGACTCACTTACATGAAATGATAAACAACATTTTTTGTAATGATGGGAAATAGATCAGTGCCTCAGATTAGAGGGTACAGCAGTTCACTGAGGAGGGGCGTGAAGAAACTGAGTGGTGGAAATGTTTTGGCTTTATGAGAGCTTCTATATTCTTCGGAAGTCATCAAATGCACATGAAGAGAGCTGTGAATGTGTATGTGTATACATATACATATATTTATATACACACACATACGTATATATTATCCACCAATTTAAAAAAAACTTAGGTACAACCCTAGCCATAAACATCTAGTAGAGTCAAAAGTTTGCATATTACTCTAAAATATTCAAAGAAAAGGTAAGTTCTTTGTCTCATGATCTGTTCTTTCTCAAGAATTCCCCTCCCACAGCTCTCTAGGTAGCTGGGAAACTTAGAACTGGAAATTTACAGTATCTCAATATTTTTTCCATGTTAGTCTCTTTTCAGATAAAATGTTGGAGATATATATATATATATATATAT
>NW_012115999.1:2295120-2346329 GCF_000951035.1 Colobus angolensis palliatus
CCCGCCTCGGCCTCCCAAAGTGCTGGGATTACAGGCATGAGCCACCGCGCCCAGCCGGTAATGTTGGATATATTTTAAGTTCACCTTCCTCTTTGGGATGGCTTAAAGTTTTCTTTATTTCTGGCTGCTCTTTCGCTTTAGGTAAGTGTTTCATCTTATAGTGTCCTGAACCCTCCCTGTTCTTTATCCTGAGATGATTTCTGGATCCAGTGGCAAGGCTTCTTGGCATACTCTCGAAGCAGAGAGAAAAGGTGTAAGTTCCAGCGGGTGTCCTTGGATCCTCTCTTATCTTTACTGGGAAGAGTCCGGTCTGTTCTGATACCTGGACTGATCACTGCTGAGGTGTTATTGGCTCCATCTAGAGCAAGGCGCTGCTGTTGAAAACTGGAATCCATGGTTATGGTCATATGTCCCTGTCTGGAAAGCCCGTAAATACAGTGCTGTCTCTCAGCTCCTCAGTATCCCCTCAGCGAGGCTCATGGAAACTTCTGGATTGATTACCTGACATACAGCTGCAGAAGGCCCTGTCTTGCACCTGTTTATTTCCTCCCAGTCATCACTGCTCTGTATAACCTCACACCATATTGAAAGTAGCCTTGTGAGGAGACTTACCCTGAAAGCATATGACCTTCCTCTACTATCCCCAAGGTTGCTGGTGACTGTCTCCTCTCTACATCCTCCCACCATATTTTTAAATTCTTTCATGTCTATCTGGATATTTCTGACTCATCTCCACCCACATCTTCTATTTTCTAACTGCTGTATGTCCCCTATGTCATATCCTGAGTTCTTTCTACTCCCTTTGTTCTAATTGTCTAGGACTGACACTAGTTATGAAAGGTACAAGCCAACCTGGAACAAGAGCTCACCGTGAAAAAAAAAAAAAATGCTGCACATTGCCCTAGTATTATCAAAATATTGTCCCATTACACACAAAATATTCAGTTCGGTGTCTATCTTTTTAAGTTGGACAGTCAAACTAGTTTTACTGGGTTTTATTTCTCTTCTATTTTTCTGGTCAGTTCTCCTCCAGGCTTGCTAGCTCTTTAACCAGTAGCAGACAGGGTGGCAAAAAGAGCCACAATGTAAATCCCAGCAGGGCAGCACCTTTTAGACAATGTGATGCCCATACTAGTCTGATTAGGCTGGCAAAATTATGACTCAAGGTCTTTTAAAAAATGAAGGAGAGAGAAGAGGAGTACTAGGCATGATTACACAAACTTAAAGTAGGAAATTAAATTCACCAGCATCAAATAAAAAAATCTCAAGATGCTTAAAGATTGAAAATGGAGACATTTTTATTATAACAGTTACCTGAGAGTACTCTCCTTATGGAGAGAGGGGCTTACTGGACAGAACCGACTGTTCTGTGTTCTCCTCACCCCATCAACATCATATAATACCCATCCCAAGTTACCATCATACTGTTCTGATATCCTCAAGGAAAATTAATCAAAAAAATTATAATAATCAAAATGAAGATAAAACATCAAAAGTACAAAATTTCAACTACTTGCCCTGAGAAATTTTGACCAAGGCTCTACTTGTTGTGTAACAATTTAACGATCACATATTTTTCATCATGATGTAATATAAATACCAAGAAAGGCCATATCCCCATCTTTCTCGTTTTAGCAGACAATCATTGGCATTTCATTGTGGTACGTTTCACAGCCCTAGTGCAATCACAACCAGGAGCCATTTATGAATTAAATTACTCTGGCATTGCCTAAATTTCTGTGAGAAAGCAGATTTACCCCCTTTGAATGTTATTATTGCAATCCTGGAATTATTTGTGTTTTCAGCTAGTGAGACCGAATATAACCTTTCTGCTAAAATTCTGGCAAAAAGACACAGCAATATATCTAACTTACACATGTGTGTTCATGTTCAATGCAAATGCCGTGGCAAGGAAACTTAGGTCAGAGGCTCCAATCAGTCATTGGGATTTGAGACTTTGACTGGACTCTGCCATAGGAACTCCTCTGTGGCCTGAATCCTTTTTGTTAGACATGTCCACGTAATACCACGCAATGCCCCATTTGATCAGTTGAAGCAACTGACCAGGTCAGGTTGTTGTTTCTTGTCTTGCTTCTGTTTGTTTAAATAAAAGAACTATAGCACTGCAGTTAAAGTTGAAGTCCCTTTTGTTACCCTTCACGAGAGCATTCATTTCTCTTCCTCTCTCCCTAAGTTACCACACTTAGGAATGTACTGTGTATCCTATTTCATATGTTTATAATTTTATTACATCTATATGTGTCCCCAATACATTTTTAAATGCTGTCGCATAGTCTGGATGATTCTGCAACTTTTCATCCATTCAATATAATGTTTATGAGATACACCCACGTTGATACATGTGGACTTAGTTCATTTTAACAGCTACATTTGAATTCCATCACAAGCATATAGCACAATTTATATATGCATTCTCCTGTTAATGGACATTTCAGTTGTTTCCAATTCTCCTCTATTGCAGACAGTGTTGCAATGGATGTCCTTGTTCAGGTCTCCTTGGTGTACATGTGCAGGAACTTTGGTAGGGAATGACTAAAGGCAGAATTTCTGGGTCCTAGAGCATATGGATTTTCTACTTTCTTAGTGGATATTGACAAATTAATTTAAAATCAAGTATAAATAGGATCTTTACTATAGCTTATACAGCCCACTCCTTTTTTAAATTTTTTCATCTGAGTGTGTAATTTGTATCCCAACTAACATGGGCAGAACAGAACTCTTTTTTCCATATCTTACCCTGCAATTAAATGGTTTGTCCCCTAGGCTTTTCCATTTCCATTGATGATACAACCATCCATAAGCTCAACTGCTCAAGCCTAGAACCAGGTGACATACTTAATTCTCAACTTCCTCTCACCTCCCACATCCCTTTTATTTCTCGCCACCACCACCATCAACACCAGTCTCCCATCATCATTTCCGTCTAAGTCACCATCATCTCTTGTGGACCTCTGTGCTAGCCCTTGACATTCTCCAGAATTTCATTCTGCTTCTCAACACATGGCAGCCGGAGTGAGTTTTCTGAAACATAAATCTGAGCCTGTCTTCTTCCTTGTTTAAAATCACCCATTGTTCTTGGAACAAAATCCACACTTCTTAACCTATGAGGCCCTACATCATTTGAGCTTGTTCCCTTCTCCTAATCCACCTAGGCCCACTCTCCTGCTCCACGGCTCTCAGTCCATGCTGGTCCTCTATGCTCACACCTGCCAAGCCAACTCCTGCCTATGGATTATTATACTATTTCCTTATTATTTTATTTTTAATTTACACATAGTAGTTGTATATATTTATAGGATATATGGTGATGTTTTAATACATATACTGTATAATGGTTAGATCAATGTGATTAGCATATCCATCGTCTTAAACGTATATCATTTAACATTCAATATTCTCCTTCTAGCTATTTGAAACTATATATTATTGTTAACTATAGTTATCCTACAGTGCTATAGAGCACTACAACTTATTCCTCCTATCTAGCTATAATTTTGTTTACTTTAACAAATCTCTCCCTACCCTCTCTTCCTCCAATCCTTCCCAGCCTCTAGTATCCTCTGTTCTACTTTTGATTTCTATGAGACCAACATTTTTAGCTTCCACATATGAGTTTGAGCATGTGGTGTTTAACTTTCTGTTCCCAGCTTATTTTACTCAACTTAACGTCCTCCAGTTCCACTCATGTGGTTCAAATGACAGTATTTCATTATTTTTATGGCTGAATAGTATTCCATTGTGTATATACCTTTGCTGGGCTGACTTTTTCTTGTCCTATAGGTCTCGAAATAAATATTATTTCATTGAGAGGCTGCTCCTAATCACTTAATCTATAGTAGTTCTATTGCAATATCCCACTTTAGTTTTGTCAGAGTTAATCATATTTTCTTGTGTTTTGACTTGATCTATGGTATTTTTCTTATTCTTCCTTTTAGAAAGTAAACTCCATTAGAAAGGAAACTTGTCACCCAAGGTTTCATCTGTATCATCGACAATAGCACATGGCATATAATAGATGTTTTGTGATTATCTGGTCTGTGAGTGAGTGAGTAGTAATTCAAGAGAATTTTTCATTTTTCTATGGCTTAGAATTGTCTATACACAGACAAATATTTAATGGACATGTTTAGGTTGCTTTCATATGATAAATTTGGAGAACATATAATGTCCCTTGTTTTCTCCTTTAACTGATTTTTAAATTCAACTTTCTCAAGCTTCTTTAACCAGAATAGGGTATCCCTTCTGTGGTATCCTAAAGCATTTTGATAGCCATTCCTAGTATCTTCTATGGTACTGCATTGTGGTGATTTATTCAAATGTCTGTTTTCCACACTGTGCTGAGAGTTCCTTGAGATAGACACAACGCTGGGTCCATTTCTGTATCCCCAGAGCTCAGTGACTTGAGTGAATGAATGATGGCTAAATGGATGGATAGATTAAAAATGTCTGCCCAATTTTGCCATGATGGTTGGAGCCAAAATTATAAAAAATAAAAAGGAGACAGACCTACATTACTATCCAAAAGAGGGAGCAGTAGAGTTATTATCACCTGGATAGTTCTCAAGATCTGCAAATTGAGCAAAGCTAGGAAATTCAAATTCTCACCAGATAAGTCCTTGGCTTGCCAAACATATTTCTGTTTAAATCATTTATGAATCTGTGTGTAGTACATGATAAACTTTTTGTTTTATACATCTCTTATTTTAGCATTCCATATTCATATAAACATTTACAAAATCTGTGCTATGGATATTGTGTTATGATTCTGCTGCTAAATTTGCTACTTTTTAATTAAATCAGTTTGGTTGTCATCTTACTAAGTCACTTTTTTCCATTTTTCTCCCAAACATTTATTACTAAATTTTCAAGCACACAGAAAAGTTGGAAAAATTGTACAATGAGCAATCACATATTCACCATCTAAAGTCAATACTTATCTTGCCATATTTATTTTATATCTCTATATACACATATACACATGTATTTATATTTTTGCTATAAGTAAATTCTAGGAATTATGATACTTCACCACTAAATATTTCAACCCACATCTCCTAAAAACAAAAGCATTAATTTACATAATCTCAGTAGCATTATTTTATCCAGAAGATTAATAGCAATTCCCTATATCATTTAATAACTAGCCCATATTTAAATTTTCCCCAGTTGACCCCAAATTTTATAGAATTTTTTTTCAAACTAGGATCCATGAAGGCTTACACATTTTTCTTGGTTTTTATGTCTCGTGTCCCTCTTACTCTACAAAAGCCCCTCTCACTGAGGAGACTCAATCAGTTGCCTTCTAATAGATCTACATTCTGAATTTGTCTCAGAATTTCTCTGTGACATCATTTAGCTGTTTTCTCAACTACCTGTGTTTCCTCTTATTTAGAAGTTAAGAATAGAAGCTTGATTGGATTCAGGTTAAATATGGTTTTTTGAAAGAATACTTTAATGGTGATGCTAAGTATTCCATATCTTTACAGAAAGCACATAATGTCAAGCTGCTCTATGATTACTGATGTTAAATTTGATCACTCCATTATAAATCTAACATTTTGCTTTTACAGTGAACAATTAGTCACAACATAAGCACTTAATAGAGCTGTCATCAGTGAAATGCCCACTATGCCCAGGTGAAGTGCTAACAACCCTTCATAACAATCCTAGTAGGAAGAATAACTTCACTTAAAGATGAAGAAACTGAGGCTCCAATAGGAGAGAATCTGCTGTCAAAACTATATCCCCTACAACACTAATGGATGTATATGGAGGAGGCAATGCAGTATTTTCAGGTTCCTAATCAGTTTCCCTGGTTTACCTAAGAACAACCATGGTCAGACATGGTCAGAAAATAGTAATTATTCTTTTTCTGAAATGAGTAGTTGAGGCTTTTTAACTAACAACTCTTTAAAAATAGCTTTCAATAGTTTAACTCTTATTTCAGCACTTTCTACATACAAGTGTTTACTTCCATGCACTTGAATGCATGATTGTTTATTTATTTTTTGGGGGGCGGGGGTGAGGGGTGCAGAGTTTCACTCTTGTTGCCCAGGCTGGAGTGCAGTGTCGCAATCTTGGCTCACGCAACCTCTGCCTACTGGGTTCAAGCGATTCTCCTGCCTCAGCCTCCCGAGTAGCTGGGATTACAGGCATGTGCCACCACACCTGGCTAATTTTGTATTTTTAGTAGAGATGGGGTTTCGCTATGTTGGTCAGGCTGGTCTTGAACTCCTGACCTCGGGTAATCTCACCACCTCAGCCTCCCAAAGTGCTGGGATTACAGGCATGAGCCACCACACCTGGCCAGTTGCTATTGATAGAAGTAGAAATTAACATTTTATCTTACATAGTTATTCACATTAAACCACAATTGTGGAAACCCATCTTCCTACTTGAATTTGGTAGACAGGGAATCAGGAACATAAGTGATACTATCTTCCCCTTATAGCCATGAGAATTATAGAAATCACAGGAAAATCTATCTCAGGTTTCAATGATAATAAAAGTATTAATTACCACAATTATATAAGCATTCTCTTCCATCTTTAGGGGGAAAGAAGACACTCAACATTTCAGATGCAACCTTTTCCTTTCCTTTTCCCTCACATGGACTCTACCTTAAAAAAGAGCCTTCCCGGTCAGGCATCATGACTCACGCCTGTAATGCCAGCACTTTGGGAGGACGAGGCAGGCGGATCACAGGGTCAGGAGATCAAGACCATCCTGGCTAACACGCGAAACCCAGTCTCTACTAAAAATACAAAACTTACCCGGGCATGGTGGCGGGTGCCTGTAATCCCAGCTACTTGGGAGTCTGAGGCAGGAGAACTGCTTGAACCCGGGAGGTGGAGGTTGCAGTGAACCGAGATCCCTCCAATGCACTCCAGCCTGGGCGACAGAGTGAGACTCCGTCTCAAATTAAAAAACAAACAAACAAACAAAAAACAGCCACCCCATGAGTTATAGCCTCTGAACGGTAACTATCTGGGGTCCTGGCAGAATATACAGTCTGGAAGGTAGAGAAGTTGCAAGGGGCAACTGTTGGCTGAACAAATCAAGGAATAATTTCTATTATGTGAGAATTTACATACTTAAGTTTTAAAAACAAAATCCTTATACTTAGAAAGATTGGGAAATACCAGACTGGTCTATACGCAATGTCTTCATCTTTTGCTCAATTCCAGACAGTCTGGCTTCTGCCCCTATCAACTTCACTTACAACTGTTGAGTCCTTATATTACTTGCCTTTTCTGTAACCTTTAATTACGTTGCATGCTCCTTACTTGGATCTTGCTCTCTCTCTTCTTTTGGCATTCCATCATGTTCTACTCTCCTGGCCTTTCTCCTATTTTTCTGACCATTCTTTCTATAACTCCTCTGCCAGAATTCTTTTTCTCTGCCCATATTGCACACACTCGTATTCCCTGGGGTCATGTTCTTGGCCATCTTCTCAGTTTGCATGTTTTTCCTGAATGATCTCACCCCTGCTGTGGCTTCAACCATGGCTTGTGCCTGGATAAATCCCAACTCTATCTTAGGGATGCAAATTTCCATACTTCTCTCATGGGCGACAGACTCATATGCATAACTTTCTGTGGTACATATCCACTCCAGAACCCCAAGGAAGTTTAGCATACCCCAAACTAAACTTAACACATTCCCTCCTTCCATCCTCCAAGTTGCTCCTTCTCTTTTTTTTTTTTTTTTTTTTTGACAGAGTTTCACTCTTATCACCCAGGCTGGAGTGCAGTGGCATGGTCTTGGTTCACTGCAACCTTCTCCTCCTGGGTTCAAGCAATTCTCTTTCCTCAGCCTCCCAAGTAACTGGGATTGCAGGCATGTTCCACCACGCCTGGCTAAATTTTTTTTGTATTTTTGGTAGAGACGGGGTTTTACCATGTTGGCCAGGCTGGTCTTAAACTCCTGACCTTAGGTGATCTGCCCATCTCGGCCTCCCAAAGTGCTGGGATTACAGGTGTGAGCCACCGTGCCCGGCCTCCTTTTTCCTTTATTTGCTTGAATGTACCACTTTTATCATATTCCCCCAAGCCAGACATGTGGGATTCATCTTTGAACCCTCTACTCTCTACCTGTGAAGCATCAGAGCCTATGAGATGATGATTTAAATTCTTATTTCGCCCTTCTCTTTCTCTTCCTACCTATAACCCATTGCCTTACTCCATTTGGGGGCTGGGTTTCTACAAATTTTCTAACTGGTTTCCCTGTCCCAGTCTGTGTTCTCTACCATCTCCAACAACTACTTTTCTATGGTGAAGGTGTCTACATAAACCACAAATCCGATTATGTTACTGTTTTATTTGAAACTTTGACTTGACTTCCTGTTGCCCTTGGATAAAGTTTGAATTCTTTTGCATAGCATAAAAGGTTCTTCATGATCGGCCTCCTGCCTCCCTTCTAGTGTCATGTCTCAGCACAGCCTCCTTCTGTCATGTTGAACTACATATTCTTGGAATAGGGAGGATTAAGTATGTAAATTATCACATAATAGAAATTATTCCTTGATTTGTTCAGCCAACAGTTGCCCCTTGCAACTTCTCTACCTTCAAACCTGTGTATTCAGCAAGATACAGCAAGATACACAAAACACATCTTAGTTTTTGTGCTTCTGCACATACTTCTCACTTTTGCTGAAGTGTCTTTCCCAACTTTTCATGCCTAACTCACACATGTCCTCCAAGATTAAGTTCAGATGACACCATATCCAAGAAGCTTAGCAAATAATCTATTTTGGCCATTTTCTCACCTACAGATTTGTCCAGATACAAGTAACTAAACATTCCCATTTTTAGCAACAATTGATCTACCATCTAAAATGCTGGGTTCTTATACTACATGTATTTACTTCATGTATATGAAGGAATTTTGACTCTCTTCCCTCATTATCACTTTACTTCTTGTTGGTAACAGAGTCCGGCTCTCAACCCAAAAGGCTTGGCTAAGTCCTGGTACTTGGCTAGCTCTAGACTGTACCCATCCCTGAAAAGCTAAATGCTGCCCACATTTTACAATCATTTTCCAGGCAAAACTGCCACATAAAATTGTGTAGTTTGTGCTCTATGTACATTCACAACGGAACCTGTGTGGAGATCCTGTTCCAAGCCCCTCCTTTGTAGCAAATGATCACCTGAACTCAGAATGCCACAATATACCACTGAAGCTTCCGCCACATTAAATGAATTGGGCCCTCCTGCATGATGAGATTCTTCAGTTTTAAGCCTTGTTGGCATTTCTTTAGAAAATTATATTTCGATCAAATAGTTGGCTAGCCCTCTCAGGGATGAGCCTATGGCCAGCAAGATATAGCATTGTGTGTTAAAACAAACAATGAACACAACTTGCATTTTGAAGTCAGCCAGATCTGAGTTTAAATTTTTGTTCTGCTAATTGTGTAGCCCTAGGCAAGCTTCTTAACCTCTTTGATCCTCATTTTACTTCTTTATTGGACAGTAAAACTTAACTTACAGGGAGAGCATAGTATTAAATAAGTTAATATATGTAGACCACCCAGCACTGACCCTGACCAGTTTATGTTTGCTCTTCCTCCTCATTGCAGAGGAGCAGCACAAGGTGCTTTGTGGCACAAGGTGCCATAGATCAAGGTGCAACAAAGACACATACTTGACAATTCTGTCTATGTACTCATCTCATCTAGACATCTGTGACATCCAGGGCACCACAGAGGACATTGGTTGTACATTTTCTAGTGAAAACTCCTAGATTCAAAGGAAGAGGAGCTTCAGGCTAAAGTTATTGCCATTTACATTTTTTGGTTTTGCTGCAATATTCTCTTGCTTATTTACTGTTTTCATTGTGTAAGTTCCTAGCAAACGTCTGATTTCTCTCAGCTGCCACTGTTTCTCCCACTGCCATTGCTACTATAAATACTGGGACTAATTGACTGGAGGAATGAGAGACTTTAGGATTCTCTTGTCTGCAATAATTCAAATTATTTTTTTAAAAACACAAAGTAAGGCAGTCCAGACTAGAGATTCTTGAAGACACAGGGTCCACAGGATCAAAAATGGCATTTGGGAACAGTAAGGGACAATGTTTCAGGGTTTTGTGAGCAAGCTGGTGGTAGAGCTGGAAGGTTGTTTCAGCGGCAGATGGAATGTGTTTCCTCTGTGGAGAGAATAACTATCATTCCTTTGAACTAGTGTTCCAGGTAAATCTTTGAACAATTCATTTGAGAAAACCTAACAAGGTTTTTAATAGTTAAACCTTCTCAGAAGAGCCCCGTCCAGTGTTTTCCTGCCAGACCACACTGCCGCATGAAAGGGGAAACTAACTTACGATAATGTCCAAAAGGCTGGGCTTTGGGAAAATAAAAGAAACCAAAAGATGAAAAGATGAATGTCAAGAAAGCCATGACGGAGTTTTCCAGCTAGTTGAATTGCTTATGCCAACTTCAGTCCTGATTCCATACTTAGCATGAAGAGGCAATGAACTCAGTGGGAAGGACATGAATTTGCTGAGACAGAGGTAATGAGTTGGAATCCCACCCCCCAGCACTATGGCAGTCACTAAGGCTGTGCACAGTCTGGTTCTCGCTCCTGGGTTGCAGCCTAAGTTTGACCAACGACATGTGAACACAGTAAGGCGAGTCACGTCTGAATGACAGATTTAAGAGCAGATGCATCCTCTTTCTTTTGCTGTTATGATACCCAATATACCAATTCTTGCTTCCCTGTTAGCTTTGGGCCCCAGAGTGCGGAACATGATTATGCAGAGCCAGCCTCCCAGGGACTCTCAATCCCACATTCAAGTAGCATGAGAGGGAAGTAAGCTTTTATTATTTGGTGTCCCAAAGACATTGGGGTTGTTTGTTACTGCCACATAATTCAGTCTACCCTGATGAATACAAACACTTTCTGCAGATTATTGAGCAAAACTCTGGCTCCTTTAAACATCAGGTTTCTCATTTCTCAAATAGCAATAACTATAAAAATACCTACACTCATCCAAGGGTCTAAAATTTGCACATAAACAGTAAATCCTTTTCACAATGGCAATTCTTTTCCTTGCCAGATCTCCATTAAAAAGGATGGAAGAATTTGTCTTCCCAAAGTGACTTCAGGACATATTTCCTTCACAAAGGCTAGCCTTGGATGATGAAGAATGGTACCAAATATAACAAAAATCTCCAGTGAACTTTATCATCAGGCTTTCATTAAGGAGCAGAATCCACTGCTTAAACATTAGCTAGTAAAATCTGAGTCTTAAAACTAAAGAATTTTATAGTTGAAAGGTGTCAGGTCCAAGAGATTTGCATCTCACTGACCAGCCAAGTAGGAGCTAATAGAGCAGCAGAACATCCGGTCAGAATACTTTCCTGTTCCCAAACCTGAGAGGACATCTTGCTACCTGCAAGGCTCTGTGAGCCAGAGTACAACCAGGAAGCTTGAGCCTTCCATCTTGCACTATTCAATATCTGTCCTCACTGCTCCCCACTATTGAGTGTCATTCTTTGCATTATATGTGTATGTCTGTGTCCTTTAGTAGACGAAATTTCCAGACCACCTTCTTTTCCTATGGGCAGTTCCTATTATAGTATTTATCATGGATGGTCACTAGGTCAGACTTTAAGCATTTCCTGTGAAAGGGGACCTTACTGCATCCCAAGACTTTTCTATCTATGAAAGAGTATTCTTATTTTACATACCAGAACAGACCTCTTTAGAATGCTCCCCTACTTCGAGTCCCATCTCCTAAAATAAAGCAGAATACTTCTGCACTCTCTTCTAGGGAGATTAGGAAGACAATTATCATGTTGACCTTTAATCTTCAACTCTCTTCATGGGCTCTAATGTCTAGACATCTTATCACATTTATCAGGTCTGGACTCTAGTTTTCACAGTCCATCTTAAAATATGGTGCATAGACCTAGTCTGTCAAGTAACGTGCAGTTACTTTGGTGCAGAAATAGCATCTATTATGGTAATGGTTAATTCTTCAATGACTGACAAGATTTCTAGCTTATTACAGAGACTAGACAAATAAAACTAAATAAATGCGTAAGTATAAACAGTACCCTCTGACATGGTCTGTGCCAGTTCATCTGAGCCCACATCTTTTTATCATGACCACAGATCTCTGTCCCACCAGTTTTCACTGCACTTCCTTTTCCATGCGTGACCACACAGGAAAACGACTGTTCTGTGTCTTATCAAGCAGTAGACTGCATGTGAGGCTACACTCAAGATCATCTTCCTAAGCACTCTACGCAGCTGCTTTGCTGGCCTCCTCCCTGCTGTCGTACCCTAGGAACTATCTCAGGACCTGCCACATCCCTGGGCAACCAAAGTGGAAAGCAGGGTCTTTCCCTGGCCTAAAAATTTCTACGAGGTCTGTCCCCTGCCTCCCCTAGACTCATCTCATTTCATCCACACACCTCCACCCTGCACCTGTGCTCCAATCACACTGCTGTCTTCTGGCTCCTTGAAGATGACATGTTTCTTTCTGTCTCAGGGCCTTTGCACATGCTGTTCCTTCTACCTGAAAAAAATCTCTCTCTTCCTTTCTACTCCCCTTCATCTAGTTAAGCCTTGCACACATCTGCACTCAAACATCATTTTCTCAGAATAGTCATGCCAAACCGCCACTCTATGGCTGGGTGTTACTTGGTCTTCCTAGCATTGTATACTTTTCTTTCAGAGAATTAATCATAGTTGGTAATTATGCAGTTTTCATTTTCATCTGTAAGTTTTGGGAGTGCAGAAACTTTACTTATCTTGATCATTGAGTGGTACTCAGTGTCTAAAAGAGCACCAGACATGTAGTAGATACTCAAGAACTATGTGTTAAAAGAATGTGTCTGCAACTTTCTCCTTAACTTGCAAACTGCATGAGGGTCGATAGTGTTATTTTTGCAGCTCATTGTGTGCCTTAGGAAGGACCTATACAGTAGCTGGCACAAAGTAGGTACTCAATAATGTAAATAAATAAAGACGGAAGGCAAGATGAGGGGAAGGAAGAACAGGATGAAGAGACATAACTAGTAATAACACCTCCTTTACTCTCAGAAGTGTCTTGGTTTGGACAATAAATTACATGGCCACCGTATTTATGTCTTATTAATGTTTCAAAGATATTTTTTAGGTCAGAGAGCAAGGTATATGAAAGAAATTAGGACTTGGAAACGTGCCTTATCTCTACAGAGGAGTTACAAGGCAGTCAGGAAGCCAGATAGGACAATTCCATTTCCTATGGTCCCTAAGAAGTCACAGGAGTCTTAAGGGTGTTCTGAGTCTCAAAATGGGCTGTCTCTATCCACCTGTTGTGGAAGCTCAGATTTGAACTTGATTTCTTTTTTATAATATCTCCAAAACATTTCCCTACCCTATAACACACACACACACACACACACACCACACACACCACACACAGATGAAAGATGTCTTGGCCCAGCACAGTGGCTCATGCCTGTAATCCTAGCACTTTGGGAGGCTGAGGTGGGTGGATCACCTGAGGTCAGGAGTTCTAGACCACCCTGGCTAACGTGGTGAAACCCCATCTCTACTAAAAATACAAAAATTAGCTGGGTATTGTGGTGGGCACCTGTAATCCTAGCTACTCGGGAGGCTGAGGGAGGAGAATTGTTTGAACCCGGGAGGCAGAGGTTACAGTGAGCTGAGATTATGCTGCTGCATTCCAGCCTGCACGATGGGAGTGAGACTCCATCAAAAAAAAAAAAAAAAAAAAAACAGAAAGAAAAAGATAATGTGTGAGTTCATTTGGGCTGCTGTAACAAAATAACGTAGACTAGGAGGCTTATAAATAACAGGTTTATTTCTCACAGTTCTGGAGTCTGGGAAGTCCTACATGAAGGCACTTTGAGATTTGGTTTCTGGTCTGGGCCTTCTTGCTGTGTCTTCACATGGTGGAAGGGGTGAGGGATCTCTCTTGAGACCTCTTTTATAAGTATCCTACTCCTATTCATGAAGGCAGGGTCCTTATGACATAATTACCTTCCAAAGCCCCAACCTCCAAATGCCATCACGTGAGGGATTAGGTTTCAACATAAGAATTTTTTTTTTTTGAGACAGAGTTTCACTCTTATCGCCCAGACTGAAGCGCAATGACGCGATCTCGGCTCACTGCAACCTCCACTTCCCAGGCTCAAGAGATTCTCCTGCCTCAGCCTCCTGAGTAGCTGGGATTACAGGTGCCCGCTACCACACCTGGTTAATTTGTGTATTTTTGCCGGGCGCGGTGGCTCAAGCCTGTAATCCCAGCACTTTGGGAGGCCGAGACGGGCGGATCACGAGGTCAGGAGATCAAGACCATCCTGGCTAACATGGTGAAACCCCGTCTCTACTAAAAATACAAAAAACTAGCCGGGTGAGGTGGCAGCGCCTGTAGTCCCAGCTACTCGGGAGGCTGAGGCAGGAGAATGGCATGAACTCGGGAGGTGGAGCTTGCAGTGAGCTGAGATCCGGCCACAGCACTCCAGCCTGGGTGACAGAGCGAGACTCCGTCTAAAAAAAAAAATAAAAAATAAAAAAAAAAAAAAAAAATAATTTGTGTATTTTTAGTAGAGATGGGGTTTCACCATGTTGGCCCAAAGTGCTGGGATTACAGGTGTGAGCCGCCACACCCGGCCAACATATGAATTTTGAGGGGGCACAAATATCCAGTCAATAACAGGGGAAAGCAGAGAAGAGAAATATGTGACTTTTATGTTTTCACCAGTCTCCAAAAGTCGTGGCTTCTGACCTGAAACCTTCCCTGTAAGTCTAGTTCATATTCCCGAGGAAAAGCCTGATGAAAATCTTGAAAGAGAGAGGTATGTTTGAGCCCAGATCTAAAGAAATCAAAACTATTCTATCTTGTCCCTCTCCCTCACCTTATAGTAAAGCTTTCAAAGCTGAAATTCTGAACTAGTTTGTTATCCAGTTTAATAGAGAACAGAGTTCATTCCTGACACTTAAGTTCTGGGAACCAACATAGTTCTCAGCGTCCAAAATCTATCTCCCAGTGTCCAATGTAGATTTTTTCCCCCAAAACTTCTTGCTACCTTAGACTTATCTCTTTATGAACTATAGTGATAGTTTACTATAGCTAGGGTGCCCAGGGAGTCACTCAGACCCACTCCTTTCACATTCCAATGTGAGTTAGTGAGCACATCCAACAGGAGCAGATACTTTCCATACACAAACACATACACGCACACACACACCCCTTACCAATGTGTCTCAGTTCCTTTGAATATGAACACATATATGCTTGCATTTAACCATAGGAATATTTATAGGAATAAATGTTGCCACTCATAATATATAGACGTGGTTCAGCAAACATATATATCTACATTTTATTCATATATGAGTATATCCATTCATTCATTCATTCAACACATATATATGCCAAGTGTTTTCTGAACCTAGCTCTGTTCTAGTTGCTTAGAACATTAGTGGACAAATATAGTTTGTTTCATGAACAAACCAGAAAAATAGCCCTGTCCCTCCTAGAGTTTACATTTCAGCTGGCGGGGGCTGGGGGTTGATGGAAGAGGGGGAGAGTAATGATAGAAAGTAAACATAATAAATAAGTATACGATATGATATAAGGTGATAAATGCTAGAATAAAGCAATTTAGATAAGCACATGGGCTGGAATGAGTGGGCTGCAATTTTAAATAGAATGATTGAGTGGTTATATAGATTTCATTGAGAAGCTAATATTTGAACAGACATTTAAAAGAAGTGATAAAATAGTCCTCATGATATCTCATGGCTTTGGTGTCTTCTCCAGTCTCATGACTTAAGATCCATAGTCTGGTGGATCTGGAATGGGTATTTCATTTACAGGGAGCAACCAGTACAAAAAACTCTAAGGTGAGAATGTACTTGACATTTGTGGGACAGCAGGGAATAGTCTGGAATATAATGATGGAGGGAAAATTATTACAGTCATAGGGGAAATAGTCAGGGATGATGGGGACCAGATCGTGTAACTCGCATGAATATTATATATAGATGCTGTGTATGTATGTATGGTACACATACCTGGATATGTTTGTAGTTCTACTCTTAAATGTATTTTTAGACTTACATGTATTTTTTTTTTTTTTTTCGAGACGGAGTCTTGCTCTGCCCCCCGGGCTGGAGTGCAGTGGCCGGATCTCAGCTCACTGCAAGCTCCGCCTCCCGGGTTTACGCCATTCTCCTGCCTCAGCCTCCCGAGTAGCTGGGACTACAGGCGCCCGCCACCTCACCCGGCTAGTTTTTTGTATTTTTTAGTAGAGACGGGGTTTCACCGTGTTAGCCAGGATGGTCTTGATCTCCTAACCTCGTGATCCGCCCGTCTCGGCCTCCCAAAGTGCTGGGATTACAGGCTTGAGCCACCGAGCCCGGCCCCATGTATTTTCATATAAATGCCTGTTGTAAGTGTATAGAGAAATATAGTGTGTTATATTTGCATGACACCATCTATTTGATTATGCAGATATATGCTTTAACTATCTATGCTAATAGATGTTCACTCATGTATCTATTGTGCAATTGAGTGCACACATGAATTTATGGAATATGTGTAGCATCCTGTACACATGTGTGCATGTGTACCTATATACTATACTACTGTACATGTCTACTAATAGCCTGCATCATTTCAAATGACAGAAAAGTCTCATGGGTGTGAAATTTTGTGAAATATCCATGCATTCATGGGTTCTCTCTGCAGACACCTGCCAGGAGGCAAAAACCCCACGTCATTCCTCCTGACCATTCCTCCTCCAGGGAGAACCTTGTTTCCTGGCAGAAAGAATCAGTGCTAAAACTAGCGAATATCAACAGGTTTCAAAGACTATGGATCTTAAGTCATGAGATTGGAGAAGACACCAAAGCAATGATCATTTGATTCTGGAAGAACATGTAAAGGGTTCTATGACATCAATAAACCACTGGCCTCATTCTGGTGTTTGGCCATTTATCACAGGAGTTAAAAGTGCCAGCCTGTTCTTTGTCATATCCTACAAGATAATTTCTTTTCTTTTCTTTTTTATCCTTTTTCTTCAACTTGTTGCTGGCAAATAAACTGTTGATACATTCAGATTTCAATTTGAGATTTTATTCTTAAAAAGCTTTGTGTTATAGGGTAAGATATGAGATTTTTTTCTCTCTCTCTCTCTTTTTTTTCTCATTTTCCATACTTGCCAGAGTTGTAAACCTAAGGCCAAGTTAATTAAAGTCAATGGAGAATGTATTTTTTTATTAAACTTTATCTTTCTATTGATTTTTTCCTCTCATACAAATAGTACAGACTTAGCTCTCGAAATCAAAAACACCGTAGAGCAAAGAAAAGGAATAATTGGGCTCCCAAGATGATTTACAAACTCTGACGTAGGATTTCAGAGGTAGCTGAGATTTCAGAGGTGGCTAAACTGGCAAGATGGTGAGAATCAAGGTGAGCTAAGGACAGACAGACCCAGCTGTGTGCCAGCTGAGGTTTGTGAGGCCAAATTCCCAGGTATATTTGTCTTATAAAAGCTGTGTTGGTTTCTCCATGGTGCAAACATGTGGACCATTGCAACAGCCTCCTAGTTTTTCTTTCCACTTTTATTCTATTCCCTGCAATCCATTTTCTATCCAGTAGCTGGATGCATCTTCCCAAGGTTATTGTAGGGTCAAAGTCTTCAATGGCTTCCTTTAGTTCAGGGTCAGAAAACTACAGCCCATAGGCCAAATACAGCTCAATGCCTATTTTTGTAAATAAAGTTTTATTGGAACTATAAGGAAGCTCTCTCTCTCTACAGTATGAACTCAAGGATTTCTATTTTATGCAATGAGTGGTTGCATAAAATGTTACAATCATTATTTATTTTGATGGGTAAATTGTCCTAGATTTGGGACAAATCTAACTCTTATTTCCTTTGACTTGTTACCATATTCTTTGAGCATTTTTCTATTTTCCTGCTTTCTGTTGCCAAAAATGTATCGAGCTCATCTTATACTTTTCCTGCCTCAGCCTTGGAATCAACCCTTTTTCCATGGGACCTTGTTTCCTTTTAGCAAAAAATTATATTTGGAAAGCAAGATATGGGAGCCGGGTGTGCACATTGCTCCTGGAATGGCATTGTTTTTAGGTCCTTTCAGCAGTAAGAAATATATGCATGTATATACATACATTATCACACATGCATATAGATACATACATATATATACACATCTATGTCTATTTCTACATCTATGTGTATATATATATTTTAAAACAAAGCTATGAGTTTACTGCTTTATCTCCAGTTCCAATCTAACACTTCAGGTTTCTCTCTAGACTTCCCCTCTCCATATTTATAAATCTCTTCTCCAATTATGCTCAATATTGACTCTGATATTTTAACAAACTTGAGAGCAAGGATCTTTGCTTGCCTTCGCATTCACCAGAGAGCTGCCAATGTGTTCAAAATTCAGGGACTAGATAAATCAGTGCTGTTCTTTGGTGCCTGGGCCAGGGGCAACCTTGGCTTTAGCAACAAAACTACAGACTGGAGAATTTTCAAGAAATCTGGAGGCTAGTTGTGTGCCTCACTTTCTGCATGTGACAAGAGATCTCTTTAACTGACATTACAGGCTTCTTAAAATAAGGAATGAAAAAAAGTATTCTCAAAGTCTCTCTGAGACTCTCCAGAGACAGGTGCTATATAAATTTAAAGTGTAATCATTGTTGCTGTGTGGAAAAAATGTTCTCCATCCATCTTGTTCTACAATAGATGGAGAATGTTTTCCTGGATCACTGCTCTTCTCAGGCTTCTAAACAGGTAAAACAGCCAAATATTGCATTAGATGCGATGGCATCAGTCAAAATGAATTATAAACAACACTCAACTCTCATTTTTAAAATTTGTTTTACTTAAAAAAATGCAGCACAACATAGGGAATACACATGAACCTGTCTTGTTACTTAAAGTAGGGAATGCTTTCAGCTCAGGTCAGATGGGGCATGCTCTCCAGGGTGAAGCCATAGACAATAAGCCAGAAGTGCCGAGGTGGCCTCAACCAAAGATAACTGTCTTTTCTTCAGTTTGCAGCATCACAGAAAATGATGCTCTCTCCTGCCAAGTCCCATCTTTTGGAAGGAGGAAATTGATTAGGTCCTGGAGGTTTTCATAAATGCATCAGATGACTTTCTTAGCATCATCTGAAACAGTAAGTGAAGAATAAAGACTCAATCAAACAATGCTACCCTCTCCATTTACCTAACAGCTGCTTTCTGGCCTCCAGATGTAGGTTTCTTAGAGCATGATTGTTTATTGCTGGCTATATTTCAGTCCATTAAACTTAGAGAGCTATATAGACATAATCTCAGTTTCAAGCCCTGCCTAGGATCAGACAGAATAGCCAACATAGAAGGACCTTTAGGAATCTTCTTGTCTAATTGCATCTCTTTATAGGTGAGAACATTTTATAGATAAGACTTGTCCAAAACAAGTTCCACTCTACCATGCTTTACTTCCTCTTCCTTGTGATTTGTCCTCCTGATTTAAAAGCTGTATCTTGGTTAGAGATCAGCCCTGGGTTTAGCTACTTTTCAAGATATCACAGTTCCTCAAAACAATTTTTGATGAAGAGAAAATGATATACTAAGATTTTGCTCTCACTTGGTCTCAAACTGCATGCTTAGCCTAATGGAAAATGCATTAAAATAACTCTTATTCTAACACTGCCACCAACCAGTTGAGTGAGCCTAACCTTTCTGAACCTTAGTTTCCACATCTTTGAAATGACGGTATTGGATTAAAATATCCACTCATTCCCCAAAAACTTATTGAACAAAATAGAAATCCTTCCCCCACCTACTTTATTTTGCACCTGACCTTGGGCATATTACTAAACCTATCTGTAACTCAGTTTTCTCATCTGTATAATGACGAATAATAGTTCATTGCACCTACTTCATTGCTTTATTGTGAGGATTGAATGAGATGCCCACACAAAGCACTTACAACAGTAATTGGCATATATGGCAAGTGCTCAATAATTGCTTGCTGCTATTATTGTTATTATAGTTATCATTATTATGATTACTACTATTCTTTCCCTGCTCCTATTCTTGGCTCATGCTGTTTCCTCTGTCTGAGTTGATCTTCCTGTCATCTGCACATCCAAATACTACCTGCCCTTCAGGACCCAGTTCAAATACTCTCCTAAGAAACCCTTCCTGATTCTCACCAGCTTCTTCCCTGGAACACCCACCCATGGTACACTGACATCACCATCTCATTTAAATATCATGTATACTCATCTATTATCTGTCCTTCAACGCTTCTTGATGGCAAGAAGCCATCTGACTCATCTTTGAGTTCAAGTGGCTGGTGCAGAACCCAGCAACTTGTAGGGAATTAGTAAGTATTAGTTGAATGAATGAGGTATAACATTGCTAAAATAGTATGTCTACACTGGTTTTATAAATGGTTATATCAATCCAACCAGGAAACATTTTTTTCTAAATGTTGTTAATTAAACACTGAGGATATAGAACCCCCCTCTCAAAAAAAATATCTACATTACTGATCCTAAAGGCTAGTCCTTAGACCAGTTCAATCCAAATCATCCTTGGAGTTCTTTAAATATGTGAAAACCTAGCACCCATCTCCCAAACATTCTTCCTCAGTTGGTTTCTGTGGGAATGGAGGTGACTCAAAAATCTTTACTTTAAAAGGTTTCACAAGGGATTGTGATGTACAGCCAAAACGAGGATGCTCAAGTGTATATTATGTCTAACAACTTTCTTAAGGCTTCCTCCCCAAAATGACTGATAAATTTTAATACGTAATCATAAAGCCTGAGAAATTTTTGCTCTTTTCATGTTGTCATATCAATGTTGTTTTTTTCCGGATTGAATATCCTAAAAAGGGATAGCAGCTTTTAAGAGGGACTATAGTGGAACAAGCAATATTCTAAGTGACAAGAGACATAGGTTCTAGAATAAACTTAGCCAAGTATGTATGAACTTGAACAACTTCCTTTGCCTCTCCAGGTTTTAATTTCCCCATTTTTAAAATGGGAGCAATGATAACAGCAGCATGCAGCTAGTTTGGAGATTTTGAAGTCAGCTTGACTATTTAGCATTAACCCACCATGGTGCTGCTTGATCTTGCTAGACACAAATCTGTCATAAGTGAAGGCATCTTGAGGGTGTCTTGGAAGCTGACTGGGATAATACTGGTTTAGCAGTACCTTTAAAACAACAGGAGCTTTTCTGCATTGCATAGAGACAGAACAAGCTTTGTGTAAACTGTGCTATAGCACATTATTCTGAAAGCCCATTGGGGAAATGCCAATAGTAATTCAGCTCAAATTATCTCTATTAGCCATAACCCTTTTGGTTGCAAGAGACAAAAACATGACTAAAATTATTTTCGGCTAGAAGGATCGAGCAGACTTGCAGCATAGCTTTGAGAACAGCTGAAATTAAAGACATGAATGCTGCAAGTGTCTCTGCTACTCTATGTTTATTAACTTTATGTGCTCAGCCTGGCTTCCTCCACACCACAAGGTATATGGCTGTTGCTTACGTTTACATCTCCATCTTTGCCACCAGAGAGGGACTGCCTTTTCTCTTGTTCCAATTTGGGAATTCTTGGGGAAGGACTTTGCTCTGGCTTGAGTCACGTGTCCACACCCTGAATCAAACATCTGAGGTCATGGAGAAGAAGTACACTGATCGGAAGATCCTATTAATAGTGAAAAGTTTGAGGAAGAGAAGCAGCAATTGCCTCTATAAAGGGATGCTACTCCTAGAAAAATGATGGGTGCTGAGAAGGCCAAATGATCAGTGCCTACTGAACTGTCCCATAGGTATTTAGGTAGATATGGGTAATAAACTTCTTGTGAACTAGCCCACTACATGGAATGCAATGTAAGGAAACACAGCTTGGTTCTGACACCAACTAGCTGTGTGACCTTGGACCTCATAATTTGTCTCTCTGCATTTTGATTACTTGTATAAACAACGGTCTTTCCCCTGACCCCGCCTTGAGTAGGGCTCTTTGAGGTTGGACAGAAGGTATTACTTATATTTACATCTTCAGGATTGAGTACAAAGTATAGCCCTTAATTAGTACCCCATGATGTGGCTGTTTTTTAAGTTAATATCCAAGCAAAGTTTTTGATGTTACTTACTGAGGTACTTGTCACAACTAGATTTTTTTAATGAAGAAAAGGGTGAATGGAAAATAAACAAACAAGATAAAGCCAAGTGCATACCATAAAGTACTGTAGAAAACAATGATGGGCCGGGCGCGGTGGCTCACGCCTGTAATCCCAGCACTTTGGGAGGCCGAGGCGGGCGGATCACAAGGTCAGGAGATCGAGACCACGGTGAAACCCCGTCTCTACTAAAAATACAAAAAATTAGCCGGGCGCAGTTGCGGGCACCTATAGTCCCAGCTACTCGGGAGGCTGAGGCAGGAGAATGGCGGGAACCCGGAAGGCGGAGCTTGCAGTGAGCCGAGATCGCGCCACTGCCCTCCAGCCAGGGGGACAGAGCGAGACTCCGAGCAAAGATGGGAGATGAAAAGATACTCTATAATTAAGGTTGCCAGATATAGAAAAATAATAACAGAAAGCCAAGTTAAATTTGAATTTCTGATTAAAATGAATAATTTTAGTATTCTATATGTATGCTGTATTAAGGATACATTTATAGTAAAAAAAAAAAAAAATTATTTAGTGTCTGTCAAAAATTTAGCTTTATCTGGATGTCCTGTATTTTATCTGGCAACCCAGTCTATAATCAGGTTTTCCATACCCAAAAGATAAGGACCAAACCAGTTGCTCAGGTGAATTGAGTTTTTCCTAATACCAGATTTCTCCTAATAAAAGAGTAGTGGAATGCCTAATAATACTTGGTTAGCTGAGCTTTCCTAGACTCTTGGTTTTCTCCTCTGTACGATGAAGGAGTTTGAATCAATAGCCTATAAGCTTCCTCCTTGTACCAATGTCCTGTGATTGTTTGTGATTTTTCATACCCTGGGATTATGCTTTTTGACTAGATGGCTCTGCTGCAGTCAAAACTACCAACTGCAGTACTTTCATTTAGCTGAATTATTTACTTCACTCAAGGTGCTGATGTAGCCGTGCTCTGATTCCCCAAACCTTTCGTGCCAGTTCTGGCTGGCGGCTCTTGTGCCCAACCCAAAAAGACTAGAGACAGTTGCTTTCCCTCTCTCACTCATTATACATGTGCATTTTACTGCTAACCTCCTAGGCCCAGCAGAAGCAGTGGTGACTGCAGCTTTCCTGAAGGAAGTTAAACTGAGGCCTGGAGTTTAAGTACTGCTCAGTAAGCAAAAGAAGACTCAGGGAAACAAAGCAACTAATCCTGGGTGGTTTGGCCAGTAAGTCACTGAGTGCTAACTTGTATCCAAATTCTACAGCCTTTGCCCTAAGCAACAGTGTCTAACAAAGAAGCTGAAGCCCAGATCCTTGGAGAAGTTTGTTTAGTTTACCACAGTAGGACCCAAGTGAAGCTCTCTGAGTTTAGATTCATTTCTTTAACTTATTTTTTTTCTTATTTTTATTTTTTGAAGCCTGCATGTTTGAGAACAGAGAGTCTGGAAAATACTTTCTGTTTGTGAAATCAAAAGTTTGTTTGTTTCATGGACCAAACTGGTAATAGTTCAATGAAAAGATGTCAGGCTTACAAGATCAGGCCTCTAGACCACCCTTCCTCACTTGGTTTCTGTCTGCCCTGAGATGGCCTAATTCAGTAGTCGGACAACTGTTTGCATTTCCCCGAAGATATCACTCCCAAGCCTTTGAGCCTCTCCTTACCTTTCCCAAGACCCAGCTCAAGAATCACAGCTTCTGAGAAATCTCTCCTAGTTCCCTCAAGCAGAGCAAGGCATTGTCAATAAGCTCTGAGTGCCTACAACTCTTACTACATAACACTATGATTCCTTGTTTACACATCCTTCGTCCACTAAATCATAAGGTCCTCATACAATTTTTTGCTTTTTTATCTGTTTATTTTATATCTACATACCTCTGACATTTAATGTAGCACCTAGCATAAAGTTCGAGCTCAGTAACTATTTGCTGAAGGGAGAAAAGAGGAAAAGGAGGAATGAAAGGAGGGAGGCAGGAACAAAGAAAGGGTATTTGCGTTAGGGTTCTCCAGAGAAACAGAACCAAGAGAAGCTCTCTCTCCTCTCTCTCTCTCTCTCTCTCTCTCTCTCTCTCTCTCTCTGTGTGTGTGTGTGTGTGTGTGTGTGTGTTTGTGTAGCGAGAGAGAGAGAAAGATTACAAAGTATTGGCAAACATTCATTGATGACATAGGCCAGGTAGTCCCATGATCTGCCCACTGTGAACTGAAAAACCAGGAAAGTTGTTGGTGGTGTAATCTGAAGGCCTAAGAGCTGGAGAGAAGATGGTATAAATTCCCATCTGGGTTTGAAGGCCTGAGACAGGATCACCAAGGCAGGGAGAAGACTGATGCTCCAGTTCAAGCAGACAGGCAGAGAGGGCAAATCCTCTCTTCCTTTATATTTTTGTTCTATTCAGATCCTTAATGAATGGGATGATTCCAAGCCACACTGGAGAGGGCAATCCACTTCACTCAGTCCACCAATTCAAATGCTAACCTGTGGTAGAAACTCCCTCACAGACAGATACACTCAGAAATATTGCTCGGGCAGACATCTGTGCATCCCGTGGTCCAGTCAAGTTGACACAGACATTAACCTATCACAGTTTCTGTGCAGTCTCTAGAAGAAGGGAAGCCCCCTGATGTTTTGTTTGTTTCTTCTATTATTATTCTCTTGGTGACTTCTTTTAACAGTTTCCTTTTATTTGTTTTTGGGCTTTATACATAACCAATTTTAATAAGTCCCCACTGTTTTTTAATATTGAACCATTAGGAATAGGACTTACAATTGTCTGGACTGTGCCACAAGGTCTGAATCAAGGCTGGAGATACATTGGGAGGAAATCTGTCATTATCTACCTCAGTTTTTTCTTTAGTTTGTGTCTTCTCTCTTTGTACTTTCGGGCATAGGCTCAGTTAGTTGCTCATAATATAAGGATAAATGCAATGAAAGCAATTTGCCAGTGCCGTTCACTCACACATCCAGTCATGTCACCAACTGCTGCCAATTTTCCTTCATAAATATTTTCCATATCTGCTTCATCTTCTCTAACCACCCTGCCACTGAGTTGGGCCAAGCTTTCCACCTCCGTCTTCTGAAGGATTTGCCACAGCCTCATGATGTTCAACCAGCCTCTCCACTTCCCTACCTCTGATCTATCCCCTATCCAACCATGAGAACGAGTTTGCTAAAACTCAACTCTCAATTGCTTAATTGTCTTTACTTGTCTTCTATTAGTCTTCAACAGAAAGAACTGGTCTCTCTGAGAATAACACCATTTGCATTGGAGGAGGGTCTACCCTAATAACTTCATTTTAAATTGATTGCCTCTGTGAGGACCCTATCTTCAAATAAGGTCACATTCTGAGGTACTGGGGATTAGAAGTTCACCATGTGAATGTTGGAGGGGCACGGTTTAACTCATAACATCACCCATCCAGCTTCTTTCATACCTTGTTTTTATACACATTGGTTCATTTGCTTGAGATGCTTTTCCTCCCAGCTCCTAAGTGCCACAGGTAGATTTGAATAATTAAAGTCTTCTATTTTCTCTTCATCTTGTTCATCATTTTCTTGTATTCCTCTTCTATTATAACCTTTCTTTCAATGAATAATATCTATTGGTTTCCATGTCTGTCTCTCTACCTATCCTTTAGGGCAAAGATCCCCTAATTTGCCATTTTGTTCCTAGTGCCTAACAGTTTTTGGTATAGTGTGGATAATTAGATTTGTTAGAATAAATAAATTAGAATGGATGAGACACAGAAATTGACACATAAAGTGAGCCCCCCCAAAAAGCTTAAAAGTTATCCAAATGAAGAAAATGAGAAAGAGCTTTCCAGGACTGTCCACAGAAGTGACATAATATGATATGTTTATTGAATTATTAGTATATAAATTAGTAAGTTAGAAATTATAGAATGTATGACTAGAAATGTAAGCAGAGACATATTATAAAGGGCCTTGTGAGCCAAGGAGTGTGGTCAGTATCTTATACTCACTCATTCATTTTATACACACAAACACACACATACACACACACACATTTACTGACTTCCTAGCACATCATGTTAAACCATTGAAAAGTCCCAAGAAAGGAAATTACATGGCCACATTTGTTTATTAGAATATTGTTAGTTTTGATAGCAAAGTAAAGACAGATTGAAGAGAGTCAAGACTGGAAACGGGGGCCATTGAAGAAGTTGTTGTCCTGGCCCAGGCCTGAGACGATAAATAAACCAGCACAGATATTACAGAGATTGAGAGGAGGGGGGTGAATCACAGTAATACTTCGGAAATAAAAGCAAATAAATTTGATGGCTGATTAAACAAGAGACATAAGAGAAGTTAAGGAGGAAAAGATAAATCCCATGTTTGGCTGGGTGATTGGTTGGATGATAGAGCCATCCCTGGAAGCTTCAAAGATAGAAGAGAATCCAGTTGGAATGCATTGAGAGGTGGGATGGAGTAGAGGATAAAATACAGAGGAAAATAAAAGTTGAGTTGAGTTGCAAGTGTTCAAGAAATATCCCATGGGAGATAGCAGGTAGATGGCCATCTCTACCAGTCTAAAACTTGAGAGAGGTTTTGGCTGGAGTTGTGGATACTGTAGTCATCTATATAGAGAATATAACTGAAGTCACAGTAATAGATCCATGTTCCAGAGAAAATGGATATAGTGAGAGGAAGTCGGGACTAATGATAAAACTCTAGGCTTAGCAGCAGTAATCCACCAGCTTTGGCTTTGTCCTATGTCTTGGTAACCCACATATTTGGAAGACTACAGACTTTCTAGGTTCATATTGAATATTATCATCTAGGAATACATTAGTTTATGAAAACAAATACAATCAAATCCATGACTTTGAAGAGTGACAACCAAAAAAAAAAAAAAGCCTTTGGTGATCTCATTTTATTTTGTTCATTTATTTTGCTGATTTTATTTTTTTGTTTGGAGTAGTGCAATGTATTAAAAATATAGTCATTATTCATAAACCAAATCTCCCCAAGGAGCTCATTCAAAGTTATAATTGCATTAATTAAGTTAGATAAAACAGGTGAAGCTTATCCACCCTCTTTTCACCTCCATGAAAGGAAACAGAAGTACATGGAAGTAAAAAAATCTTTACCTGGCAGATACCCTATTCAATCATCACACAAAATGGGAGGACTGGAATCCTCCACTTTGAGGCATGAAAACCTAGCTATCAATAATGGGCATGTCACAATTGATATTTACTGGTAGAGTCAGCCATTTGCAGATTCTATTCTGTCAAGCTATATAACCATGTTCCCTCCCCTCAGCATCTTGGTTTCTTTCCACTTTCCCAGTGCAGCCATCCAGCCCAGAACACAAGAAAAGAGCTGATAAGCCTACTTTTCCTCAACAAACACCTGTGGTAAGCGAAGGCTGTGTCTACTTCTTGACTGTTATATTAATATTTGTGTATTCTTAAATAGTCTCTCCAAATTCTCAAATTTCTTCATCTGTAAAATGGAATTTGTACTGATTTTTCTACCTAATATTCTTGCATTACAAACTACCTTTGGGTTTGACTGTTTTCCTTCTAGTAAAATCATTGGTAGGACTTTTTCTGGCAGGTTAAGCCTTTCTAATTCCTTGGTTGTGGTATCACAATACCCTTGACATAAATACCCCACTTCTCCGCATTATATTGAGAAAATAATCCAAAAGAAAGAGTAAATTTTGTGCCATAGACATTCTTTGAAATATTATCTATCATAGAAGATGATATCTCACAACAGGAGATTAAGTAAATATTCACTTAATAGAATTGTATGCAGCTCTTAAAATGGCATATTTATGAAGAAAGAACTAAAGGGGAAAAGATAAAGGTGATAGCCACTTATATTTCTATAATAATCATAGCCATATGGAAATGATTTAGTCATTTAGGCAAGGACTTTAAGAGGACATTCATAAATGAATTTTTAAAAGTCAAATTCTAATAATCTTGTGGTCATCCCTGCTATTACCGTTTAACAGAAGAGAAAACTGGACTCAGGAATTGCCCAAGACCAGTTTTAATATGTTGAAGTAGCAATATTGTGAGTGAATTGTCTTTTTTTCATTGTGTCTTCCATTAATGATGTTGGATGATTTTATGCAATTTTTGTTTTAATATTTGCTAGAAAGAAGACTGGGATAATGAGTTCCATCTTGCAATAAGTAAACAGCGTGTTCATTTTTAATTCTGCAATTAGAAGTATAAACTTTAGAACTGGGCAGTCTCTGTATTCCATTGCTGTTGTGGAAAATGCCTTGCAATCATTTTGGAAGTGAGTTCCTCCCACTCTCCATGTCCTGGGTGCTCAAATGGAAAGGTCTCTTCACCCCCCTCCTTTGTCTTTTCCCATAATCACTCATGACAGTGGCTGAGAATCTCTGTTGATCATTAATTGGATAAAAGAAATAGGCTTGAGCCATCTCTTTGACTGAAATTGTACCATTATTGTGAGCCCTGTGGCTCTCTCGCTCTCTCTAGCTTGGCTCCAGCCCCTTTAAGACTGCTCATGCAAGCTAGCTCAGCACATCACTGAGAGAAAACTTGAAGACTCACTTAAATGATTGACCTATTTCTGGGCTCTCTGTTGTTGCAAATTACAAGAGTATACTGTGTGCATTTTCAGGTAATTTGATACTATTACCTTAAAACTCACTGGTTCCGCCTCCCCCTTCCCTCCTCTGTTCAGATGGAATATCTGACCTTTTCCCTTGGCAGGCTGCTTCTCTTTTCCAGGTAACTGATGGTGATTTTATACCCTGGATGATAATCAATATGTAGAAGCTGTCTTTATTGATTTGGATAAAACCACCAATTATGGCTATTTTGAGCAGAGCTCAATGGGATTAGATGTGATTACATGGCAATGGGGTGTGAGCCCATCAGCAACTCAGGGGCTGCTGTGAGGCTATTTAATTGTTACAGATGAAACACAAATGGGTGCTATAACCACTTCCCACTCAGAAGACATACCTGCACCTTTCACAGGGCAGAACCTCCAGGCTGGACCACCTGGCCATGCACTTAGGACTCCATGAGTCTGGTTCACAGATAGCGCAGATAAAATGGCTCAAGGAGAAGCAATGGCCTTCATGAATCCTGTTTACTCCAGTCTTGGCTGTGTCATTTTTCCAGAAATCAGAGGCAGCAACATTTCCAAAAATATATGGATTTCAGGCAGATCAGTAAGAATGTCAGGCAGCAGGAAAAGAGAACACAGCAGGCTTTAGCTCAGGCAGTATCCTTAGCTTGGAATGTTGGAGTGTCCTTCCCAGAATCCCCATCCTGATAGTCGCAGATTCTCTGCTGCCTCCTCTGAAAACCTTCCTTGTCATCTCTTCTGGAAGATGATTCTATATCCTAGCGATTAGCAACATAGATTTTGAAGTTCCCCTGTTACTTCTTAGCTAAGTAACTTTACACAAGTTACCAAACTTTTCTATGAACAATTTGTACAATATGGACAATGTTGAAATACTTAAAACTGTACTTGGCCCTCATCCCCAGCCTTCCATTTGCAATGAAAAAATATTGGAGTCAGAGATTCCAGTGCACGTCTCTGCTCTCTATTCTTCTCAGCTATGTGGCTATGCCTACACTTCCTCATCTGCAGTAGTTACATGATTTAGCATGTGCAATGGCCTCAGCCTACAGAAGGTACGCTCTCTCCCTGATTATTATTTTTCTCCTCTCAATCAGTTACTGAGTGAATTGTCTGGATCTTAGACATCTAGGACCACACGTTTCCTCCAGTCACTGAGGGCTTGGTAGCACAATATGATCATAATAATAACAACGACACAGTCTTATTCCATTCATTGATTCATTTATCCATCCGTTCATTCAAGAAGTGTTTATTGAGCGTTCATTAAAGGAGGGACTGTTATGAGCACTGGGGTATATGGCGCTGAGCAAAACAAACGAGGTGTCTGAAACAATGGCGCCTACATGCCAGTGAAAGGGGAGAGATAGTAAACATATGGAAACAAATAAATGGAACAAGATAATTTAAGTGCTGTGGAAATATAAATCAGGGTTATGTGACCAAGAGTGACTGGGACATGAGCACTGGGAAAAGGCTGTTGATTTGATTAGACAGTGCCTCTCTAAAGGGATGACATCAAAACTATGACCTGGAGGCCACAAAGGGTCTTTCAGGTGAAGTTCTAGAAAGAGTTGCAACAAGGTCATGAGGCGGAAACAGACTGGTATGTTCAAGGAATGTCAAAGGCAATCTGGACAGTCCACAGCAAGCAATGGGAAAATCTCCTTGAGCAAAAACGCAGGTGCTCCCGCCCCACTGAAGTCATTAGTTCCTACTTATTTCAGGATTCCTGCACTGACTCAGGAACAATCATGACTGAACTCGTGGCTCCCTTGTGGTGACTCTGCAGAGTCACACTGAATGTGGGGCCTGGGCTTTTTATTCCTGCAGTTCCTGTTATGCTATTTGATATCGTCAGTGTTGATAGAGGTCTAGCCACTGCCCTGTTCTTCATAATCACCACACTAGAGCAAGGATAGAAATGCGTGTTTCGGGAACAGAATATTTCTCCTTGTGTGTATTGTACTCAAGACTTAGACCACAGAGCAGACTTGTGATTAGTTTCCTTGCCAACCCTAATGGAGTAGAATCTATTTATACGATCTTGTCTTCAGGTCATTCAGACTACCCTAGAAGAGCATCCTGGAACCCTTTCACTAATGTGGGAGTTCAACACATTTAAAAAGTATGGGATCATGCTCTATTCCACATAACTCTTCTCTTTTCTGGTATACTTAGTGGATAGGAGCCCAGGCATGGAGTCAGATGGACCTGGGTTCAAGCCCCTTTTCCACTGATTGAGTGAACGTGAGCAAGGGAAATAATCTCCCTGTGCCTCATCTTCCTCTTCTGTAAAATAGGCAGAGTAATCATAACTGCATCATAGTTTATAAAACACCAGTACAGGACCTATCGTATAAAAAGACACAATAGTTGTTCTTCAGTGTTGTTACTTTTGGACCAAGATGTACACCTTACCTTGACCTTCTTCTTGTTCTTCTTCTTCTTTTTTTTTTTTTTTTTTTTTGAGGTGGAGTACAGTGGCGCAATCTCCACTCACTGCAACCTCCGCCTCCAGGGTTCAAGTGATTCTCCTGCCTCAGCCTCCCAAGTAGTTGAAATTACAGGCACCCACCCCCACACCTGGCTGATTTTTGTATTTTTAGTAGAGACGGGGTTTCACCATGTTGGCCAGGCTAGTCTCAAACTCCTGACCTCAGATGATCCACCCGCCTCAGCCTCCCAAAATGCTGGGATTACAGGTGTGAGCTACCGCACCCGGCCCTGACTTTATTCTTTTAAGAAGAGTACCTTCCCACTTCCTGTGACACTAAGCTGTGATTTTTATTATCCATGGTTTGGACAAAATGAGACACACCCATCAACTGGTTTGTTGAATTACTGATTTCTTAATTACTGAGTAACTGATCCCTCCAAAGAGGATCCCCAGACCCTCATAGAAGTGAAACTCTTCTCAGCAGGGCCTGGATTTATAGGCGATAACACAGCTGAGTTCCTTTTTTGGAGTTCCTTAAAACTGCAAAAAACAAAACAAAACTCAGAGCTCAGACTGTACTAGCTACTCTGATTTACGCAGACACCTGGACATGCATTAAATTCACGGTGTCAGAAAACAAGCGTGGAAAACCCACTGAAGCACCAATCCATTTTTTCCCCTCTTGCCTTTCATGTGCTTTTGAGTAACTGAAGAACATTCTTGTTTAAAGTAAAAAAAAAAAAAAAAATACTAGTATAGTTTGCTTTTGGAGAGAGCTCCTTATAAAACCTGCAGGCTTTGGGGGGGCTGAAAAACAGAACAATTGGAAACTCCAAGTGTGACTTCTGGCCCCGTCATTTAAGGCTGAATTCTTCTCTCTGAGACACAGTGATGGTTACCATTTCATAATTTAGACTCCCGCCGTGCACTTAAGTCCTATTCACAGGAGGAGTAGCTCACTCAGCCTGCAGTAAAGGTAGAATATGCAATAGTTCTGTGGTGTTGTTGGAACAGGGCTGACAAGAGAGAATTTTCCTGCTAATCCTCTATCCATTCTGACACCAGCCTGGCATTTGGGAAGTGGAAGGGAGATAAAGATTAGGACTACGCAGGGTGAGCAGAGACATGTAGCAGCCTATATGCAAGTGTCGCTTCTCAAATACAAAACTGAGAAATAGATCACATTTTACACTGAAATTTTGCACTGCTTCTGAGCATCTTGCCAAAAGCTATTCAGAAGACAGCAAATATTTTAGGATTAAGGGTCTCCAAATCTGAGCAGAACAGGCCCAGCCGTGGAGTAGGTCAGCACTTCTGAGGCAGTTGCTTTCACTTTTTGTGGCCATGTTTGTATCCATGTCATGACTGAGTCAGGAAACCCGCCTGTTCTGTTTTGTTTTGTTTTACCAGTTTTGGTTGTTTGACCATCAGATTATACAATCGCTGAGACTCAACATGCTACAACTCAACTTGGCTGCAAAGATAGCAAAACATAGCATTTTTAAAAATCTGCCAGTCTTTAGAGAGTTGAATTGCATAATGTCTGTAGCTTACCAAGTGTTTTTCCATCTTCAGTCTGATACAACCAAGCTGAATAGTCTTCACAAGGTGATGTTTATGGTTGCTAAGACAGAAGACAGTTCCCACCCTAAGCCCTGTTCCCTCTTCCCTCTGCTTGCTCCCTGGGTGACTTCCTTCTTTCCTTTAATTAGTCATTCAATTGGTCTAAACTTCATTTTAACAAATGAATTCATTGCAATATGCATGTGGTTGCAGCCACCACCTGATGCTGATGGCAGCCTGCTCCCTCTTCTCATCCACAAGTGAGTACTGCTGTCTGCTGCACACACATTTCCACCTGGCTGCCTCATGAACACTTCTGCTCACCTTCCCCAGTCCCAAACTCTGCGTTCCTCACACTTAAATGCAAAGCTTAACTCATTCTCTTTCCTCCTCCTTCTTCCGAATTTCTAATTGATGGAAAGCTATCAGCACATTTTGCCCAAGCCAGAAACCTAGGTATAACTATTGATCCAGCTCCTTTACCAATCTTATACAATTGATTAATAAAACTTGCCCACGCTGCCTGTTAATATCCCTGAATTCTGTGCCTTTTCCTGTTGTCACTGTAGCTTAAGCCAACATCATTTCTTACTGGGATCAATGCATCAGTCTCCCTTCATTTCTCCTCACCTCTATTCTTGTCTAATTTCAATAGACTCTATGAAAGTAAGAGTCATCTTTCTGAAATGCTTATTTGACTATGTCACTCACTACCAAAATCTTTCAGTGGCTCTCCATGGCCCTCAGTCCAACCTCCTTTGTTTGGCTTAAAAGTTTTCCATACCTTAACCCTTTCCTACCTATATAGCCCTGTTTTCTACTGCCATCTGCCTTCTTCTACCCTCCAACTCTCCCCCAGTCTCTCTACCCACCTCCCTAGCCTCCTTTCTCTCTCTCACCTCCTTGCATAAATGTATGGAGCCCTTGCTTCTTAAACAGCACTCCTTCTCTTCTCTGCCTGTTTTTTCCCTTTTACCCCTAAGTTAGCTAGTGGAACATCCTCCAGGAAGAATTCTCTCATCACCCTCCTCCCTCATTAAACTGTGACCTCCTTAAAGATAGAGCCCATGTCTTCTTTACTTCTGAAAGTCAGTTTCTAGCAGAGGGCCTCCCACATGGTGCTTCATAAAAACTCAAAGGTTGAATGAGAATTTCCATCTCAATGTATGACTGAGAGTCTAAATGCAGCTCTCAGCCCAACATGTTACCCGGAAGGCCTCAGTGACCTCTCATGAAGAGTGACTCCCTATGTCCTCTTGGGTTTTCCCTGCATCTGAAGTGAGCACACAATTAAATGGCCATCACTTACAGTTAAAAGCCAAGCAAACCTTCCATACCTTTCTGGAAATTCACAGTAGCTCTGTTTTCATTTTGCAGATGAGAAAATTGAGGCAAGAGAATAGGTGGCCAAAAATACCCTCATAGACTTGAGAAAGTCCATCTTGATGCTATCCAGTGAAACTTAATGGCAACCCAGGAGCCAGGCAGCCTGCTTTATTTTGGAAATGAAAATGTCAGTATAGTATAGTTGATGAGAGTTTGAAGAGAAAAGATGCAGCAAAGTAGAGCGCTAACACCAATTCCAAACAATTATCAAGAATCATACTAAAGTTACTACGAATCAAAATATCTCATATTTATCTCATTTATTTCTCACAATAATCTTTTTATTTGTGTTTTTTTATAGTAAGAAATTAAAGCTCGAGAAGTTCAATACCTTGCCCAGAATCACACACACACTAGTGAACAGCATAGTCAACATTTGAACCAATCAGTCTGCCTAATTTCAAAGTCTACGTTCTTGGATGTGAGGGAGATCTGGCTGTGACATCTGCCACCCATTGATCACCAGGTTTGATCCAGCTGATCTGGCTGGCTAGGCAGGTGTCCCCTTCTTCCCTCAACACTCCATGTGTATCTCTCCCAAAGCTGCATGCTCGGTTGAAGAGGACGACCATCCCCAATAGAGAAGGGCCAGTCTTCCAGTAAAGGGTATACGAGTAGCTGTGCTCCCCTGCTAGAACCTCCAAATGAGCTTTCAAAGTCTACATTCTTCATCATCAAATGATATTGCCGCTCTAAAGAGAAAATTGAAAAATTCAGTAAGACTGCTCCTTATGTGTGACCAGGGCTATATATAGCAGACATTCCTTAACTATCTCTTGAATGAAAATGAGTGAGTGAAAAATTTGTCTAGAATCTTCTGCTGGTTTGTTTTCAGATTTCTTCTTTTTACAGAACAGACTCCCCAGGGGTCCTCAGGCCAAGTCAGACAGTATCTCTTGAGATTTTTTTTTTTTATGGAGTTTCACTCTTGTCACCCAGGCTGGAGTGCAATGGCACAATCTGGGCTCACTGCAAACTCCACCTCCTGGGTTCAAGCGATTCTACTGCCTCAGCCTCCCAAGTAACTGGGATGCTTGGGAGGCACCCGCCACCATGCCTAGCTAATTTTTTTGGAATTTTTAGTAGACACAGGGTTTTGCTATGTTGGCCAGGCTTGTCTCGAACTTCTGACCTCAGTTGATCCATGTGCCTTGGCCTACCAAAGTGCTGGGATTATAGGCATGAGCCATTGTGCCTGGATGAGATTTTTTTAAAGAGAAAATTCTAACCATTGACCATCTTAGACACGAACAAGATGCAAACATCTTGAGTAGCATTGCCCAACAGAGCTTTCTGTGACTAAGGAAATGTTCTAGAACCACATTGTACTATCTAGAGGTAGCCACCCATGGCTGTCCAGTACATGACATGTGGCTTGTGTGACTGAGAAACCAAATTTTAATTTAATTTTAATTAATATTAATTGAAATAGTCACATGTTGCCATTAGATGGCAAAGACATTTCATTCAACAGTTATTTACTGAGCACCGAGCTAGAGGATGTCAAATACTGAACTAGCTGATAAGTGAGGTGAAAACTAAAACAATTCCTTGTCCTCATGGAGCTATAGTCTCATGAAGCTAGATATTAATCAAATAATTATACCAATAAAAATAAAATTGCAGCAATAATGATTGTTATGAATGAAGGTTGTAGAGTCTATTGAGATCTGGACTAATCTGAGTGTCTCATGGAAGTTTCCTGAAGAAGGAATATTTGGGTCTGATCTGATGGATGTTAACCAGGTGAGAACCTTCCCTGTAGAGGCAAATTGTAGGAGAAGTCCTGAGACCGTTGGCAGAATAGGAACTAAAAGAGGGCAGAGAGGCTAGAATGCTAAGATCATGGGAGCAGTGTAGGGATGGCCTGGGTCACACCATATCAGGTCTTATAAAGCCACATTAAGGCCTCTATCTCTGTACCAAGCATAATGTGAATCTATTGAACTGATTTTGGTTGGATAAGGGGATGCAGGGAAACCAGTGAGGAAACTGCCCAGTAGTGATAGACTCAGTGAACATGGGAGCTCAACAATAGACATACACTAGAATCTCCCAGGTACAATACAACTTCTGTTTCATCCTTCTCTAGAGCCAGCCTTCCTACAGTTACATGCATGCCTAATTGCAGGGCTGGGTAGGAAGCCCCTCCCGCTACTACTCTCTGCCATCTCACAGGTTCTCATGCTGAAATCTCCTCTACCATCTACTACAAATCTACCCACCATACAAGGAGTGTTGCTTGTCTGTTTCAGGCTCATGGCTCCTTAGAATGAACTGTGAAGGTTACAAGAAGAAGAACATTTAATAAGCTTAGTGAGCCTCTTCTCTTTGCTCTCTTCCTCCCTCCCAAATAATATTGCTGTCTCACTTTTCCCTTCGCGTGGGACAGTCATTTATTCTTTTACTCTTGTGGTTACTCTTTCCAGCCAACCTCTGACAATCTACCTTTCTGATGCCTCTTGCCAAAGGCATCTCACAATCTCAAGGGAGGAATGAAGGTTCACATACATAACATAATACAAGATGGCAGGTGTTGAGTACCACCTTCATGGAGCAAGTCACAATAAGCACTTAGACAATAATAAATCAAGAGAGACTTTATAAAGGGATGATATGGGCTATGTCTTTAACAATGTGTGCACACAGGAGCAGGAAGCCTTTCTAAGAGATAAAAATGTACAGGCAAAGGTCAAGGTCAGGGAAAGGCAAGAACTGCAACTAGAATTGTTTGATTAGAGCCCTGAGGGAAGCAAGGCAGGCCCGACAAATTGAAGCCAGATGGCAAGGGGCCTTGAGTGTCACATAAAGCTATTTGAGCTGTTTTCATTAGGTAACAGCCATTGAAAATATGGGGAGGCCTAAACTAATCTGAGCAGCATCTCACAAAGATGAATCTTAGAGTCATGTATGGAAGAATTTCATTGGATAAGAGACCAAAGTCAAGGAAACCAGAACAAAAGCTTTTGAATGGCCTGGCCTGGGCTTTCTAAGGCTTCATCCTTTCTAAGTGTGCTGACTCTTGCTAAGTGCCTGACTCATTATTGTACACCTGCTTTTGTTTTAATGTATTTATTAAACACTTGCTAGACATTCACCATGCATGTCCAATGTCAGACTACAAAGTTGACCTCCATCCTATCACTATGTTTTATTCACCCTGCATCCATAGACTCTAGCAGAACTCAAGTCAAGTAGTAGTCACTTAACAGATATTTGTTGAAGGACTGGTCAACTTTGGTTGCTAAACCATTGCAGCAACAAAGATAACAACAATAACAACAGCATAAGTGATATCAGAGGTGTTTGAACCAGAGTGCCTCCATCTTGAATAGGGGCTGGGTATAATAAGGCTGAGACCTACTAGGCTGCATTCTGAGACAGTTAGGCATTCTAAATCACAGGATAAGACAGGAAGTCAGCATAAGACACAGGTCATAAAGACCTTGCTGATAAAACAGGTTGCAATAAAGAAGCTAGCCAAAACCCAGTAAAACCAAGATGGTAATGAGAGTAACCTACGTTCATCCCCACTGCTACACTTCCACCAGCACCATGACAGTTTACAAATGCCATGGCAATGTCTGGAAGTTACCCTATATGGTCTAAAAGGGCGAGGAACTCTCAGCTCTGGGAACTGCCCATGCCCTTCCTGGGAAACTTATAAATAATCCACTTCTTGTTTAAAATAACCATAAAATGGGCAACCAGCAGCCCAGGCTGCTGCTCTGCCTATGGAGTAGCTATTCTCTGTTCCTTTACCTTCTTGATAAACTTGCTTTCCCTTTGCACTGTGGACTCGCCCTGAATTCTTTCTTGTGCGAGATGCAAGAACCTTCTCTTGGGGTCTGGATGGGGACCCCTTTCCGGTAATAGTAATAAGAGTGATATCAGGGAGTCACTCTGTCCCAGGCAATGGTATAAGTGCATCACACAAATCAATTAATTTAATCTTCACGATTACCTTATGAGATAAGCCTATTACTGTTCCCATTTTACAGACAGGCAAACTAAGACCCCTAAGAGAAAGGTCTTGCTCAAGACATCACAGATATTAAGTAACAGAGTTGGAACACAAACCATAGCAATATATCAGCCTATGTTCTCACTCAGTATCTCACACCTCCTTTCATGGGGCTGTCTACTGATTTCCGGACTCTTCACCTTCCGCATTTGGCTTTATGTCTAGAATAGCAAGAAGCAGAGATGCTCTATAAGTAAAAGTTCATCCAGACAGCCCACTTAAGAATTTCTGGAAGGGAAGATTTCCCTCCCTCCCATCTCTATGGTCATTATGGTCACTGTCAGGCAAGAGAGGCCATTCAGAGGTACATCCTGAGACAACATGCAGGATCTTTGTGGGAAAAAAGCAGAAGAGATGATGCAGGTGGCCTCCTGGGAAAGTGAAGGGAACCTGAAATTGGGTAATGGGATCCATCCTACACTGGGCATGAGGTAAGGAATTTTACCTTCTTACAATTCTCACAACTTATGCTGCAAGTATTATTGTTCTCAAAGAAATTGCCTAATGTCGCACCACTAACAAGGGGCAGGGCAAGTCTGTCTGAACTCTTTCCATCTCACCTCCCTGTCTCCGCCTCTACAATAGTGGTGAAATTAGGGTGGGGACAATGAGGAGGAAAGTGAGGGGGCATTTGTACCCCTCACCAACAAACGAAAAAGCAGACATTTGGAGAAGAATCGTTTATATTCTATGGGCATCATCATTAGGGTTTTGTGGGGAAGTGGGGGTTCTGTGTTTTTGTTTTTGGCATGAAAACTAAATCTACCACATATTTTTATCAAAATGACACAGCTATTCCCTGTTATAAGAAAACCCACCACACCAAACCATTACCATTACAGTGTGCATTAAAGTAGCAAATTATTTTTATTCTGCCTAAGTATATAAACTACTAAATTTTTCAGGTTTTTCTAGTAAGTGTCATGCCAATGCTATTATCTTGTCCTGGTTCAATGAGCCTTATCTTGAATATCACCTAGTGTTTATAATGGAAATTTTAAAACAAAAATCTGAGGTTAAACAATATGTATTGAAAGCAGACACCTGGCCTGAATGACACAACCTCAGGTCGTTCAGTGATTCTCCTGATTATCTGTATTTTTGAGTAGAAGAAAATGGTGTTTCAGATTTGTATTTAAATTTCAAAATAACAGTGGTAGAGGCAAATTTCCAAGACCTGATGTTGTCTTAGATCCACAGTTTTTAGTATTTTTCCTTCAACTCATCAGTAGGATAAAATCATTACAAAAGTCCCTTTAAGATCTCATTAAGAGGAGACCCCATGAAGCTGACCCCAGAGGGAGACATAGGTAGGGTACAGCCATCCTGTCTCATAAAGAAAGAACAAGCCCTTCTTATGAATCTCAAGCTGTCTTCATCTTAGCCCAAATGTAGGAGTTACATGTGAACCAACCAATCGACATCTCACTCCTTATAACTAACAGTGCCTGCAGAGGCTGTTGTTGGACTCTTTTGTCTTTTGAGGTGTTGACTGAAGTCCTAAGACGCAGAGTCTCTGTTTTCTTCCCAGAGTCCCTGGGCTTGGTGGAGGTCCTGGAATCCAAGCCACGGTGAACTCATGATCCAAGGGTTTACTCACTGGTTCATGCAACAGGAAGAGAGGCCCAGTTCACCTGGGGCTGGTTTGGAGGGTCTAGAAAATATAAAAAGTGAAGCTCTCCTGGCCCACAGGGAAAAGGTAAGAACATGAGTCTGGGGAACAGGAAGGCACTCATTAGAATACGGAGCATCTCCTAGGGGCAGAGTGATTTTGATTCAGATTCAGACTGTAACAGCTCCTGGTATCATGCAAATGAAAGCACCAAGGAGCCTTTCTTCCATGAAAATGGGGCAAGTTGCCCTTTTTTTTTTTTTTTTTTCAAGTAGCTAAGCAACAAAAAACATAAATTACATCAGAGAATGGTTGCCTAGAAAGAAGAGAAACTATTTGGGCTTTAAAAATGACCTTTATTTGTGAGAAATATTTAATTGTGTCTAAAAAGTGATAGAAAACAAAAGGTAATGAAATGGCCCTAAATCACCTTAGGATTAAAAATAAGTAAAAATAGTTACGGCTGAGTGTATCAGTGACTGTGAGTAAGAGTGTGTGTGTGTGTGTGTGTGTGTGAGAGAGAGAGAGAGAGAGAGAGAGAGAGAGAGAGAGAGAGAACGTGTATAAATCTGTCTTCTGCCTGGATTGAAAATCATTTGAAGACAGAGACTATGATATTTGGACTGAAGTGAAATCAAATAAATGTCTAATGATAAATTAAGATCTACTCTGCTCCCAGTCCTCCTTTTCTTTAAAATGGCACTATTTTCCCCTTGTCTACATATGAGAAACTCTCATTAAATATAAACTTCTGGAAAATAGAGACCACTTACTTATCTTTTTTGGTTACCTATTTCCATAACACTCACCTAGTTCTCTCTCCTCTCTCTCTCTCTCTCTCTCAGACATACACACAGACACACACACACACACTCTCGAATACTTCATAAGGAAGGCTAGGAAGAGCTAATCAATACATAGTTACTGAAACACTTTTGAGTATGTACAATGTGCATGGAAGTTATGAGAATTTGTAAGAACTGCACCAAGAAATGAAATGGTTGAATTCTGATTGTGAATTCCTACACCATAGAAAATACTCATAAAAAATTATAGCACAACTGGTTCATTGGGATAAAAAGAGAAACATCATCTGTACTGGCTGTTTTCCTACTTCTAAGTGTATCTATGTATTTTCTTTATTTCATGCAGACAAACACACATTGAGCACCTGTATAAAACACTACTTTAAGAAAGACAGATATGTGTCTGCCCTTAACATGTTCAGGAAGAGAAGAATAAGACAATATGGTTGGCAGAAGAGGTGGGAGTGTCAAGACTGGAGAATGTGTCCGTATTTTGCCACTTTCTTGCTGCATGACCTCATATAAGTAGCTTAACATTCCTGAGCTTTAGTTTTCTCTTCTGTAAAACAGGGATAACAGTACCTCAAGATTTTCACAAAACTCATATAAAATCATGAAAGAGATTTGCAATCTATAAAGTACTCTTAAATGTTAACTAAAATATAATTTCACAGACAATAAACGTATCTACTATATTCACTGAATGGTTGAAACTGGAATTCTGGCCATCCTGGAGTTAAACCTGCCCTTCATTGTGTGTTTTTAAAACTCTGAAAGAGTCTCAACACTTAAAACTCAAATTCAGATTCCATTAAATAAAAATCTGAAAAATCTTACAGCATTGGACCCACATTATTAATAACAATAATGGGCTAAAATTTAGTAGCAATGCTACTTTTAGATGGAAGAGTTATCCTTTAGTTAGCCACAGTCCCCACTATTCCCTTTTGGCTTATGTAAGTTAAAAATCACTGTAACAAAAGAGAGACAGGGGTAAGTGCAACAAAAGAAGGGGAACTGGCAGGGAGATGGGGCTTCTGCATATTCAAGAAAACACTAGCAACTGGAAGGGCTGGGAGAGCTGCCTGGTAAAGGTGATATTTGAGGATTTGAGAATGAGGGGAGTTTAAAAGAAGAACAGTTTGAAAGAAGGTACAGTGGCATGGGAATTGGTAACGATAACCACTATCAAATTAAGAGAAGGATATATGGAGGGTACTCATTTATTTATCCAATGTGTATTGAGACTCTATGAGCCAGACTCTGGACATCAAGAAACAATAGACAGATACTTGAACCTGCCTTCTCTGGAGCTCACAGCCTAGTGAAGAAGACAGAAAAGTGAAGGTAACAAAGTTGAACAAATTCCCTTTGGGGGTCTTTGATGACAACTAGGAAAATCACAGTATTCCTCAGTCTTTACCAACTAGACATGCTATTCAGGAGTTAGGATCATGAACCATAGCCAAGAGTCCAATTTTACCATTAATCCCCGTGTACCCATCAACAACTGGTCATGCTCATACACACCACTCTTTCCTAACTCTTACAAATAGAGATAAAACCAATATCAGCCACTTCCCAGTTCCTTTTGGATGATAATAGTAGAAAATAGAAGTGCAGATGCTTCTTGACATGTGATAGGATTACGTCCCAATAAACCCATCATCATAAATCAAAAATATCCTGTTGAAAATGTCTTCAATACCCCAATAAACTCATTGAAAAGTCAAAGAATCATAAGTTGAACTATCATAAGTCAAGGACCACCTGTAAAAGTATTTGGAATGTAAAATATATTATGTAAGTGCATGTTGTTACCATTACAATTTCTCTGGTCTCCAGGGATCACTTGCAGCATAGGCAGTAGGGACTATCTCCTATCAGGGAAATGGCAAGAATAATGCTTCACAACTATTTGTGGGTAATGGAAGACAAGGGCACAGTGAATGTGAGCACAAGCCTTTTAACTACACAGACCTAAATTCAAATCCTGTCTTCACCATTTGTTACCTGAACAACTGGGCCTGTTTCCTCACTTATAAATTATATCAAATAATATCTCTTTCCTAAGGTTGTCATGAGAATAAAATTAGAGTTAGCGCAGTGCCTGGTTCATAGTAATTATTTGATAAATGGCAATAAAGATTGTTTTACTTACAGCTCAACTATCTCAAGATGATAGAGGTAGCGTTGCAGAATCAAGGAATCATAGAACTAGAATGACCTCAACAATGTTATTTTCTCTTTCTGAGACTGTGGTCTTTTACATCTTGTTCTAGCATTTCTCACTCCAAAAGTTGTGATCCGACTTATTCATTAGAAGAATTCCTCCTCCTAAATGTAAGCCCATTTTGTCTTATTTTATTCCTCTGTGGAATAACAAGACTAGAGAAAAAATCAGCAGGTTAAGACCAAGATCTAAAATGACCAAATGTTCTGGTTTGCCTGGAACCAAGGAGTTTCCCAGGACACTGCACTTTCCGTGCTAAAATGAGGACAGTCCTGGGGAAACAGAGAGTTGGTCACTCTACCTCAGTTAGTGGTGCCATGTTTTGATCTCTGGTTAAGCTAGAAAAGCCAAAAACTGTACAACTCAGTACATTCTATTTCTTACTGTATACAAATACTGACAACCAGAAGTGGGAAGAAAACTAGAGGCAAATGTCCCGGGTGGACCAGTGTATGCCTTGCCACCTTTCTCCTTTAATTAAACCTGGTCTTTACGTTGCCAGGACTCTCTGGTTTGGTAGCTATAGTCACCCTGAAAGATATGTGACCTTCCCTTTGTAGCTATACATCTGATGCTATTTCAGATGGTGAATCTGACAACTTGATACAAAGTGATTTTTGAATGAACAGTGTCTATAGTGAAAGGCTTGTTTTTGTATCTTGTCTTATGCAACCTGGATCAGAACAAAAACATGGCAACTTTTTTACTTCAGTGACTGTATGTGAGCTTTGTCTCCACTGATTTAGGCCAAAGTTGAGTTCTCTTGTCAATGTATTTGTCTGTCTGATTAATGGCAGTCCTCTCTTCTTTGGCTGGGATGCCAAAAGCACGTTCCTGAGTGGCTTCTGAACCAAATAATGATGGCTGAAGGTATGAGCTCTCTGATAAATTTGCACATATCAGACAAAATGTGCTTACATCGCATATATCAGAAAAAGTGGGCTTACATTTAGGAAGAGGAATTCTTGTAATGAATAAGTAGGATCACAACTTGCAGCTGTTTAACTTCATTTTTCATGAACTTAAAATAACTTGGGAAACTTTTTTGCTTTGGAATTGTCTTTAGTTTTTCTCTCAGAGTCAAAGCCTTGAAGTCAGTCAGGACAATGTCTGAATACAGAGAGAATGAGAAACATTCCCTCTACAATGCCCCCAATTCCTTTGAGGGTTATAGGAAATAAGACAATAATTTCCAGTGGTCAGTCAGTTTTTCCAGTAATTTGAATGACTCACAGTGGTATAAACCAGGTCCTGTTGAGAAGCATTACACTATCCCTTTGTGATGATAAACAGAAGCTCTTTAGTGAAGTTGCACAAACTCAACTTTCAGCAGCATCAGCCACATAATCAGGGTAATCTTGAAGAGCCATCTTGATTTTTAAAACATTGAAAAATAGGTCTTTAAAAAACATGAAAGATTTAACAAATGACAAGCTGGAAAAAATAAGTTGTAACACATATGACCTACAAGTGATCTGGTTTCCTTAATATATAAAAAGCTCTTATAATTCAACAAGAAAAAGCAGATTAACAATCCAATAGATGGCCGGGTGCGGTGGCTCAAGCCTGTAATCCCAGCACTTGGGGAGGCCGAGACAGGCGGATCACGAGGTCAGGAGATCGAGACCATCCTGGCTAACACGGTGAAACCCTGTCTCTACTAAAAAATACAAAAAACTAGCCGGGTGAGGTGGCAGGCGCCTGTAGTCCCAGCTACTCGGGAGGCTGAGGCAGGAGAATGGCGTGAACCCGGGAGGTGGAGCTTGCAGTGAGCTGAGATCCGGCCACTGCACTCCAGCCTGGGTGACAGAGCAAGACTCCGTCTCAAAAAAAAAAAAAAAAAAAAAAAAAAAAACAATCCAATAGAAAAATGGATAAAGACCCCAAGCAGGCTTCTTCTTAGAATATACAAATGGCTTATGAGATTTTGAAAAGATGTTCAACTTCATTAAAAGCAAATGTTCAAAACCTATAATAAAGCAATAATATAAATTTATTTTACCTGATAAATTACATTGAAACATTTTGAAATAGCAAAAGAATAAACACATATTTTTAAGTGTTCATCAGTTTGAAATTGAACTGGTACAAGAATGGAGATTCAGTATTCCTTCCTTATGAGGATCCTCTCAAAACCCTTTCCTGTTGTAAGAACAGACTTTCTCAGACCACTGGTTGGAGTGGTGATGTTTCCTTTATTTGACCTCCAGAGCTGCTAAATGGGATAACAAAGATCTGTGTTTGAGGACAGGACAATATTGTTGGCAGGAATGCTGGGGTGTCCAAGACTAGAGGATGAATCTAGGTTCTGCATTTTCTTGCTCTGTAACTTGTGAATAAGTCACTTAACATTCCTGAACTTAAGATTTCTCCTTTGCAAAATAGGGATAACAGCACCTCACAGGGTTTTCATGAGACTCTGATAAAATCATGAAAGTGACTTGCAAACTGTAAAGACATGTAAATTGTAAAAATTTCACAATTAGCATATCTACTTGTACTGATGGGATTGTTAATTCTGCCAGACTTGATAGATCATCCATGGCCATCCTGGGATCAAATCTGCCCTGCACCATGTCATTAAAGCTTTGAATCATCAACATTTCAAACTCAAATTTCAGGGTTTTAAAAAGTCTGGAAGATCTGGCAATATACTGCCCACATTCTAGCATGGCAATAGTAGACTAGAATTGAGCGGTGGAGCCTCTTTTAGACGAGATGACTTGATTGGCTGCAAGTCATCACTACTCCCTTTTGTCTTAAGCTTCACTCATTTACACCTCCTATCTGTAGGCCTTTGAATTGCAACCTGCAGTTAGTTTGTCACCATAGTTTGCAAAAGAAATCACTGCAGCCCAGGGAAGTGAGGTCTTGGTCACCATCACCGAGCAAGAACTGAAACCCACCAGAAGAATCTTTATGGCCACTTACTCTTTAATTCATGTGTGCCTCACACACTACAACTCTGAAGCTCTAAGCCCATAATCAAGCTCATTTATTTTCTACAAAACAAGAGAGAAGATCCTCTGTTTGTCCTGTAGCTGATCTGGGCTCCCTCTTACTAGCTCCCTCTTGAAAAGCTAGATTTCAAATGACAATAATCCTCAGATAAAACCCTGTCTTGATTTCCCTTTTCAGCTTGGCCACTTTTGCCCTCCCCAGTGTCCGTTAGGCAGTTCCTTTGCTACAGTTACCATGACTGTGTGCTCACGGGCCTGGTCACTTTATCAGAAACTTCACTTCAGCAGGATAGGAACACCACAGGGGAAATGGTCTGGCAGAATTTATCCTGCTAACAGTATTACAACTGGTTCAGCAGAAATACCTTTTGACCATAGACCAATAGGATTACTGGGTATATACCCAAAGGAATATAAATCATTCTGTTACAAAGATACATGCATACGTATGTTCATTGCAGCACTATTCACAGTAGCAGAGACATGGAATCAACCCAAATGCCCATCAACGATAGACTAGATAAAGAAAATGTGGTACAAATACACCATGAAATACTATGCAGTCATAAAAATGAATATATCATATCCTTTGCAGGGACATGGATAGAGCCGGAAGCCATCATCCTCAGCAACTGACGCAGGAACCGAAAACTAAACACTGCATGTTCTCACTTATAAGTGGGAGCTGGACAATGAGAACACATGGACACAGGGAGAGGAACAACACACATTGGGACCTGTCAGGGCAGGGGAGTGTGGGAGGGAGGGAGCACATCAGGAAAATTAGCTAATGCATGCTGGGCTTAATATCTAGGCAATGGGTTGATAGATGCAGCAAACCACCATAGCACACATTTATTTATGTAACAAACCTGTACATCCTGCACATGTACCCCAGGATTTAAAATTTTTAAAATAAACAACAAAAAACTGGTTCAGGCTCTGAGTGAGCTTCAAGATACTCCTAGATGAAATTCTTCTCTATCCCATGGGATCCAAAAGACCCACAAGAAAAGGAACTCGTGTGTGTGTGCGTGTGTGTGTGTGTGTATTTGTGTCATTTATGAACAAGTACATTGGCATTACACAATAAGTAAGCAAATTAAACCATATCTGGACAACTCTTTTGCCTGAGAAGTATGATGTTAAGAGATAAATGGGTTGACTCAACACTGAAAATGAAAGTTGGTGATTTATGAATGCATTCATTTTCTTCTTCATGCATTCAACATTAACTGGGTACCTGTTACATTCCTGGCATTTGCTAAGATTCCTGTATAAAAAACAAACAAACAAACAAACAAAAGCCCAGTTCTTGGTCCCAACAATCTTACTTGACTGTACCATTAACCACCTGTCCAGTTAAACAACCTAACCTCTCTTTCTGTCTCAATTTCTTTACTTTTATAATGGGTATAACAATACTCACTTTGAGAGATTCTGTTAGCCTAAATGAGGTTCGTATATGTTACAGTGGCTTAAAATATATCAACTAGCTGCAGAGATTTAATAAACTCTGATCCAAGCAGAGCCCATCACTTTATAGATAAGCCTATGGGGTCCAGAGGAATCAGATTACTTGCTCAGGTGGGCAGCAAGTTGTCGACTGAGCCAGTTCCCAACACTGCCACAGTCACTACCATCACCAGAGCCCAGCAGGTCTGTTGATACCCTAAGCTACACTAGGATGCCTACTTTGATTTCAGTCCAATCACTATATAAATGATTATAGCACAATTTTGTGTTTTTTAAACATAAATTTTGATAACTTTAAGATTAATACTTTTCCTTGTTATCCTATGTATTTTATTTTTATCCATTTAAAAACATTAATTTGAGAAAGAATTAACCATCTTCTCCAGATTGCCAAAGGAGTCCATTGCACCAAAATTTGTAAGAAATTATTACTTTTGAGCAGTGCTTTTGAACTGGAAACAGTTTTGCTTCTGGCCCCTGGGGATATTTGACAGTGTCTAGGAAGAGTAGCTACTGGCATGTAGCAATCAGGGATACTGCTAAACATTTGACCATGCACAGGACAGCTCCTTCATAACAAAGAATTATCGTACCCCAAATGCCAATCATGCTGAGCTTCAGAAACCCTGTTTTGGAGCAGTATACAACAAAAGGTCAAAAAGTTGCTAGACTTTGTATTCTCACCTAATTTCCAAGTACATTCATCTTTTTTGATCTGCTTGATGTCCCTATGAATATTCACACAAGTGAAGTGGTTTGATACGTTTTTGTTTATAATTCTTGCACCCACCCCAATTCCAGCAAGTATTACAAGTTCCCCTGGATCTGTGAGCCAGAAACTCTGTGCAAGGCAGTTATGAGTGCTTCTGAATTTATTGCGCTAACTTCTTGGAAATGTAAATGAGAAATCTGTCCCACAGGCAAAAGCAAGATGGTGCATGAGCCCCCTTTGTTTAGCTAGCCAGGCCTTGCATGGACTGCACGGCTAATTCAGTGGTTTCCCTTAGGGTGGCCTCACTTAAAATGTAGAACTCCTTTTCAAGGCTAAAAGAGCAGCAGGAAAGAAGGAGGAGGTGAGGGGATAAAAACATTTTCTCCACCTGGAGAAACACAAAGTACAATAGCAACACAAGGTACAAATGAACCACCTTCTTCTTCTTTCTTTCCTCTTAGTAATACATTCATCTTTAAAGGAAAGTCTTTCATGTGTTGACTCTTTTTTTTTTTTTTTTTGATGAAGCTTCGTTCGTGTCATCCAGGCTGGAGTGCAATGGCACGATCTTGGCTCACTGCAACCTCTGCCTCCCGGGTTTAAGCAATTCTCCTGCCTCAACCTCCCAAGTAGCTTGGATTACAGGCACCCGCCACCACGCCCAGCTAATTTTTGTATTTTTAGTAGGGATAGAGTTTCACCATGTTGGCCAGGCTGCCCTTGAACTCCTGATTTCAGGTGATCCACCCTCCTCGGCCTCCCAAAATTCTGGGATTACAGGCATGAACCACCACGCCTGGCCAGGTGTTGACTCTTAAAAATGAATTACTCAAATAGAACAAAGGTTGAAAACGCCAGGAATTTTTTCTAAAGCAGAACAAAGGGTAGAAGTCAAAATAGCATTTTTTAAATTCTTGTAGGAGAAGCCTTGACAAATAGCTTGTCTTTTCTTAGCACATTTTACGTTTCCCATCCAGGCTGTGAGTGACATTCCTTTCTGCTTGGCGGTTCTGAAAAACATCTGGCCTGGTCTGGCACAGACCCGGCTTGCTGGTGAATCTTTCTTCCTACGTAATAGCAAAAATAGGATAAGTAACTGAAGTTCCAGGATGATATAGGTGCAAAAGTGGATCAGGGATTTCCAATGAGTAAAGAATTCAATTCCAACTGAGCTGGTTAACTCGTGAATTCCCAGTCAACAGTACAATATTTAACACTGGGAAGATATTTAATAAATATTGTTAAATGTATGAATTCACTAATGGATTAAAAAAATCACAACTGCCCTTTGAGGAAAGATGTATTTCTCATCTGCAGATTAAAAAAAAAAAAACCTCAAAGAATTTAACAATGGTTGCCTCAAATTATAGAATTGCCAATAGACTAAACCAGGACATGGGCTCCTAGTCATTTGACTGGAAACACCTTGTTCTAGACACTACATTTTTTTTCTCTTAGAGCTTTACCTACGAGGGATTTAGTCTCAGTATACCTTATATGGGCTAAAGAATAATCTGGCTGGAATATCAGTCTCACCGCTGACCATTAGCATTGATGACAGTAGACAGTTTGGAAAATACAACATTGGCAATATTAAAAGACTTCTTTATTATGGTGCTTATTAGAGCTTCTAATATGCCAAGACATGGCAGAAATAGACTGCAACATTCCCTAAACCTAACCAAGCAGTGCATTTTAGGCATAGCATAACACCAATGTTGCACAGTACTTTTGAGAAATATGGAATAACCATTTTGCCTGTCTTATCTTTGCTACCTGATTGGATGGTGGCCAAAATTAAGAAAAAGTCTCACTTCGTCTTCGGAACAACTAACCTGGTGAGGTGGCTGTTCGCCACCATCTGAGTATGAGATATCAATTTAGAGCATTTCAAAATGAAGACCCGGCCCTATGGTTATTTAACTAACCATTAGCTAAACCATTCACATAACCTAACCTAACCATAAGCTAATTCACATAACCATTAGCTAAAACAAAACAAAACAACAAACAAAAGCCTGTGCTTGTTTCAAACCTACTCAGGAATTGAGCAGCTCACTGAAAGTTTGTGCAATGCCAGAATGCGTGTTCATCTTTGCTTTCTGACTGCTGGTGTAACTTGAGCCAAAAAAAACCTTGATGAGATACATATGAACAAATTAAAGTTAAAATAATCTCTCTCCTATCATGCCCTCAATGAATAAATGTGACATGAAGTACATTCAAGATGTTGCCCAGATGATCTATAGGACCTTGTTGGGGTACACATGCAGATTGTTTTTGGTCGAATTATTTTATCTTTGTTGTATATATAGGTCATCTTTTAAGAGATATGAAAATGAAACTGAAATAATGATGTCAGTTAATTGATAAGATAACGAATAGAGTGCCTTTCTGCCTACCTACTTGGCTCTAGGACTTTCAAGAAAACAAAAGTGACATTCCATGACATATGTATCAACTGAGAAAAGAAAAAAAATCCAATAAATAAGTTATATATAGACCAAACTATTATATAGGTTCTATTTTTGTTCTTTTCTTATTATAAAACGGGATTGAAAGCTACATCACTTCACCACTAGAACTCCAATGCACTATCCATTGCTCCACAGAGCTGCCTAAAAGTTACATCACTTCAGAGTATAGTCTTTCTTCAGTTGTCATGTCACAGTGCTGTATAGCCTTTGGAGGCAAATATTTGAGAAGTGGGTATCCAGCTGCCTAAGACAATGCTGAACATGCCCCAAATACACAAATCCACCGCAGGGGAAGAGTAATAATCAAAAGTAGCATTAAGGAGATATTTTAGAGTATGAAGAGGTTTTAACTTCAGAGTGCTTATTTAAGTATGCTTAGTATAGTATGGTGGTTAAGAGCTCAGATCAGGGAGCTGAACTCCCAGGTTTTAAACGCAGTTCTGTTTTTATAACCTTGAACAAGTTGTTTAAACTTTATATATCTCAATTTTCCCTCTGCAAAATGGAATAAGAGTAGAACCTACCTTACATGATTATGAAGATTCAGTATGTGTTAAGTACATAGAACGGTGTTTGGTGCAACACAAGCTTTCAATTAATATTAGCAATAACGCCAGGCTTGGTGGCTCACATCTGTAATCCTAACACCTTGAGAGGCTGAGGTGTGTGGATCACGAGGTCAGGAGTTCAAGAACAGCCTGGCCAACACGGTGAAATCCTGTCTCTACTAAAAATACAAAAATTAGCTGGGCGTGGTGGCG
>NW_012115999.1:2346460-2374146 GCF_000951035.1 Colobus angolensis palliatus
AAAAAAAAAAAAAAAAAAAAAAAAAGCAATAACTAGGATTACTAGCTGTGTGTCCACAAGAAGTCAGTTCATTCCTGTGATGGAGGTCTTATTTCCTCCATCTATAAAATTGAGATCCTCATAATTACATCGCAGTACTATATGAAAGATCAAGTAAGACAAAGGAGAGAAGCTAAAGTGTAAAACCTCACTTCACAAACCTTGGGAAATTATTTTCTTTCCTGATATGATCTTTATTCAACTCAGTGGATGGTATTTCCTCTTCATCTGCAGGCCTTAGTTTTCCTCTCTGGACACTACTCTTTCTAGTGTACAACGCGGTATGCACTTGCTATGTGTGCTAAGGAAGGAGCCCCTGGTCCATCATCATCACTTTGCTTCTCAGAGAATGGCACTATTTGCCATCCAGGGGCAGGAGCCAGAGTGCCTGCATCCAGTTGATGGGCACTTCCTTTTGGGTCCACCCCCAACATAGAGACCTAATCCCTCTACTTCTCCGTGTCCTCAGCCATTATTTGTAATTCATACCATCATCAATTCTTATCAGTAATAGCCTCCTATACTCCAACTTCCATACTTGTCCAGTCAAATCCATTCCATTCTCCCCAATAGAAAGGGAGAATTTTTTTTAAATGTAATTTTACTCATGTCCCCTTCCAGCTCAAAGTCCTCCAATGGCTCCCTATTCTCATATCCCTGACCAGAACACGTTCCTTACAAGGCTTTGTGTGATTAGAACCCTGCCTATTTCTTCAAATTTATCTCCCACCATTCCAATCTCCCCAACTTCCTCTCCTCACTATACTACTTTCTACAATCCTGTCCCATAGCTCTTTTCTCAGTGATGTGAATACCCTTAAGCTCTTCCCTACCTCAGGACCTTTGTACTTGCTGTTCCTTTCCCCTGGCTCTTCAAATGGCTGCTGACTCCTTTGCGTCTCTCATACCTCAGCTCAGATTTCACTTCCTTAGTGAGGTCCTTCCTGACTGCCCCCAAATGTTTGTTTTCATAGTATTTACTGCATAGTTCTTATGAGGTTTAAATGAGAAATGCCTTTAGAACAGTGCTTGACACATAAGAACTGCTCATTAAAAGTTGTGCTAATTATCATCATCTCATCATCATATCATCCTCCTCCTCCTCTGCCACAGTAGCCTATTAAATTGCATGGAGAACACTAACAAGAGTGTGTGACTGTGATGTGTGTTTACTTCCTTTCTTTTTGTCTATCTGATTATTAGTTCCCTAAGGGATAGATCTTGTTTCTCATTCCCCCGCCCTGCCCGTGTACCCTCGCCTCACAGCAAACTGCCAGTCACAGAGCCGGCTCTCAAACATTTATTGAAGGAATGAATGAAAGTGAGTGCCTCTTGGCTGTCAAAGGGGTTCGAATTGCTAAAACCCCATAAGGGCCCAGGGCAGTTTTACCATTAGGGCAGCCTGGCACCTGGTTTCAGAGGACAGCACTGCATATGCTCCCAGGCGATTGCATTTGCGTGTCTCAAACACTTGCCTGAAACTAGTACAGAATTTCATCTGATTTCTGATGACTCCCATCCCTCCTTCTTCCCTCCCACCCCTTGATCTCCTTCGCATTTTCCTGTTTGTATTCAACGCGTCCCTGCTTGTGCGAGAAAAGCAAAGAATCCCACAAAACTCTTTTCTTTATCCTCTTTCCAGAAAAATGGGCCAATTCACAGCTGCAATCGTTGGGAGAATTTCCTGTCTGGGAGTCTGGAAACTGCCAAGAGTGGAAAGCTGCAGCCAGCCAGCGAGGCCTCTGTTGTCACTGGCCCAAACAACAACAAAAACAACCGCAACAACAACAACAACAACCAAACATGCCACGTGTGCACTGGCATATACAAACACGCCCACAGAACCAAACCAAGCGGACAAGGCTTCAAGGAGAGCTTCTGGGCAGCTCATTCCCGTGGTGAGGCATATCCCTTGGCATCGTGCCATTGCAGCCCAGCTCCCAGCCCCCGTCCCCCCCCCCACCATCTGTCATCAGCGCTCTGCCTACTGTAAGTGTGCCGACACAGTACACGGAGGCTAACAAGTAGCAAATGGAGGGGAAGAAAAAACAAAGCCACTGCAGTCAGTGGGAGAGGTGGCTAGGGCTTTGACATAAACTGACAAAAAGCTGGGAAATTTAAACTGAAAGTTTGCCCTCAAGACTTTCAGCCGTGAGGGTTGGGCTGGGGAGGAGGGAAGGGTGTACGGTGAGGGAGGTTGGCAGGGAGCAGTCTGCAAAAAAGCTGGTGAGATAGAGTTAAGTAGGCCGGCTTTTTCCAGACTCTATGAATAATATGAGACATTACTTAAAATCCATTCTGACTGTTCATAGATTGCCCAAGAAGGCTTTCCCTTACAAGAAAAAAAAAAAAAGGAACTGAAAAAAATAACACAAAACTTTTCCCAATAGAATTTCTGAAGGAAACATTTAATCAGGATATTGCATGTAATATAATACAGGTTGCTAAATTTCCTATCAAATAATCACCTCCAGAGCAATTAGGATAAATTGCCCTTACCTTATTGTTAAATCCGTTGTCAACTTTATGTTGTCATTTAAGAAATCATTGAGGAAAATTCAGGGTGTTTTTTATTTTTCAATGTTTTTTCCACTGTAACAAAAAATATTTTTTAAAACCTAATTGTCTACCAAAAATCTATAGCAGGAAAAGAACCTAAATCGGCTGAGATTCCTGCTAAAATATGTCTAGATCTTTTGAGTGAGTGGCACAGACTGTCTGCGTGAACTTGGATGGATGATTGTCTTGTGGTTTTCATTCCTTGTCATTAACTGCAGAGACTCTTTCCCTTGAAATCTTAAACATAAGGACCCAGATTACCAGGCATTTGATGATCCTCTCACAAGCTTGGCATTGCTCTATGTTAGAGATGGAGAAACTAAGGCTAAGAGAGTTTAAAATTACTCAAAGTTGGAATGGCAGAACCTCAGGATCTTCAGACTTGAGGCTCTACCCTTCTTTTGTTTTAGACAGTGAGATTCTGCTAAGCTGCTACTATTTCACTTTGCCCTTTGAGTTCTCGCCACAAAGCCACAAATGCTATAAATTCTAATTCCCACTATTCAAAAAATATTAATTAAGCAAGCAAAATTGCTGCAAGTTTTAACCAATATGACCAGCAACAAACCAGCTGTCATTCTGTTTGTTTGTCAGTTAAGTGTTACTATTTGATCATTTTAATAGTTGATTACTAAAAAAAGTAAACTCTGGAAAAGAAGTTTCAATCTCCAAACAATTCTGACTGACAGCATGATAGCTTGGCTCATTATCTCTAATCAACAGAGTAAACATGTATTTACAAATAAAAACATACACCAGATGTATTTTCATCCGCAAGGTGATGCTGTCAACTAAAATAGGGAATGTGCACCAATGTACAGCATCCATCATCTTCAAGACAGGTTTGCCACAAACCCTCCTGCTTCGTGATTCACAGATGAAAGCCTGTAGGCATGCAGGTGGTTGTGATATTACCAGGTTTACAAAGAAAGGGTGAGGTACTTGAAAAGCACCAGTTCTAAAGTCAGAAGAATGCTCTTTGAGGGCAGGTGCTACCGTTTCCAGGTTTATACTGTTATGCCTCAGTGTCTTCATCTGTAATATGGGATAATAATGGCACCTACACAATTGTTTTAGGTATTAAATGAGATAGCAGATAGGAAGGTGTTTTGTATATAGTAATACACTAATGTGGTTCCTTTTTAGTATTTCTCCATTTCCTTCAAATAACCTTCTGTTTCTCCCAGAATGATGAGAGTTTAAGAGGAGATATTTTATCTCCCTCTTTCCGTGCTCCCGTCAGAAGGTAAAAGTCCATTTAAAGAGACTCATAATATTCTAGAGACCAGCCTAGCACTTTATATCAAAAACCCATTTTGAGTTTCACGTGAGAGGAGAGGAGTACATAGAAATAGCTTTTATTTCCCTTTCCTGTGGAATTGAACAGAATTTTCAAAAACCCTACACAAAGTTCTGCTAGGAGAATAATGAGTCTGCAGGAAATTTCCACACTGTGCTCCATAGATGTCTATGAGTGAACAATGTAAATTAATATCTTATATCAATGCTCATAGCATTCATCCATTGGTTCACTAAACTTGTATATTGAGTGCCTATTTGTACAGGACAGTTTGTCAGGGACTTGGGTGATAACAGGGAACGAATGCACTCCATGTGAGCAAGTGACATGGTGGTCCTTTCAGTAGGCTTTCCTACTGTGTTAGGAATACTCTAAGTTTTTAGAAGTGTAACTGAATTTTGAGAATATTGTTTAAATGTTAGAGGAATACATTCTTGTAACAGAGCAAAAAAAAAAAATAAGTTTAGGAACCCACTTCTCTTCCTGACTTTACCTACATATGAGGCCTTGAATAAATCACTCTCTTGCTTTAGGTAGCTCCTGTACTTTCCTGACATTTAAGGCTTTCAACCTCCTCTTGCTTTGTTTTCAGAGATAGTACAGCAGCTTCACCATGAAATATTTGACTAAGGGTTAAATTTGGAACTAGCTTGTGTTTCAGTCTCTTAAAGTTTGTCTTTATCAAATACAGTGTCATGACAGGAGGCTGGGTAAAGATATAGTTCAACAGAGGACTTTGGATAGGTAAAATGAAGCGGGACTTACAAAACAGTCACCCAAATCCTTTACTAAGCTGAAGGGTCCACGAGGGCAAGGTTTTAGGATGCCTCATTCACCACTATTACCTTCTCTCACTATTACCCCATCTCTACAATGGTGCTGGTCCATGGCCAACTCTCACAAATATTTGTAAAACAAACACAAGAATGAATCAGCTTGTGATGACAAATAATATCATAGCATAAAACAGCTAATATAAAGTAAAATATCAGATGATGATAGATCCCCCCAACTGCTTTATCAAACCTTTTGGAAACTTCCCTGAAAAGATGACCATGATTTTACATGGATCCAGTTGCCTTTGATGCTGTAGGAGCATCTGAAATACCCTCAATGGTCTCCATTCATAAATTAGAAGATTGCGATAGAAAAGGCACTTTCCAGAAGCCTCAGATCTTGGATTCTGACCCTGGCTTTTCCCTAGCTAGCTGTGTGGCCTTGAGCAAATCATCTACTTCTCATGACCTAAGTTTTCTCATCTATAAACAAGAGGTTTGGGTTTCTAAGACTCCTTCCAGCATTAGGAATTTAGAAAGAAAGTGGAAAATTATACACATGTGGGCATTTTAAAATTAGAGTTTCACCATCCAAAATGCCTCTGTTACTTTATTAACTCCATTCCTGTTTTAAACTTGGAAAATTGGCAAAATGAATGCAACTGTTTCAGAAGTTAATGTTGTGTTGGATCAACATAGCAAATAGACACTTGCCTAGAGAGTAATACTTTCGCCAGAAATGGGCTGGCGCTGAAAAACATTGCCCTGAAAAGCCCTCTCCAGCCCGCCACTCACATCTTTTTCTTCCCACAACTCAACACCCAAAGACCAACTTGAACTGAGGTCAGAGGTACAATGCAGCAGTAGCCTCTCACCTTAGGACTAAACATTGAGTCATCTCCATTGATAGTTCAACCATAACCTGGAATTCAGTGTGAATAACTGATCTTCAGCCTTAATCCTTCATCCTGAGTCTGGGGAAAATTGGAAAGAGTGGTTTATTCATGTATGCATCCCCAAATACTTACTGAGTTTCCAGGAAGTGCCATCTCCCCTCACTCATTCCTGACTTGCACTGGACTACTTCCCGCTTACTTTCCCATGCTCCCATGCTGTCATGCTGTCCTCACACACTCACCTATTACTCAACTCCACTCTTCTCAACAACAAACCTTCTGTTGGCTGCTTCACACAGAAACCTTGACTTCATGTAGATGACCTGGCCCACCAAGTTTGAAAACATTGAAATGTCCAAGACCTTGTTAATATGATTTCTTTGGGCCAAGTGAGTTGGCTTGCCACCTGCAGGGAAAGGCCAGGTAGAAAGATCCAGCCCCAGTAGGCACCAAGCCACAGACTAAGGATTGTGATTGCATTCCTTCAGAGATTACAAACTGCCCAAAGAATGTCTCACAGTGGCAAGGATTCATTATCTGAAATGCAACTATTATGGTCCTGTAAGTACAGATGCTGACATGTTAATGTTTTCTAATAGGTGTTACTATTATGGGCTAACAGGATCCCTGGAGCCATTAGAACCTTAACCTTGTTAGACCTGATATAGTTTGGATGTGTCCCCACCCAAGTCTCATCTTGAATTGTAGTTCCCATAATTCCCATGTGTTGTGGGAGGGACCTGGTGAGAGGTAACTGAATCATGGGGGTGGTTACTTTCATGCTGTTCTTGTGATAGTGAGTGAGTTCTCACGAGATCTGATGGTTTTATAAGTGGCTTTTCCCTCTTTGCTGGGCACTTCTCCTTATTGCTGCCATATGAAAAAGGAGGTATTTGATTCCCCTTCCACCATGATTGTAAGTTTCCTGAGGCTTCCCCAACTATGCTGAACTGTGAGTTCATTAAACCTCTTTCCTTTATAAATTACCCAGTCTCTGGTATGTCTTTATCTGCAGTGTGAGAACAGACTAATACAGAACCCTCATCCCCATCAGGAATGAGAACCAAACCTTGAACTCTTTCTAGTAGATACTTGACATCCATCATTGATTCCTACTGCACACCTAGATTTTGGAATATCACCTATGCCTGTGTTCCCTGCTCATCCATCAGAAACTCCGTTAAAATCTTTTTAGACCTCCGATTCTAACTGCTCCTATTTTACCTAATACTGATTATCATGTTCAAGAGCTACTCAAGGAAGACAGCTAAAACTGGTTAAGCATCATGCCCAGAGTAGCAGAGCTCACATGAATAGAGTCCAAGGCCAGTTTCAAGCAGGGACACCTAAAGTAGTGTATCTGCATGAAATGAAATCTTATGGAAGTCCTGCTGGGACCACGGTACCCACCATCAAATCCAAAGAGCAGAGTAAATATAGGAACAAGGGAATAAACACTGAGGTTAGTAACAGGATGGATCCACAGCAAAACAGAGCACAAATCAATGAATAATTGAGAGTAAGTGGTGAGAACTAAAACTGTAGACCTAAGTGAAAGATGTCCCCTTATGAGCCATCTAGTACATGGGACAGGCAGGGAAGCTTTTAAAAAGACCATGACGTTTGTAACACAAAGGATAAATGCTTGCTGAAATAGATACCCCATCTTCCATGATGTGATTATTACACATTGCATGCTTGAATCAGAACATCTCATGTACCCTAAAAATATACATATACCTACTATGTACCCACAAAAATTAAAAATTAAAAAAAAAATTTTTTTAAGTGAGAATTGGACCTGCATATTCTTTGGACCTTGCTTTCTTTGTGTGAGACTGAACTTTCTTAGAGCATCTGTAGATATGGCCTCCATTTCATCCAGGCTGTTCTATTGCATTGCAATTATTACGCTAGGCCAGGCTAAAATTTTACTTATTTCATGCTGATAATGTATTTGGTTTGAATTTGTTTCACTTTATATAAAACAAATTTAAGATAATTATTAGAAATCCCAATTAGGGTTTGATAATACCGTACGTACTTTTTTGTTTTTCAGGAGATGGGGTTAAAAAATGTTTTCATCTACCAATAATGTAATCTAGAGAAACTAAAGCTGTGTTTCATAGGCTCATTCTAAGTGAGAAACAAAATAGTAGAGAGAGTATTTGCCTCCCCAATCCCCTTAAAAATGAGGAATAGGGAGAATAAGGCAGAGAAGCTAACAATTTGCCCTAGGTCACACAGGTAGCTAGTGTTGGAGTTAAGAAAGTTCGTTTCATATGGCTCCAAGATAAGCAGGAAAAGGCTTTCCCAATTAGTATTGTTTCTCTGGTTTACTTGGGCAAGCTAGTCAGTGGTCTTTGTTTCCAGAAACATTTGTGCAAAGCATATCATCCAGTCTCAAATGCAGCCAGATTCAGCAAGATCAAAGACAAAGTTAAAGGAGGACGTGCCACACAAAGAAAACGAACTCAGCCCAGAGATTTTACCTCCGTAGAGACTCATCACAGCCCCAGCTGCTTCTTGGTCAACCAGAGACTCTGGATCTCAGGAAGCCACATCCCCCAAAAAAGAGCAATTCTGCTACACGTGTACAGCCCTGTGACTTAAAGCTGGTGAAATCACACTGCTTGGTTGAGTGGCTTTGTCAGTTTGTGCCCCAGCTTTCTCTATGCTTTGGTTTCTTCTTCCAGTCCCTAGTTGCAAAGAACCATAATGCAATTTTGCAGAAACTAAGCAAAAAGGAATACATTAGTCTAGTCACTTGGAACTGCTGCCAAAGGAATAGTATCTTCAACTGATTGCCAGCCAAGTCCCTTATGAGATTGTGTAGACTCTTACAATATTGCTCAGGGAGCGAAACAAAGGGGAAGAGAAAGAGAAGAGCCGTGCTTATTATAATTTATAGTTCATTCTTATGGGAACCTTCTTATGTTACCAGAAGGCTGGTGTCTGGGGTTTTCCTGTGCCCCAGAGGAGATGAAAATGGGAGGAGGGAGGGGAAGGTTATCTTACCAACTTTTTACAGCCAAAATCATCAAGGCCAAAATTCCTTCCTAGAAAAGTCAGTGGCAAGATTCAGATGATTCCCACCAGTCCAACAGCTCCCAGATCTGGGTGATTAGCATCATCCCTGACATTCAGCAATAAAAATCACTCCACTCACCCCCAGGGAGCAGAGAAATCTCAGGACCTCTTGCTTTAAAAATATTCTGATGAGAGGCATCAAGGAGGAGAACCGAAGTGTTAAATATTTGTCTAGAGGATTGGAGCACCTTGGTTGCTGTGGTTTCTAACTAGTTTAATTCTCCTTGTTCTTCATCTTAGAAAATAAAGGAGTTTCAGATATTCCTGTTAAAATTTTGTAACTCAGCTGTCTTTACCATTCTATCCTATGGGGAGAACAAATGGATTGTATGTTAAGCAATCTTCTCCAAAGACTATGACTTCTGCTAACCTTCCTTGATTACATTCTCTCATTAATCAGCGTTCTTAGTCAAACAAAATGTGATGCCAGGAGTCACGGCGCTCATCATTGGTGGCTTCATCCCTTTCCTCCTCTCTGTGTGGGTTCCATGACACAGAAGCCTGATGCAAACTAATGGGTATCCCTGAATGGATTGCTTTGAGGGCAAGAACTTTGTCTTATGCATCTTTGACTCCATATTCCACAGCCTAGTTCATGGTATAAAAGACAGCGTGGAATGAATGTCACTGTGAAGCATGAAGAAAAGGGTTACCTTTGCTTGTTAGCTCAAAACTCACAAACTGAAAGAAATGTGTCGATGACTCTCTATGGAAGTAAAATCTGTAGCCCATGTCCTGGCATATAAATACATTGGTTGTTTCTACCAAATGAGTCAGTAGAAAGGAGCATGCTTATGTAATAAAGTTGCTCTGGAGAAAAAAAGTAAAGGAAGCAAGTGTTGACCCTCTGCATAGGAAAATATTGTCACAATGAAGATGCACCAATGAGGATGTCTTAACACTAAGGTATGGTCCTTCAAGTGGCCTAACCAACTCATTCAATCGTCTACTCTCCAGAAGATGATCTTCAGAGTCATATTCATCTGCAGATGAGTACCACCCTGTGACTCTCAAACATGTGACCCCATTCACCTGTATGAAACACCTTCAAGAGCAAATGTAAGTTTATCCCAATTCTCCACCCACTAGCTTTCACTAGAGAAAGCACATGGGTCTAAGAGTGATATAGTTCACAAAAAGACACCTTTGAAGTCAATCTTATATTCATTTATAAATTCTAGAATGTCAAATTATATTAATAACAAATCTTATGAATTTTTTTTATTCATTCATTTACTCCCTTTGCAACTCTTTTTTTTTTTTTTTTTTGAGATGGAATTTTGTTCTTGCTGTCCAAGCTGGAGTGCAATGGCGCAATCTCAGTTCACTGCAAACTCCACCTCCTGGGTTCAAGCAATTCTCCTGCCTCAGCCTCCCAAGTAGCTGGGATTATAGGCACGCCACCACACCCAGCTATTTTTTTGTATTTTTAGTAGAAATAGAGTTTCACCATGTTAGCCAGGCTGGTCTCAAACTCCTGACCTCAGGTGATCCTCCCGCCTTAGCCTCCCAAAGTACTAGGATTACAAGTGTGAGCCACTGTGCCTGGCCTCCCTTCACAACTCTTTTGACTTACCTGTCTTGACACTGTGAGTCTCGAGAGTCCCATAAGTAAAAAATCCGGTTCTCTCATATACTCTGCTTTTATCTTCCTCCTACCCAGCTTGGGGGCCTTGGCTCTGTTTTCCACTTCTGGCATAGTTCCTAGCTCTTGGAATATTTCATAGATTATTGTCATTTCCCCCACTTAAATTTCAGCACTTCCTAAAAATCTTGGCCTGAACTCACTATCTGTTATTTAGTTATTAGTATCTGTTAACAATACTTGTTATTCTTGTTTTTTTTTTGTTTAAAAAAAAAATATATATATATATATGTGTGTGTGTATATATATATATATATATGTATGTATATGATTCTTCTTCGTCCAATAACCTCCACCTGCCCACCCACTCACCCCACAAGATCACTAAACCTAATCACCAGTGTCAGAGGTGGATGTGGGGGCAATGGAGGGAGGTGGGGGGAAGGCACCCAAAGGGTCTCAGGTGACCAAGAAGAAGCAGGGTTTGGATGTTGCAGATGTCACAGGACAACCGATGTTTCATTCTTCTGCCAGTGTACATTCAAATCTCAGGAGTGAAAGGAACTTGAAAGTTCATCCATGTCTCCTCCTCTACACCAAAATATTAGCCATTAAGGAAAGATTAGCATTCCACCATGTCCTCAGAGATCTCTGAAGTGGATTCCATCATCTCCCTTAGTAATGCATTCCAGAGGCTCATCCCGCTCAGAGATATTTTCTTCATGCTGAACCTAAGTCCTGCTGGAAGCAATTTAAACCGTCCCCCTTTGGCCTGACTTTGTGTGGAAAAAAAAGAAAGCTCTTTGTCACTGTCCTTGCAGGGTCCCTCCACAGATTCCTTGGCTTCTCCAGGCACTTCATGTATTAGTTAAAATGAGAGCAAAAAGGAGACTGGGAGAGCAAGAGATGGAGAAAGGTCACACAGCAATGCTCGTCTAGCCCTCTCTGGTCAACGTTTCAGAAGCACCAAGGCCCTGGGTTTGACCCACCCCTTCCTTCTCATTTCTTTGGCTAAGTCACATTCTCTTTTCACTGCCTGATGACCTACTTTTACTGCAAGCAAGGTTCTCCCCTTGAAAAGTGTAGATAACATGTAGCCCGACCCAGGGTGAATCAGCTGAGCTGCACAGCTGCTGTGACCTTTTCCTTCATCTCCTGGTAACATGAAGGAAGGAATAAAGATGATCAAGTTTTCTGCTGGCCAAACCTGCTTTGCTTTCCTGGCATAAGGACACGAGGAGATAAAGTATATTCTTCTACCCGAGACAGTAAATAAAAGAAAGAATGTTGTGGGTATATAGGACATTTGGAACATTTCATTTTTGTAATTGTGCATTCTGAGCTAAGAGCCACCACAAAAGATAGGTCTTTGGAAATTGAGGGGGTTTGTGGTTGTATTTTGGAGTTGCAGACCAGCCAGGATTCTGTTTCCATTTTCCCTATTAGTCCTCAAGTTCTAGATTGAGGCCCCCAAAACCCTGGGGCATCTGACCAGAGACAGCTGCCAACATTTTCCCATGATGAGCAATGGAATGTGTATTGGCCGAGCACGTTGATTTGAAAGGTGTTTATAAAGTTTCTTGATCCATTTTTCCACCTGGTTTGCTTCCGGGACCCAGGGGTGTATGGACTGCAGTGTGCCACCGGGAACAAAGAAATGGGATAAACATCATACTCTCTTCCCTGGAAGCTGCTTTTGCATAATTTTATTTTCAAAATCATTTTGCTTTCTTTACTTTCTTTTCCTTTTTTTCTTTCCTCCCCACCCCCTACCCTGCCTCTGGTGTCTCTGTTTACACAGTTTAGACATTGGGAACATGTTGGTAGTTTTCCAGCTGCTTATGCACAAGTGTAATTGAGTCATTTATTTTTAGTGATGTCAAGACTTTGGGAACAGAAATAAAAGAAACATTACACACTGACTAACTAAAATGTAAGAGAGTCCTCATCTGGAGGGGAAAGATACAGTGGATGTGATTATTTTCAAATTGTAGGCTCTTCACTCTTCATTTCAAAACCAGATTGGAAATAATTTGTTTTATTTTCAGCTGGTGGGGTCTCCGATCTCAAGTGAAATTATCCTGAGCTTTTTCACGGTTGATGGCTGACTGGCAGCTCCTCATTTTCTTCCCCTTTAAGTGAGAGACCCACTTGGATTAGTTCCTGGATGGAAAAGATGAGGCTTAAATTAAAGACCTGTGGGACATCCTGAGATCCTCATAGAAAAAGGTCATTGGAACATGATCTGTCATTTAAAATGGAACAATTAAATAAGTGCAGCAACCTATGTGTTTGATGACCAGCACATTCCAAGTATGTTGTTACCTCACTTTCTATGCACCCACATTTACTTTGGATGTAAATCAAACCTGCGATAGAAGTATTCTTTGTTCTTTGCAAAGCTGTCATGAAGTGCTAAAGACATTGACACAGGTATTCTTCAGGTTCTTTCAATTCTCCCACCCCAACATTCCCTAAAAATATAACAACTATTAAAATTTTGGCACAATATAACACAGGATATTTGAAAATAAAATTCTGATTAATAAAACTGGTTAATATTCATTGAGTGCACATAATACGCCAGGCATTATTCCAAGTATAGTACTTATTGGGAAGATAGAACTAGAGATAAGGAAAGACATGAACAAAGATATTAAGTAATCTACCTAAGGATACACAGCTATTGTTCTATGATCCCAGAGAGTCTCTAGTGTCTTTATTTATGATCACTGTACCATATGCTGCTTATAGCAATGGAAAGGCAACCAAAAATGGGAGAAATACATGCAAGCTAGAAGGCAAATACGTAATATTCTTTATATATAAAGAACTTTTGCAAAACAACATGAAAAAAGTCAGATGCCTTAGTAGAAAAAAGGACAAAAGATAAGAATAGGCAATTCATACATAGAAACTGCCAAAATGGTTAATAAACTTTTAAATTATTAAAGCACATTAAAACTGAAGAAACATAAATGCAAACAATGATATGTACTTGTTTTCTGCTAGGTAAATTAGATTAGAAGAAAAAAATGCCGCTCAGGTTTGACAGTGGTGTGAGGAACAGCCCCTGTTAAACACTGTTAGTGTGGAGTATAGATTGTTGCAACATTTATGGAAAGAAAATTCTCAGTATATAAAGTCTTTAAAATAAGTTTAGTAATTTCTCTTCTAGATATTTATACTAAGTAAATAGTCAAGAGTGAAAACAAACATTCAGGTATAAAGCTATCAACCTCAGCATTATTTAAAATAATGGTACATCTTTATGGTAGAATACCAAACCATCATCAAAATTCATGCCCTTAAAAAATTAATATAAATATAAGATTTCCATGATGTTATTAAATGAAACAGGGGTTTGTATAAAGGTATGGACAATTTGATTCCAACATTATGAAAAGTATATCTATGCATAAAAGAAACACTGGAAGACTGGAGTGTAACTAAGTATTATTCCTGATGATCAGACAACTCATGATTCTCTCTTTTTCTGAAACTTCCTCTTCAATGAAAATGTATTCTCTTAAAATCAAAAAAATTAAGTAATATTGGAGTAAATATAGGAAAACATAGATATGCCCAGACTTTTACAATGAATAAGCTCTTGCAAATTACATTTGAGCATGGACTTTAGCTCTGAAAGTCCTGGCAGAGGAAGCAAAGGAGAAATGAAGTATATGTTGTCATTTTTAATAGAAAGAATACAAATTTCTCTTTCAAAAACACTTTTTCCCTGATATTAAATTAAAAGTGAATCTTATTGACTGTAAGGGGCCTTAGGTAACATATTGGACAATGTCCTTCACTTTGCCCCTATGAAAGACACAGAAACTTTGTTTAAATGTACAGGCTTCATAATGGCCCACTAAAAAGGGTAAACACTAAGCAAGTAAGAGTAAATAACAACTTAGAAAAGATATTTTTACAGGGAAGTAAGGTAAAGTAGTAAGCAAATTTTTTCCCTTGGAGTACCTAACCTCTTAATCCAGGGTTAGAGCTTAGAGGACCCTGAGGAACACTTTTGGGTCAAATGCCCAGTGTTTTATCTTCAAAGTCATTTAGAGTGAACTGTGTTAATTCAGGGAACAATACTATAGGCATACAAACAACTCCAAGTTAAATGCAATAAAAGTTACAGGACTTTGGGCCTCTAAGAATTCTCCACTGTAATAAAAAGTGTTTCTCCATAATACAGAGTTAGCCTCAGATTAAAGTGAAGAAAGTATAATTTAAAGGGATTTGTGCCAATTCTTCTCTCTGTAATATTTCCTCTATAAGACTTACTACAAAGATAGAAAATCAATGAATGATAACATTTTCAAACTTGAGAAGTTTTAGAGTTTCTGTCATCCAGAGGCAATTAACTTTTAGTAAGCCATGAACACTTCGTGGATTGAACTCACAAAACCTGTGGAGTCTTGCCCCAGAAATATACATACATGTGCCAAAACTGAAGAAGTTTAAGAATTCCCTCACGTTCATCCATAATTCCCTAGGATAAGAACACCTGAATTAGTTTAACCTTGTTTTCCTGAGAAAACCTTAGAGCGAGATACATTATTCTACCTAAATGAACAGTATTTCTTACTTTTGCAAAATTAGTCCCTTCACATGAGTGAAGTAACTCATCCAAGATTATAAAGCAAATTAAATGGCAGATCCAGGATAAAAATCAGGTCTTGTAATTCCCAGGACAATCTTCCTTCTCCCACATCTTCTGTTCACTTAGATTTTAAAACCTGCTCAGTTTCTCACAATCCTGGTAGAAAGGAGGATCTCTATAACACACTTAGGCAAATCCCATGGAGGACTGCGGTATCTCCTGGGAATGCAACATTGAGAAAACACTTGGAGTAAAGTTAGGTTAAAAGGGATATGCTAAGTGATATATGAACCAGTTTTTCAATGGGCAAGAATGTATGTCAGCATCATATCCAGTTTAGGCAGTTCTTCTTTAATTAATCTCGGGCTGGTTTCTGATTATGGTCAAAGCATCTGAAAGTCAAGCATAATGTCTTACTCTGGTTTGGGAAGCAGTTGTGAATCAAAGCCCTCCAGCAACCCCAGAAATAAGGGTGATGATATGTCTGAAAATAAGAAGGGTGAGGCATAAAGATCAACAGTATCAGAGCCCTGCAACTTATTTTCATGATATTAATAGTAAGTAATCATTATTTTCTTTACTTGCCAGGAGGAATCTGTGACTCATGAGCAGAAGAGAACTATAGGATGCTTTTGTGTCTGAAAACACAGACAGAAAATTTAGATCTTTCTGGTTATTTAACAAAACAACTAGGTTGAATAGTCCTATCAGTGGACCACGTGGTTGTTTGTACACTGGTTTTGGCTGGAAAGTCCCCCATAACTACCCTGTTTATGGGAGTCCTACTCATCCTCCTAGGTCCATCTCACATCTCACGCTACCCAGAGACACTGCCCCGAATATCCCAGCCCAGGCTCATATCATTCTTCTGAGCAGTCCCTATGGTACATTTATGTAGGACATAATTCAACAATATTTACCTACTGCTTAATAGATCTCACTAACTGCTTCGTGAATCTTGTTTCTCCACCAGATTATAAGGTATTCAAAGGCCAGAATCATGTTCCCAGTGCTGCTTCCTACTGTGCACTCTGATGGTATTCAAAACTTGTTTGTTGATTGACCGATTAAAATGAGAATATGGCCACTGTCCTGCCTGAATCTGGTTCAGCAGCATTCTCTTCAGAACAGAGTTAAGCTTTCCTGCCTGATGAACCTCTGCTGATGCTTCAAGATCTGGCTGAAAATGCTACATCCTCTGCAACAGCCCCACTAACAGAAAAGTCCTGATAATTCCTTGGCATACCAAATATCATGATATTTCTAAGGAGATGATGCCTGGAAGAACAGGTTCCCCCCACTCCTAAAATGATTATTTTAATCCAAAAGTGCATTTTAAATGGTAATCAACATTATCATACTATCATCTTTACCTGAGAGCTAAGAGAGCCAGTGAAAATTTTCAGAGTAATAAGTTGAGAAGAACTTTAAACATCATTTTAGCTAAATTACGGTCTAGCAATATAATAGACTACCATACAGCCATTCAAAATAAGATAGAAATATATGAAATGATGTCTAAAATATAATTATACATGGTAAAAAAAAAAAACAAGTTGTAATTAAACAATACTGATACTATAATTACATTTTTATTTTTAAAATATGTGTATGAATGCACATATATATGCATTCATATGTATTATATATGCAGAGAAAATATATGGAAGCATCCCTGAAAAAAAAAAATCATCAGTCATTGTTCTATCTGGCAGTGGAATTTGGAGCCTGGAAAAAGGAGGAGAATTAGGCCTCGAACGTTTCACTTTAGGCAATTCAGATTTTGCAGTAAGCATTACCTTTATTACTTATGTCAGGTTAGAGTCGATTTTTTTAATTTTCAAAAAAAGTACCAGTCCAAGTCTTTTAACAATGCAACCTCATCTACCTCTCGCTGCTCCTCCACACACTTGGGACCTCAGACCACCCATGTGACAGACGTTTCCTCTATGCTACTTTGTCCAGTCCTCTTTTCTCATCGAGGAATGACCATCCCTCTCTGGTTTCTGTGGTGAACCCCTACTTGTCCTTCAAAGCCACTAAAAATCTCACCTCTTCTGTGATGCTCCCAGGATGAACTAATTGTTTGCATTTCCATGTCCTCACAGAACTTTCCACATATCTCTGCTAGAACAGAGCTGTATGTATATATGTGTAAAACTACATATAAAAATTGTATCCGTCTTCCTCACTGCCGTGAATTCCTTCAGGCCAGATCTGTCTGTATTTTGTTCATTTTTGGCACTATCTTTTGCAACTCACGTGGAGCTTGGGACACTGTACTTATAGAAATATTTGATGAATGCATAAACTGCGCGTCTGATCCTGAGATCCCTTCTCTGCAACCTTGGACATTCCGAATACCCAGTCAATTCTAGGCAACAACCCAGTTGTTGGTATTCTCAATAAAATGTAGCCTTGGACTCCTAGCCAAAAGATAAAACATCCACTTGTATCCTGCATATTAACTTCAGATAATTTGATATCACAGCCTACTAAAAGTCAACTCAAGGGAACCCTTTCGATTGTATTAATGAAATGCAATAAAAATACATGTTCCTATAGAAGACATCATGCAGAGAATCTCAGACAGGCTTCTTGGATCAACGTGACATAAAATTAGGGTGTCGTTTCCATTAAGTCCATATGTAAAAAATTTTCTTTCCATGTTGATATTCAATAACTGACCTGATTTGAACGACCTCCCTGTTGTCAGTTACACATTGCTTCTGTGTGAGAACTTCATGTCCACTAGCTTCCATTACTGTTTACTGGACAGAAAAATGAATTCCAGGAGTCTCACCACCAACGTAAACTGAAATAAAACCAATAACTGCAACGTTGTAGAAATGGCTCTACATACCTTATTATATTTAACTCTCATAAATGTTTCCAGAGGTAGGAATTTTTAACCCTACCTATGAAGAAGAAAACTGAGGACCAGGGAAGTTAGGTAATTTATATCAAGTCACAGAGCTACTAAATGGTAAGGCCCAGATTAGACTCCATTCCCTCAGCTCTTCTCATTAAGATACGTGCGTATGTCATAATATTAAGCCGCAAGAACTCCATCTAAAAGATGTGTACCCATCCAATTTCAAATGAGAGATCTTTCATAGTCATTAAAACACCAAAAATGGAGGATTTGTTTTGCTGTGGCAGTCACAGATTTTCTTCCTTTTCTATCTTCCTTATTATGTTTCTTATCTATGTATGGCTATCTAGCCATACATGTATCTATTCATTCAACATTCACTGAGCACCTACTATTGACCAGACATTGTAGCAAGCAATTAGAGTGAACTATGAACCCGAAAAGATAAATATGGGTTCCTGTGTACCCAAGGCAAGCTTATTGATATCCAATGATTAGAACTCATTATCAGATATAATTTTATCTCAGAGTAATTTTCTATTAAAACTGCTATGAATATGTGAATATTAATAGCCAACATTTATTGAGGACTTACTTATCTCCTAGGCATTGTTCTAAGAGTTTTACTGTAACTCATGTAATAGTCACTGTAACTCCATATATTTGGTGGCTTTTATTAATCCCACTTTAAAGATAAGGAAAGTGAAATACAGAGAAATGTGATACCCAAGGTCAGACAGCTAAGAAATGGCAAAGCTAGGATTAAAGCCCAGGCTATCTGAACACAGAATGCTTGATCAATTATTTTATACACTCTCTCCATTTAATGTATTGGACGCTGACTCTGGGGTCACCAGGATGAATAAGGCATCATTCTTATCCTCCAGGAGTTAATGAAAAAAGCAGGTAAATAAACAGGTAGAGCAATACAGAGTGGTAAGTGGGATGATAGGATGGGTGTGCAGGGAGGTGCAGGCACACAGAGAAGAGGTCCTGACAGCGTTTGCAATAACCCATCTACTATCCTCATGTGGACACAGCCCAGACTCTTCTCCTATGTCCAGGATTCATTCAGTGCCCAGAGATCTTGGTAAAGGAGAAAGATGGGAGAGGGAGAGACAAGAGGAATGATCAAGGAAAAGAGGGAGAAAAATCTTGAGAAAGGAGGCACATAAAAACATGCTTGCCCAACCGTAGTCTTTTGTCTTTGTGAGGAATTCGTATCCCTCAGAAATGCATACATGCTTAGAAGAAAATGAGTAACTCTGGTCCTAATTGTTTCCCTACTCTTCTCCATGGTAGCACAAGAAACAGAAACGTTCTCCCCTCTTCGCACCCCTCAGTTATCCTGAGAGGTAACATAATGAAAATCAGGCATCCTAGGAAAGAAAATGGACAAGTCCCTGCTACTCCAATATATGGATGCACTCCTGATAAATCATGTAAATTATTTTGTCAGCCTTTTACATTGAATTTTCAGGTTGTTTTTAGTTTTCTGCAGTTATAAATGATGCTAGATTGGATATTTTTATACTTGCATTTTTGTACACCTTTTGACCATTTCCTAGAAAAGATCCCAGAATGGAATTACAAATTCAAAGGGTATATCCTTTTTTTAAACTCTTAATCCATATGGCAAAAACACTTCCCAAAAAGTAGTGACAAATTATATCCCACGGAGTATATTTGCGAATGCTTATCCGATCACACTTTCTCCAGCATTACTATACTTTTAAAGCCTTTATTTTATTAGGCAAAAATGTAAGTTTTTTCATTTAACTTTCATTTTTGGATTACCAGTGAGGTTAAATATAGTTTATAAGTTTATTAATCAAATGTATTAATTAAAATGATGCATATAAACCTAGTAGATGCTCAATAAAGCCTAGTAGATGCTTAATTTTTTAATAATGAGTTTGAACATGATTTCATGGTTTCTGGCTATGTACATTTCTTCTTAGAATTTTAAATTTATTTATTTTTCTCATTTCCCTATTGAAGTTCAGTGGTTTCTCTCAGCTTTTTATATATTAGATATACTGAACCTTTGTTTTGAAGAAATAGCCAGGCTTTGAAGGATTATTGTCACTTATGGAACAATGGTATATAAAGGCATTATGCTTAACAAATATGGCACTTTTTATTTGTCTCACTGATAAGGAAAGAGGCTTAAAATGTGTTATCTGTTTCCTCTTTTTTAGGTAAAACTTTTTATACAGTCAAATGCATAAGTCTTACATGTGCCATTTCATGAATTCTGACAAATGTACGCACCTGTGTCACACAAGTTTTTATTAAAATATAGAATATTGTAACACTGAAAAATTCTTTTGCATGCTTTTCTAGTCAATGTTGCCTTTACCCTATCCCAACCTTGAGAGGAAACCATTTTTCTGGTTTAGAACTTCATATAAATGGAATTATACAACATGCACGTTTTAAAATTCTGGTTTCTTTCACCCAGTACCATGCCTTGGAGATTTATTCATGCTTTTGTATCTGTCAGTGGTTTGGGATATTAAAAGTAATGGCAAAAACTACTTTTGCACCAAACCTATGCAATGACATGAGTTGTTGTGGCTGAGTAGTATTCCATTGTATGAATATACCAATTTGTTCATCCATTCACCTGTTGATGGATATTTGAGCTACTTCCAATTTTTTACTATAACAAATAAAGCTGACATAACATTCTTATACAAGTGTTTTGTGAATAAATGTTTTATTTCCTCTTGGACTTTATACATAGGATGGAATTGTTGAGTCATAGGGTATGTGCATGTGTAGTTTAATAAATAACTGCCAGATCTTTCTCCAAAGTTGTTGTACTCATTTTCCCTTTTTCAACAGCACAGGAAAATGTGCAAATATTATTAAATTATTTTTAAAAGCAGTATAAAAAAACACAAGTATAGGATAACACTGTTAACCTTACTGTGTACTATGTATTACATAGTACATAATAAGTAATATTATTACTTATTAAGTAATAATACATACATAGTACATACATAGTTATGTACATAGTAATACATAGTACATACATAGTACTATGTATGTACATAACTATGTATGTACTATGTATTATGTATATATATACATGTATATGTATATATATATGAAAAAGGCTAGACAAATCTTTTTAAGTGTTAATAGAAATAATCTCTGCATACTAGGTTACAAATAATTTTCACTTTATTTCTTGCATTTTTCTAACTTGCAGCATCATGTATTACTTTAAGACATTGTAAATTTGTTTTTCTAACTACAGGAAAAAGAAATGACAGTAGACTACTGGTTCAAAATACTCTCTTCTATCCAAAAAGGCCAAGAGATGCAAAGGATTAATCATGAACCCAGTTGCCCAGAGGAGGAAAAAAAAAATCTGTTGTAGATGGAAGAAGCAAGAAGTTATACGGTAAGGTTCATTCGTAATTCAGAGAACTGTTCATTGTGCAGGTCTTTTCTTGAATGCTTGAATTTGTGGTTAGGTAGAAGGACTTCTCTTCCCCTGCCTTTATTTATTCTCTGTGTTTATGTTGTGTTCCAGAACTTTCTGCCTAGACAATAAGTCCTGTGTCTTGTTATTCTGAGGCAAGAACATAATAGATGCTCACTGTGCTTGTGAAAATACCGGACACTTCGTGGAAAGTGCATTTGACACGGTGGCCATGTCTAAAACATAGTCATACCATTAATATCAATAATGTAGAAATTAAAGATACAATGGAATGCTTTTACACAACGTGAAAAATACCCAGTTACACATTGCATTGGAATGCAACTCCCCACTGCAAGCACAAGGAGGCTACTTAAACTTGAGAAACTACTTGGAAGCCATTCTCAATGTGATTATTCTTTATCTTCAAACAGAAACTCAGATTACAAGGAGTAACTTTTCCCTCAAGGAACAGTATCAAAAAAATTTAAGTAGACCATACGGCATTTGTCAAATGAGAGGGGGAAAAAAATCTCCCACTTCTCAGGGATATTTATTTTACCTGCCAGGTCTTTAAAGGAGAGATTATATATAATATCTCTTTTAATCTTCACACACAAAAAGGTGTTCAATCTGCCTACCTGTCTCTGTGGAAGTGTGAACCTAGGCAATAAAATTGCTTTTCTCTTCCAGCATAGCATAGCATAGTTAGATACTTTTTATGAAGCTACCCTAAAGCAGGATGTTGAGAACCATGTGCAGGGATTTCAAAGTTTACTTCTTCTTCTAACTGGAATGCTGTAAAATCAGAAAGTTGTTAAACAGAAATAATATGGTAAAAAGAATGCAGATTCTGGAGCCAGAATCCTGCTTTGCTTCTTACTAACAATATGTCCTCGTACAAATTACTTAGCCTCTCTGCGGTTCAGCTTTTTCATCAGTAATATTTTATCAACATTGTAATTACTTCGTATAGTTGCTGTGAAGACTGATGGAGTAAAACTTTGTAAATGAGTGAATTCATGCTTAAAACCATGCCCAGCACATAGTACTTTTAACCAAAGTAAGTTATTATTATTATATTTCTTTAGTACATGTCATTCAGATGTTCAGAGAAGTATGATTCATTCAGAATGATTAAGAAAAAATCTGCTTGAATTAATAAAAAATGTAGATTATAAAATCTTTTTTTAAAATCCATTATGTTAACCTTCAAAAAGATAAAGGTATTTAAGCTAAAGTAACTAAAAAGTATTAATGCTAAAAGTTTCAAAAGGGGCATACTTCAAAAAATGAGTAAGTTAACAGTTTGCTTATAAAGGAACACATCTTTTGAAAAGTGTCTTCTATTAAGTAGGGTAAGTATTCCATCTCATCACACTATTTGCTTGGCTACAGAACAATCATTTCCCCTACAGAAAGCAATTTCAAAAGTAAAAAAGCATCTTTAGGATAATTGATGCTAATCTCCCTCTTACTCAGGAAACCCTCACACCACACGGGACTTGGTGTCACGTGGATTCGGTGAAGAAAACTTATACTTCCATTTCAGTCCAGTCCATCTTTAGAAAGTGCTTCCTTAGATTAGGCTGAAGTCTTCTGAAAATGTCCACTCTCTGTCAGTGTTTTGTGGAGTTCCACTGAATGAATCATTCCTCTTCGTTTTGATAACAGTTCAAGAATTTGAAGACAGCTGTTGTATGTTTCCCTGAAATCTTCTCCAAGTGTAACAGCTTCATTTTTTTTTTTTTTGACTGTTTTTCAATGACATGACTTTAGATGCATCATCTACCTTGGTCCTTTCCTTCTGGACTTTCTCTTGTTTGACGTTTTTCCTCCTATACTGGGATTACCAGAACTGAACATGAAACTCGGGATATATTCTGATTAAAGCCTTGCTTGTTCTGGACCCAAGATTAATCTTGAAGTTTTGGTAGTCATATGACTCTCTTGACTTATACCAGGGTCAGCAGTACCACCTCCTCTTTTTTGTAGGGGTAAGCAGTATGTATTAGTCAGGGTTCTCCAGAGAAACCAAATCAATACGGTGTGTGTGTGTGTGCGTGTGTGTACAGAAAGAAAGATTGAGAGACATAGTAATTTAGAGGAATTGGCTCACACAGTTGTGGAGGTTGAGAAGTCTGGACCAGGAATTGCTGAGTGTACAGTTCCATCTGAGTCTGAAGGCTTGAAAGCAAGAAAACTGGGTGCAAGTCCCATCTGTGTCTCAGAAAACCAGGAGAGCCATTGGTGTAAGTCCCAGTATAAGTCTGAGTCTGAAGGCAGGAGAAGAATGATGCCCCAGCTTAAAAATAGTCAGGCAGAGATTTTTTTTTCTCAGCCTTTTATTTTATTCAGGCTTCCAATAAACCAGATAAGGTCCTCCCACATTGAGAAGAGCAAAAATCCGCTTTATATAGTTGACCAATTCAAATGTTAATCTCATCTAGAAAAACCCAGAAATGTTTAACCAAATATGTGGTCACTCCATGACCCACTCAAGTTGACACAAAATTAACCATCACAGGGTGCTGTGTCTGTGTCAGCCATATCTTTCCTACCTTCTACCTCAAGTATTTTTACCCATCTATCACTGTTATAAGTATATTAATGTACTGTTACATGCATATGCATTTTACATCTACCCCTATTCGATTTTTTAAAATATTTTCCCCAGAGATTCATGTTTTGGGGACCTCAGATATTAGCTCCCTTATCATCATATTGGGTAACAGTGTGGAATTTTCATGTATAATATGGCTCAATGAGTCTTCTTCCAATACAAAATATTAAACTGAAAACTACCAAGAAAACTTTCATATAGAAAAAATGCTTGGTTTCCATCCATCCATTAATCAGTTGTTTCTGAGGTGGTCATTCATTAGTTATTATCTATCTAATTGTAGCATCCATTGCTCTCATATTCATAAGGTCTTAAAGATCTGGAATAAAATTGTGTCATACGTTCTTCTATTTGTAGGACTGTATAATCTTTAGTCAAGTACAGACACATTAGAAACATTGAAATGTGGATATACTATGTCTTTAGCATTTCCCTTGTTGACTAGTTTTGCAACCTTACTGAAAAAGAAGTTAGTCTGGCATGACCAGGTCTCAGTGGACCCAGTCTAGTCTCTAAGGTTCATAATCTATTTCTTTAATATTTTTGAGATTTTTACCTAAGAACAAACTTTTAAGCCTCTAATTGGTAGAATTTGCCCTCTTTTCTGCAAATATCTGTGTAATGCCTAATCAAGCCATAAGTAGACTAATTCATCATTTGTCTTCCCAAAGTTAAATCATGCAGTTTATTAAAGCTTCATTATTGATCAAAGAATATTACTTCTTCATGTCTTAGGGTGAATTAATTTATCTGCCCATGATTTTAGATTTGAGATTTCTTGGATATTGACTCAATCATCTAATATATTTGTTATCACTACCAGATCAGAAAAGAAAATGGGGGGGGAAATAAAAATGCCTCTTTTACCTAAAGGCAAAGGACTGAAGTAAATAATCTTCATTTTCTTTTTGTACGAAGTCTGTATAGCTCAGGAGGCTTCATTAAAACACTTGTCTGGGACCATTTTAAGTTTGCTCTTCCCTACTCTGTAATCCCACCATGATAGACTTAAACCTCACCAATATTCATATGTGTAAATCTGATTTTTCAGGATAGTAAGATTTGAAAGATATGCTGCATCAACGAATTAGAAAACTAGATTTCACAAACACATAAAATTGCTTCCATCAGGAGGTTTCTAAAACTGTTAGAAGCCAAAAATGCAGAACAAGAAGGAGCTTCAAAATATGACTGTAACCACAAGTTTATGTGCAGAAACAACTTGCCCTTTGGGACCCTTTGGCCATGTCTCTTGACTACAATTCTCTTCCTGTTTGGGGATTGATTTCAAGACTCCCTATTCTTCCTGTCCTTGCTTGGTTAAACGTTCTCGTCACCCTGGCCTATTTCCTTGATTTCCTAGTTGATTATTTTCTGGCTCGTGATCCAGTTCTCTAAATTGGATTCTGGTCAAATTAACTTTTCTCCTCGAAACTTTGGTAGTGATCTTCCACCAGGAAGAAAAACATTTCCTCTCCTGGCTCAGAACAATCAATAACGCTCCCTCCCAGAAAATGAATGTCAATGGCTGTCCTATTCTCCTTGCTGATGGCTCTCATACTTATTAATCCATCCTACATTTTAAGCCTTTATTCTACAAATGAATTGCCAAAAACCAAGTCACTTTACATAAAAATGAGAATTACAGTAAAATTCAGCTTGTCTAATCTCAGCCCATTCAATTCATCCAGATGCACTACAATAGGACTAGCTGTGTGATGATTTAGAAGAGCCATGTTTTGTTTCTCTTTTTGTTTTTATTGTCCTTTGCCCTTAGTGAAGCTGTGGTATACCAATCTAGACAGCTCAGTGGCAAGCACTGAGGCGAAGGCTAATGTGTGCTGTGTTAAATTCAGCCCCTCTTTCAGATACCATTTGGCTTTTGGCTGTGCAGATCACTGTGTCCACTACTATGATCTTCATAACACTGAATAGCCAATCATGGTATTCAAAGGACACCAAAAAGCAGTCTCTTATGCAAAGTTTGTGAGTGGTGAAGAGATGGTCTTTGCCTCAACAGACAGTCAGCTAAAACTGTGGAATGTAGGGAAATCATACTCTCCATGTTCCTTTAAGGGTCATATCAATGAAAAAACCTTTGTAGACCTGGCTTCCAATGGAGATTATAAAGCTTGTGGAAGTGAAAATAACTGTCTCTATCTGTACTATAAAGGACTGTCTAAGACCTTGATAACTTTTAATTTTGATGCCGTCAAAAGTGTTCTGGACAAAGACTGAAAAGGAGACGATACAAATGAATTTGTTAGTGCTGTGTGCTGGAGGGCACTACCAGATGGAGATTCCAATGTGCTGATTGCTGCTAACAGTCAGGGTACAATTAAGGTGCTAGAATTGGTATGAAGGGTTAACTCAAGTCAAATTGTACTTGATCCTGCTGAAATACATCTGCAGCTGATAATGAGAGAAGAAAAAGAAAATGTCATGTGACGTCTCTCCCCAAAGTCATCATGGGTTTTGGATTTGTTTTGAATATTTTTTCTTTTTCTCTTTTCCCTCCTTTATGACCTTTGGGACCTTGGAAAAACCCAGCCAACTCTCCATCATCAATGTAACTCCATGGACATTGCTGCTCTTGGTGATGTGGTTATCTAATTTTTGTGGTAGAGAAACAAATTCTTTTGAATAAAAATAAATAACAAAAAAAAATAATAAAAGTTTATTGAGGGAAAAAAAAGAAGAACCATGTTAACTAAAGGTCAGATTTCTGGAATTCTAGTTCTACTCTCTGAGTCCATGACACATCATGTCTTCTCTTCAAGCCTCAGTTTTTTAATCTGTATAAAAATATGGTTTGACCAGAAGGTTCTCAAGGTCCCCATTAACTTTCAAGTTCTTTGGATCTATGGATCTATTTTAAAGTTGTTCATTATTGATTAATAACATTCATGTGATAGCCTGATCCAACTATTAGCAGTATAGAGATGTAATCACAACTTTGGAGGCAATGAAAGAATAGCAGTTCTTAAAGTAACCAAACCAATTTTTTTCTCTCTGTTTTTCCTGTTTGTTTTTCCAGTTCCCCAAATCTTAACATATTATGGTGAAGGAGGCAATCTTTCCTAGTGTTAATGACAGTAAAGACTACTGCAAAATGTCATAACAATGCCTGTCCTCAACTGATCCAGTCCACATTTGCAGATGCAGGAGCTTGAGATAGTCAGCCTAATTTCTGGATGCCTGTCCAGGCCAAACCTCTGAGTTCTTGGACTTGGGCCCTTCTTTTAAGCTGAAATAAAGATTTGCACTTTCTTCCAAAGACCTTCAAATTTTGGGTAAAACCAACCCATAAATGCAAATAGACATCCTTTCACGCAAAATATACACCTGTACCTAGGTTTATACATGTGCCAGTAACTAGAAACTTCATCATAGGGTCATCCACCCTTCCAAAACATCAATAGAAGGCCAATTTTCTAGAATGTGAGGATGTCAATTTAAAATGAGCCACATTAATGAGGTTTCCAGGAGGCTTTTAAGCTGTTCCAGCGATGGCTTTGGCTAGAGTGACCCACTGCATAGTTTTGCCCATGATCTGATCACAGTGAGTTGTATTTATTTATGTGCTGTGTTTGAATAGTGGAGACAGTTTGGCAGAGTTATGGATATGAGATTTAACTGCCACATATCTTTAAATGCTAACAGCTTTTAACATTTTTTCTATATAACAAGCTGTATTTATGAGACAATGAAGGGGTAGGGGTCTGAGAAAATAAGAATGAAGACAGAATAAAGGAAGAGAACAGTGATTTGTTTTTCTAAGACCACCAGAGCGAGCACAAAAGAACCAGCGGGTAGGCAAGTGTAGGAGCAAAACTGCAAGTTTATTTTGGTCACCTAGCTTCAGGGAAAGAAGGTGGGTAGGGAGAAGTCTGTC
>NW_012115999.1:2377658-2378027 GCF_000951035.1 Colobus angolensis palliatus
CCTTCAGGCGGACGTCTCCGTCCTGAACGGGTCTCCCGAGCCACTTGGTGGCTCAAAAGTGGGCCTCGGACCTGCGCAGGATTTTTGGGCCGAGGGAGGTAAAGAGGAGACAAGAGCACTTACCCCAGAGACTGGGGAGTTTCCCGTTTGTTTCCTCTATACTTACACAATGGACACAATGGACATGGAAGTGGATCTCTGCCTGGCTTCAAAGCGTCCTTTGCAACCAGCAGAGACAGACTGGAGGCTCATGGAGCCAAAGTGGAGATTACCGTCAGGCGGACGTCTCCGTCCTGAACGGGTCTCCCGAGCCACTTGGTGGCTCAAAAGTGGGCCTCGGACCTGCGCAGGATTTCTGGCCAAGGGAGG
>NW_012115999.1:2378364-2421719 GCF_000951035.1 Colobus angolensis palliatus
TGTCGGGGGGCGTTCCGCAGGTGCGACCAGGTAAATCTTGGTCTCTTTGGATTGACGTCACCTGGCGCATGCCCAGTTGATCTGCACCTTCCTGGGCGCCGGCTGCATTTTCGCGTGCGCGGGAAGAGCTGGTGGTGAAGAAGAACCCAGAAGTGCACCATCTTGCCTCCGTTCGTCCAAACAAACAGTAGGGAACTCTGGCCTTGATGGGACTGAAAATAGTTTAGAACTCTCAATTTCATTCTACTCTGAAAGCACCAGTTAGCTTTCCAAAAGTTTCCATTCATTATACTCCAGAGTATGATGTAATCCAAAGTTTAAACAATATATTTATTATATCTCTATTTACACACTCATTCAATCAGTAAACACACTTGTTGAAAGTATATTTTATGCGGGGCATTATATTAAGCATTGTAGATAGTGTAAAGGTATATAGGACATAGTTCTATCTTTTGACATCTAACTGTCTAATGAGGAGATATAATAGATATGCATAAGACTATAATACATCACTCTGCATTGGCAATTAATTAAAGAAGAGGCATTTTAAAATACACATTAGGATGTAAGAGAATGGAATCCCAGGAAGAGATAAAAGCATGAGCAAAAATGTGGAGGCAAAAAGTACCAGACTATTTTAAGGAATGACTGAATCACTGTGTTTGGGTGTTAGAGGAAGGGAGGGGGAAAGTCTTGAAAAAGTATAAGCAGGCTGGAACAAGATATGAATGACTTTAAATCTCACACTGATGAGTCTGGCCTTTTTTACTAGAAATGAGAAGTTAGTGATATTTAGAGCAGGGAAGAGCATGAGCAGAGTGCTGCTTTCAGAAGGAAGACTCATCTCGAGGCAAGGTGAGGAACTGATTGGAGTAAGAAAGCTTAGCGCCATAGTGACCAGTGAAGAGGCACTTTCAGTTGCCTCAGTGCAGGTAATAATGGCATCATCTAGGTGGATAAAGATTGGAAGACAAAAAAAAAATAAGTACAAGAACAGATGTGGACCAATCAAACATCATATATATAGAATGAGAGAGGAGTTACGGAAGGCTTTGGAATTTTAAGTGGGATGGCAGAAACAATGTAGATCCATTGAGGGACAATTGGTAAGTGAGGGATGTTAATAGACTTAATTTTAAACACATAGGGAATTAGACAATATTTCTCTACGTGCTTATGAGAAATCTCCCTTTTCAAACTTAAACTTGAATTAGGAAATAAGAAAGTCTGGGGATACCTTCTATTGTTTGTTTATAAACCCATTCTGAATTCGAAACAAGAAGGAAAATAGATGCATTTTGTGTTTTTTTAATCTAGTCACCAATTAAACTGATGATCCAACTACTTCCTTTGCCTTATCCACCTTGCTGACAATAGTAAAAACAGAGCCCAAAATGAGTCCAAGAAGCATATCCCACCTCCACTTGTACAAGACTGCAAGTGATAGCTTGAGAACAACCAGCAGGCCGGGCGCGGTGGCTCAAGCCTGTAATCCCAGCACTTTGGGAGGCCGAGACGGGCGGATCACGAGGTCAGGAGATTGAGACCATCCTGGCTAACATGGTGAAACCCCGTCTCTACTAAAAATACAAAAACTAGCTGGGCGAGGTGGCGGGCGCCTGTAGTCTCAGCTACTCGGGAGGCTGAGGCAGGAGAATGGCGTAAACCCGGGAGGCGGAGCTTGCAGTGAGCTGAGATCTGGCCACTACAGAGCAAGACTCCGCCTCAAAAAAAAAAAAGAGAACAACCAGCAATGGAAGAAAACACACCCAGTATGGATTGAGAAGGCCAGTATCAAACCCAGAAAATGACTTTCTATTATCAGTGAAGATGAGAATAAATGGCTCCCTAAGGAAATGGTATGTTCTCTTAATACCTCACAAATTTTCCAGGTTAGTTTGATCAAGTGGAGCAGAGCTAGCAGGGATACAAATTTATTGAAATGGTGGCAAAGATAGAGCTTCTATGTAAAATAAAATTTAAGATGCAAAAGAGATTAACAACTGGCTTCTTTAAGAGAATGAAGGAGGGGGGTTACAGCTTGAAATATATCTGTTTATGTTCTTACTCCATTCCAGTGTCCAGTTCCTGAAGATCAGAAATAGGGAGGATTTGGTAAAACTCTCAGTCTCCAATTTCTATCTAGCCTGGCCCTGTGTTAGTCTTTCACCCAGACTTCTTAACCCCTACAGTCACTGGGAGAAAAGCGTGTTAGAACAAAGTGAGGAAGCCTGAGAGCTTCTCCTCACTTTCTGGCTGCCCTTCAGCAAATAGGGTTCTGACAGGGACAGAAGCATGCACTCTGTCTCCTATTTGGAGTTGGTTGTAGGAAAGAATCTGCACACATAGGCAAACTGCAACTCCAGCACACAGCTCTGGTTTGGTTCCAACTGAAGTCAGTTGTCCCATATCCTCTGATTGCAACACATTGTAAGGAAACCATCAGTGCTCTTCACTCAGATGTTGCCAGCCAAGACTGATCCCAAAATAACCATGATGGTCCCAGAGGGTGAATGGAACCCACACTTCCCTTGGTTTTCCAGTGACATTCAGGAAAGTTTTCCTCCAGCTTCAATAGGTGACTTATCTAAGCAATGACTGGAGTGATTTCAAATAAATTAATGTTCATAGTTATTAACACCATAATTAAAAAGTTGGTCATTTTTTCCATTAATATGATATTAATGACACTGGTGATTCATAATATGAATCCCAATTTACATTTGCATCCCAGTTTATGGTGGACAGCTCACTTCCACAGACGTTGCCAACCCCATTTGCCAACTCAATTCTCTGTTTATGTTATCTCCATCTGCAGAGGAGAAGACCCAGTCTCAGAGAGGTTAAGTGATTGTCCCAAAGTTTCACGGTTGCCAAGAGGCAGAACTGGGGCTTTAACCCAACTCTTCTAACTCTGAATCCCTTGCATTTTTCTCACTGTACCACAGAGTAATTATAGGGCATGTTTATCAAGTGGTGTGTGCACCAAGTCGAAAATCCCATTTAACTTCTAATTGTTCCAAACACACTCACCACTGGGCTAGTTCTGTTGAGGGGGAAAATCAGTGAGTCTGGTGGATTGTTTGGGTTGTTGTATTATATATATATGTAATATATATATACACACACATATGTGTATATATACATATATATAGTCCATTAGTTCTGTCCCTCTAGAGACAGATATCTCTCTCTACATCTATCTATCTATCTATCTATATCTATCTATCTATCTATCTATCTATCTATCTATCTATCTATCTATCTATCTATCTATAGAGAGAGGAGTTTAAGTATTAACTCACACGATCACAAGGTCCCACAATAGGCCGTCTGCAGGCTGAGGAGCAAGGAGAGCCAGCCCGAATTCCAAAACTGAAGAACTTGGAGTCCGATGTTTGAGGGCAGGAAGCATCCAGCATGGGAGAAAGATGTAGGCTGGGAGGCTAGGCTAGTCTTTCATTTCACATTTTTCTGCCTGCTTATATTCTAACTGTGCTGGCAGCTGATTAGATGGTGCCCATCCAGATTAAGAATGGGTCTGCCTTTCCCAGCGCACTGACTCAAATGTTAACCTCCACTGCTAAAACCCTCGCAGACACACCTGGTGTCAGTACTTTGTATCCTTCAATCCAATCAAGTTGACACTCAGTATTAACCATCACAGTTTTTTTTTTTTTTTCATAGTAGTCAAAATGCCCAGTTGAGCCAGTAAGGTTTTTCCACCTTGAGTAGATTACTTGGCCATGTATTCATTCAGTATAAAACAAATATTTACTAAATGCCTACTATGTTTTACACATAATGCTAACATTTTCACACAGTTTTCTCCCTGTGACTTAGGTTAAATAATTCATCCAAGCTGAAAATGTTATACACTTCTTTTTGCATTTATTTTCTAGTGTGATAAAGTCAGTTTAGGCTGGTAAACCTTCCTTATTTCTCCTCAGGAGGAAAAACAAAACAAAACAATGTGTTTGCATTTAAGGAGGTTCCCCGTCATTTTTCAGTTATGTTCATCGCTATGACCCACTTATTTAGGTTCTTTGGAAAAGGAGAATTCACCCTCTGTGGGTCACCCTATTAATTACTATTGTAAGGAGCTGATTTATGGCCACAGAGCCCTTGCAGGTGTTGGAGAATGGTGCTCCACAATGGGAAATGGAAACAGGGTAATCAATAACCACCCTGAGACTCCTGCTTTAAGGCTGTCCTTGAAGATGTGCTGTGGATCTTTTTCCAGCATGTCTGATGAGCAATCCTTTTGCCGGCAAGGAGCCCTATGGGAGGAGAGGAGTAAATATTGTCTTTAGACATGGCACAAGGACCAAAAGACACTGCCAAGGCATCAATACTGAGAGATCACAGAGGGCTTGTTGGTGAAGGAGGGAGGCTGGACACAGGCGGGAAGGTGAGATTTCTTCTTTTGACTGCTGAGATCACTGGACTTGCAGTCAGAAATCTGGGTTCCAGAGCTGGCTCTATCCTTTATCAGAAAAGTAACCGTGGACGTGTTACTTAATCTGTCCACGCATTAGTTTTCATCTCTGTGAAATGAGTATACTGATAGTACCTATACAATGTAGAGATTAGGTGAGATAGTCAAAGTTCTTTCTGTTCCAGGAAGTGGTTTCATATAGTCTTAGTGATGCTTTTTCTCCCATTCTCTCATTTTCATGTGAACTATGACTTTGGTGATGGCAGGACCATGCCATATATAATGCTGTCTTTAGGCCTTGGCACAGGGACTGGCACACTGCAGGCGATGAAAGGTCTTTGTGAAAGATTGCATGCATCTTCCCTTCCCTTGTCTTCCTTCTACTTGCTTTCCACTTTGCCCCCTCTTAATTATCCCCAAATACATGTTGAATTTATGAAGGAGCAGCAGGGAGGGCCACTTTGGAGAGGATCATTACTCCACTTCCTTTCACTGCAGGGCCTTTTCCCTAGGCTAGTCAGAGAGCTATTTGAGCTAGTTAGGTATAAGACCACTGAATAAGATGTTGACTCCAAACGAGGCAGCTACATCCCAGTTCTTTAGCTTAAAAGTGGCTATTGCGGTGCCTTAAATAAGTATAAATCCTGACCAAAAGAGAGCAAAAAGTTTAGCCTGGCTGAATTTTGAATCCAACCGTAAACTAGAAAAAGAAGGAGCGGGAAGGCTCACCATGAGGCTGTATCAATAGCCCCAGTGTGAGAAGGCTCAAAGAGTCTGGCCTGAAGCTTGAGCTACCACAGCAGTGAGATGATTTCTAATTTTAGAAATATTAAATAACTGATAATGATATGACCTTGTTAAAGAACCATGTTAGGAAAAAAAGGGACACTGTTCAAAATAGCATACACTTTCCCAGCTGAAGTTTCCAGGTAAAACGTGGGTTCACCACCATAATGTAGGTTCCAGATGATGAGACACCCCACATTGCAGACAAATGTGGCAAGGCCAAGACTCCTGTGTGTCCTGGAAGATATGCATTTTCAGCAACCAGCGGGGTGACTCTTACATCCTTACCATGTGAGAGAAGTATAAGCACCTGGAAATCAAAGAAATAGGACTGAGTCCTTGTTCTCAAGGGGTGTGAAGTCTAGTCACCAGCCTAATGGTGACTCCAAGATATGCTAATTTTAATATATGAAGCTGTGATACAGTGCCCAAGACCTGACTGGGGAAAAGCAGCCTCATGCAATGCCTAGAAATGTCTGAAACATCGCTGCTGGCATCCTATGAAACAGGAATCTGAAATGCAAAACCTAAATAAAACTAGCAGGCTTCACTCTGGGAGGACAGACAAATGGAAGATGCAGCAACCCCGGAAGATGAACAGAACCCCGGATAGTTTCCCTATCCTGCCCAGTGCTGTGGATAGACACCTCTAAGGCTTGGCTACCTCAAGGATCATTAAATGCTTTTAGCAAAACTGTCTCTAAGGAGCAACCAGCTTTGAAAGCCAAATTGAAAAATGTCCATCTGATCTTGTAATTGGAGAGAAAGTAGGATCTGTGCCATGGTAACACATTAGAGTCATTTGGAGATGAAAGAAAGGAAAGGGTGGTCTCATCATTAGCAGGGGCCTGAGAGTACAGAGAGGGGCTGCTTCTGGAGTCAACACTGGAATTCACTTGGCATCAGATGCCATCAGTCCCTCCCTATGTGACTCTAAATACAAGAAGAATTTGCTGAGTACACCTTGGCTAAATTTTATCTGAGTTTCTTCATGTCAACAATACTTCCAACTATACAGTTTAAAACAGTGGTTCTCCACAGGGGGAAGTTTTGTCCCCCAGGGGACATTTGACAATGTCTGGGGACATTTTTGATTGTCCCCACTTGGAAGATATTTTCTACTGGCATCCAGTGAGTAGAGGCCAGGGAAGCTATTAAACTACTGTAAGACAGCCCCTCACAAAAGAATTATTCAGCCAAAATGCCAACAGTGCCGAGGTTGAGAAGCCATATTTGAGAATAATGAATATTTTCTGAACTGTCATCATTTTCAGGATTCTTTTACTTTTATACCTTGAAAACAAGGGAATTGGTTTACTTATCATCACTACAGTAATAGAAAAGTGCCAACAATTAAGAAGATGCTCCAATAGTGTTTACTCTTTTTTTTTTGGCCGGCCAGCATGGGGAATCTTATAAACAGAGATCTTGGACAAGAGGTGAAGGGGCTTCTGCAATACTGTCAGAGTCAAATACCTTGAGATTTCCTTTTGTTCCTGCATCTGAAGCCATCAAAGCCCTCTCCAGACCTCACAGCCTGAAATAATGTTTTGGAAAAGCCAAACACAAAGATATGTGATTTTTTTTATCTGCTGAGAGTGGGTGGGATCACTCTACTGTTGAGAAAGATCTTTCTAAGTAGTAGATTGGATTATGTTACTGTCTTCTTGAAGCTTTCAATGACTGCCCACAGGACAATATATTGCACTGTTCTTCTCCATCTGGCTCCTACCATCTCTCCAACCATCCCATCTTCTGGATCTTCTCAACTCACATCATTTACCCCAGTTATACTGGATGTCTTGTCTTCCCCAGAATGCAATTGTCCCATCACACTCTTTTCTTGTTTTTAAACATGGGAGTGCTCCCCTGCCCACAAGGTCCTCCACCCTATTTTCCAACTAACTCCTAGCTATCTGCTAAGAATGATCTCAAATGTCCACCTTGGTTTAGAACCAAGAAAATGGTTCTAAAACCATTTTCTTACCTGGCCCCTGCTCCTTCCTAATACCCTGGCCTAAGTCTGGTGCCCTTCCCAGAAAAACCTGTTATCTGCCTCCAATATAATGCCTACTATCCTGAATTTCAATGAATTGTGCATCATCTCTAGGCACTTTGAAGAGAAATGGTTTCCTGTTCATCTCTGTATGTACCTCAACCCTTCCAGGCCCTTCCAGGTATGATGCAGGGCTTGAGTCCCTAACAAGCTTTCAACTACTGTTTGGGAAAGGATAGAAGAAAAGTACAGGGTGGAGGAGGGCAGGGTGAGGAGGGAAACAGAAGACAAGAAAGGAATGATGATGGAGGGAAGAAAGTGGGAAGTGAGAAAAGGAAAGAAAAGGCAGGAGGGAAGAAAGTAGACTGGGAAGGAAGAAAGAGAAAGAAGGAGGAAAAGGGAGATGGGAAGGGAAGGAAAGAGAAAGAAGGAAGAAGGAAGGGAGAAGGAGAGACCAAAAAGAGAGAAGGAAGAACTCTGTTAATATCTCTTGCTTAGAAAAGATTTCTCTGCTCTCTCTGACTTGAGTCAAATCCCTGCATTAACATAATCAAGAACCACAGAACTCTCTGTCATAGCACTTTCCCCATTTGTAATTATAGATATAGCTGTATGATTATTTACTGCAATGTTGCAGCCTCCATGAGGTCGGCTTCTACATTTTCCTTCACTGTTAAAGCTTCAGTACATATTGTGCCTGCAAAAATTATTTGCTAAATAAATGAAAAAGTGGGCAGACTGGTGGAGCAGAACCAGTAGCTAATTTTATTAGTAAAAAGTCAGCCCCTCTGTTTTTCATAAACCAGTCTGGGAACTTAGATTTGGTCTTGTTTAACCTTCACCTAAATTTTTCCATATTAAAAAACCTCTTCTTCTTCTAGAAAGAATTGTTCTAAGGCATTCAAGACAGTGGCAGATACATTCTCACTTTAAAAATCAATCCAAGGAGCAATTTATTACAGGGAAATTTCCTGGACTCCAAGAAGCACCTTGAAGTCAGGAGATGATTAATTTGATATAACTGAAGAGCTGCAAACATCTGCTCCCCGTTGACATCTGCCTCTCATTAAGTTACAGCCCTCTGTCTCCCTCTGCACTGGGGGCTGGCTTGTGTGTTGATCTGGTAACTCTAATTATATGGTAAGCCCAGTGCTCAAGGCCCTTGTGCCAGCCACCTGGTGGGGGCTCAGTAAAAACTTGCTCTATTGCATTGTACTCCAGATCCACCCTGAGCACTTTGTAAGTCCTCCATCACTCCTAAATAATAGAAATAAAAAACAGTAATGAGGTTGGTGGACACATTGTCATCCTGAAGCTCTGGCTAAGGCTGAATCCAGATAGAATCAAACCCTTGATTGAGTCACATAAACAAACAAATTAAATCCATGGAAAATCTACCAAATCTGTTATTTGGCATCAGGTTTTGCAATAACTCTTTAATTGTTATCCCTTACCCTGTTATCGCCTTTCCCACCAATGCTGCTATCAACAAAATTGTCTTAAAACATACACTGATACTGAGCCACCCTATTCAGAAACTTCAGAGGCTCTGCTCTGCCCATGAACATGTACCACCTTCCTAACCTTGACTGCTAAGCCTTCCACTTATTTGAATAAACCTAACCTCTGTCCCAGTGCTTCCCTTCAGACAGCCTTGTTTTTTGTTATATGGTGTGATTTCTTGCTTCCCAATACTGTTAGTGCTCTACCACTTTCATGCCTTAGCAAATGTAATTCACACAAAGCCCACGAGCCATATGGCACCATCTTGGTTCAGTGTGTGTCAAAGGTATATCAACCCTGACTCAAATAGACATACAATTAATTTAATCTTTACTGCAATCTTTCATAAACATACCCAAAGAGAGAACATAGAAAAACTTTCGAAAACCTCTCTTCTCCCATTTCTTTCCTTCCTTTCCCCCGATATGTCTAGGCTCACTTAAAGTCTCTCTCCTCCCCAACTCTAAGCTCCCACTCCAAGATATTCTTCAAGTCCACATTCAGGTTCTTTTGTCTCCCTTCCTAAGTTCTTCGTAGCTACATCATTTCAGCCTCCCTGGCTTCTTAGAACTTTCCTGTAAGAGCCCTTGCTAACTCAACAAACAAACAAACAAACAAACAAACAAAATTCTTCCTGGCTAGGACATAGGGTAAGGAAAAAAAATTGAAAAAATAAATTATTTTAGTTTGTCTTATTCCTGTCACATTTACAGTGTACACTCTGCATGGAATGCTCTTGGCCCATTTCTAACATCAATACACCACTCAACAGATAAAGCCCAGAACAAAAGATCCTTCTTGAAACATTCCACGATGCCCTCTTTGCACATTTTATCTTGTCTTATGCTTTTGGTGTAAATGTCTTATTTCTACTTTTGAAAACTGAGACTCAAAGTCATCTGTAAAACCCTTATTTGCCCTTCAATACTCCCCTAAATACCACTTCTAGGGCAAAGGGTTTCTTTAATACTCACCCAAAAATTTTTTCCAGGTCAATGTCTTCCCTGACTTTCTTTCTGGCCTTGACTTGGTTATGTCTTTGATGCCACAGCAACTGGCACTAACCTGATACATCATCATGAAATTCAGTGGATTATTTACATGTCTATATTGCCTTCTCTCCCTCCAAACACGTATACTTTGAAAACAGGGAAATCTCTTATTCATCCCCACACTTATCCAAGCACTCAGCCAAAACATGTTCTCAGAAAATGTGTGTGTACAGTGTCATGTTTATGAAGCAGTGTATTCTCCACAATATCTGTTTCTATACCTTACTCATTGTAGATTCTCAAAAAGTGTATTTGGAATTGAATTGAACATATATGAAATATTCAGCTTGATTGATTTTCTTCTTTGACATAACTTTATCTGTTTGGTGGTCAAAAAAAAGGTTTTCACAGTGGAAAACTGGTGGAGAGAAAACAAAGGATTAAAAATAAACTAGTTTGACCAGTTGCTTTCCCTGTGGATATAAAGCCAAGCTTGAAGCTTTGTCTAAGGAAATCACACTGCCAGGCAAAAGATAATAGGCTGAGAGTGGGTCCTTCTTTTGCCACCTGCAAGGCTGCAAGACCTTTTATTTCTGTATTAGAATATCCTCTTATACTAGGCTCATGTGGCTCCTTTGGTTAATGGTGACAGAAAATGTCACTCCAGGGCCACATAACTGCAAATACTACTGGCCTAGGAGCTGAAACAGATTGATACTATTGGCAAACCACACCTAGGCAGCTTTTTATAAGAGGGGGGAGAAAATAGAGTGATTAAACATAATCACTCTTGTGCATTGTGCAATTAATCTCCAACATCCCTGGACTGCTCTCCGGGCTCCATAACTTACACCTAATCTATGGAGGTGGGCCCATTGACTATGTTTCCAGTACTTAAAGGAGTCTATACACAAAAATTCATTAATTCTTTTAAAATTCAGGCCTTCTCCTGTGGAGCAGGAGCTTGGAGGAAAAAGGATATTTTTTTTGGCAAAGCTTTTGAGTCAGAAATTCAAGGTAGAGGCAGCCTGGGGAAGAAAAATACTGTTGGTGCCTATGCTCCCTGCTATTTCCAGCCCCAGGAGTGGGTTATGAACCCATTCCCCTTGACAGACATTGGTTTGGCTGGTGGTATGGTTGTAATTCCAGCCAATGAGGTGTGAACTGGAGACCTGTGGGACAGCATTTCTTTTCAAAAAAAAAAAAAGACACATAAGAAAAGCTGGTCTCTTCTTTTTCTCTGGACATTGTCTTGTCTGGCTGTGTTATGTATAACTGCAGCAGCCATTTTGCAACCAAGAGAGAATCCTAGGCTGAGAACAAAGACAACAGTGGCAGATGTGAAAGACAAAAAGACCCTGAATTCTTGATGCTACCATCTTGCTACTGAATAACCAACACTGGAGACCCCTTACTTCTGAATTTCTTGTAATATGAAATAATACATTTGCTTATTGTATTAGCCACTTAGAATTAGGTTTGTTTTGTTTTGTTTTTTTGTTTGTTTTTTGTTTTTGAGACGGAGTCTTGCTCCTGTAGCCCAGTGGTGCAATCTCGGCTCACTGTAACCTCCGCCTCCCAGGTTCAAGTGATTCTTCTGCCTCAGCCTCCTGAGTAGCTAGGACTACAGGTACATGCCACCACACCTTCATTACTTGAGACCAAAATAATCTTAATATATTTGGATTATTGAATTAGTTATTACTTTTGAGGATTTTTTTTTTTTTAAGCATAGCTCTTGCACCTACTCCATCACAACAAACAGGTGAGAACCAGTACCTGTCTCATCCACTTCCTCTTCACATCCCAGACCCCACACTCTGCTGTGGACCATGTTACTGGTCTTCATCCTCAGCTGAGTGGCCCATTGATTTACTAGACTATGTCTAGACTCAGCTACTGATTCTATTAATATATAGTCCCTCAATTACATGCCAAAATCACATACCACCCCTTCCCTCCTCCCTTAGACTTATAGAACACTCACTTGATAAGCCAGCCTCCTGACACCTGTTGCAGGAAAGGGAATTTAGAACACATGCAGGCAGAGGCAAACTATATGGTCTACTCCATGTTCTTGCACTGCATTTATTATGTTTCTGTCCATAGCCAGCACTTGGTTAAGCTCTCAGTGAATTAAAAGGACACATTACTTAACTTCTGAGGGAATCTCAAAGCTCTGAAAAGCCATTTCTCAAGCAACTACCTGGATATTCCTGTTTTTGAATGCCTAAGTTTGTTTATTTAATTTATTAAGGATTTAGTGAGCAGTTAATCTAGGCCCCATGCATTCTGCTAAAGATTGGGGATGCAACAGTGAATGAACCTTTTATTCATTCAACAAACATATAATGAGTTTTTACTATATGACAGAGAACCACTAGGGCCTAACCTATAAAGGAAAAAATATGCAGAGATTGCCCAGAAGGGGGGCACAGCGGAGACAGACGTTGTATAGTAGAGACAGATCTTTATCACATACTCATCCAAACACTAAGTAAAGGGCAAGAGTAGGGCAAGAGAGAACATTCTAGACCAAGGAAACTGCAAGTACAAAGGCACGGAGGCAGGAAGAGGAATGGCACAATACAGAAAACCAAAAGCTAGTGTTACTGGAGCACAAGAGCAAGTGGGAAGCTATTTCAAGAGGTGGCTGGGAGAAACAGGAGGCAATGACTCGATCACAAGACATCCTTTATACTATGTCAAGGAATTTGGACCTTTTCCTAAAGCTCCACTGGAAAATTTTAAGCAGGGTTATAAACTGACCAGACTTTTGGTGGAAGGGCCAAGCTTGGAGTCAGAACGACTAGTAGAAAAATAAACATGAAATAAGGAACATCTTAACAAAGACGGTGGCAATTGGGAATAGAGAAGAGAAGACGAAAGAGACATCAAGTCAGTGGAATCAGTAGAAGATAACTGCCAACAGCCTATTTTAAAAGTAGGGGAGGAAGAAGGACAAGGAGGAGATGATCCCCAGGTTTCCGGAGAAGGCAGTTCGAGAAGGAACGGAATTAGACTGCATTTAGTTCACAACCTGCTGTGTCCGATGTGGGACATCCAAGTTAAGCATTAAAGACATACAAGAGAAAAATCTGGGCTGGAAAAAAAAAATAAATTTGGTTTCCACAGCAAATTGTGGGTATTTAAAAACGTGAGAATGAATGAGTTCACCCTGAGAAGCGATATGTAGTGAAAAGAGAGGAGTCCTACTGGAGATCCCTGAAGACAGTCTGTTTGCGGGATTTTGGGCAAGAGTACCAATGGAAAGCAATACATCAAACCAAAAGGCTGTTAAACAAAATGTTTAATCCTCCTGCTTTAAAAAATATACCTTTATGGCCGGGCGTGGTGGCTCATGCCTGTAATCTCAGCACCTTGGGAGGCTGAGGTGAGTGGATCACCTGAGGTCAGGAGTTCAAAACCAGTCTGGCCAACATGGTGAAACCCTGCCTCTACTAAAAATAGAAAAATTAGCTGGGCATGATGGGGGGTGCCTGTAATCCCAGCTACTTAGGAGGCTGAGACTTGAACCCAGGAGACGGAGGTTGCAGTGAGCCGAGATCGTGCCATTGCACGCCAGCCTGGGTGACAGAGCAAGACCCCGTCTCAAAAAAATATATAAAAAATATACATATATCTTTAAAATAATACAACTTTAAGTGTATAAAATGATGGTTTTTGTATGTTGAAATTTTGGCAAAAATTAATAGGATGACTGAGTTCAATTATTACTTTGAAAGTCTGTGTGCTCTGTTGATTGCCCAGCAATGTACAAACGAGGGATGAAAAAAGATGTGCACAGTTCATGAGTTATTATAAACTTATTCCATGAAAATTACTTTCTTGTCTTCTTTTCAACAAAATCACTAATTATGTTGTTGTAATCAAGATTCTTATATAGTCATGTTCTTTTCACGGTACTGACAAAATAGAAAACTGAGGCAGTACCAACTGGAGATGTCAACAAAATTGTTAAGGCAACATTTCAATTCAGAAACGAACCATTAATTTTACAATTGTGTTCAACCTTTGTAATATACGGAATATAAGGAAAATATTGCAAAATATTTAACCTTCAGTATCTCTAAGAGTAGTATGTAAATCTATAGAGTAATAGAGAGATTCAGTGTCATACCTCACATTCATTACATCTAAACCTGTGTATATACAAATTTAAGAGCAATATGAGTTGTTTTATATTGCAAAGGTTTTCCTGCATCTGTGTGCCACTACTGCAAATCCCACATTAATTCATGAGTATTTCAAAAACTATGAATCAAAAAGTAAAAAGAAGCAAGAAAATGCACACTTGGATATGATACTTTACTATGCAAGAATGTAGAGTGCATTCATGATATCTGAGAAGAAAGACTTGACACATTAATTTGTCTTTTCTCTTACCTAAGCACTTCTGCCTCTCCAATCTTCCCTGCACTCCAAAGTGGTGCCCAACCTTTGACTTCTGCAACAGCATAGCCCACATTCATTTATGGATTTTGGTCTTAGACATCTTGTGTTTAGAAGACATGGGTCAACAGATGTAGACAAGGATTTCCCCGTGCCTGAACAGCATTAGTCACGAGAGCAGTTGTTTAAGATTAGGAGACACACTGTCCCAGTACTGAGTACTGGAGCCCAATTGCAGTGGTGCCCTTGTGTCCTTTAATAAATGTACTGGGACATTGTGACATATGGGGCCTTCAAGAAGATGCTCCAGGCACGGTTTCCTATTGCTGAGTCTAAAGACGCATCTGAAGAGCATCAAGAGTTAAACAGTGAGTGGAAGAAGAGAATCCCGTGACAGAGTGTGAAGTATCATAGCCAGAGAAATTAGAGCAAAACCAAAAGTGGTATTATAAAAGTCAAGGGAGAAGAATTTCTAAGTAGTTATCAATAAAGGCAAACATTTGAGAGAGGTGAAAAAAGCAGGACATTGAATAAATGAAATGTGGCATATTCATACAATGGAATGTTATTCAGCAACGGGAAGGGATAAGTCCTGAAATGTGCTACAATGTGGCTGAATCTCAAAAAAACTCTTCTAAATAAAAGAAATCAGTCACAAAAGACCACGTATTGTATAATGCAACTTACATGTAATGTCCAGTATAGGCAATTCCATAGAGACAGAAAGTGTTTTGGCAGTTGCTGGGGGCTGGCAGAGTGAAGGGAAATGGCAGTGACTGCTAATGAATATGGGGTTTCTTTTTGGAGTGATGAAAATGTCCTAAATTTAGATTATGTTGATGGTTGCACAACTCTGTGCCATTGAACTGGACACTTTCTATGACTAACTTTATGGTATGTAAATTACATCTTAATAGAGTAGTTTTTCAAAAAATAATAATAAAAGAAAAAAAATAGGAAGATATATATGCTACTTCTAAGATCAAACCACTCTATACAATCACACCAAACACTGTCCATCTAACTGTGAAAAATCAAGTCTTGGGAGCCATCAGATATTGAAGACTAAATAATCTTCCACGATGACAGGCCCATTGCCTCTGACCAAAAAAAAAAAAAAAAAAGTTTTTCGAGAAACAAGAGAAGGAGATAAAGGGACCATTTCATAATAAAGGTCTTTCACACTAAAGTAAACTTGAAAACAGAGAACATTTATGCAAAAAAAAAAAAAAAATCCATTTACTGTGTCAGTAATGTTCAGCATTTCCCCTGCTGTTATTGTAGATAATTGAGTAAAAGCTTTTCCTTCTCTACATAAAGCATCAGTTTCCAACTGATTCTCTTAGAAATTTACTTTTGAGATCTCACTTCAAGATCATGACTGTAGAGTTTATGGGAAATGCATATGTGTTTGAGTAAATAGAACTATTTCCTTTTCTTGCGGCAAATACTTGCAACAACTGGAAAAAAACAGAAGAGGGAAAGAAAGAAGTAAAACCTCCCACCAAGTTTATCAACACAAAGCCACAGCTACTCTTTTGTAATCTCCAGGCGACTATACATCTAGGCTATGAATCCACATCTTTCTCACCCAACTCACTATTCAAGATTCATGTGATTCAGGGTATTAAATGCTAATATATTTCTGCTACTCAAATTTTTAATGTACGCATTAGTTCTGAAGTCCATAAGCTGGTTAATATCCACATTCTGGCTAACATGTCGTGTTGAATTTGTACCTTCTAAGAATTTTTTAGACTACAAGTTGGGGATATAATATCCACAAACAAGCCAAATGTAATGGAGAGCTTAATAACTTATAAGAAATCTTATCACTCTACCAATAACAAACACAAATAATAGGATAATTAACATATTTTACAGTTTATACAACACAGTCATATATAATACTTTGATGTTCATGAAATAGGTAGAGCGGGTATTACTATTGTAATCTCCATTTTTAGCTGGATAAACTAAGGTTGGTCAAAACCATTAAATGACTTGGGTAGGTACCCTTGCTCACTGTTTTCAGAGCCCCCTGTCTCTAACACTCACTTGTGTCTGACTACCTGACCCGTGCCTTCCTCTCTAAGTTTCATGGAAACAAGGTCCTAGCACAGCATCTGATGTGCAGTATGTGCTCCATAACCATTTATTGAATTGAATTGATCAAGTTTCCACAACTAGTGAGGCATGGAGACATGATGTCAGATGTCCACGTCACCTGTTCTTTTAAAGTCTTAGCTGTGTTTTATTTACCTATTGTTATGGTTGGCTCATAAAAATTAGAAGAAGAAGATGCCAAGTGAGACAGCTAGACTGGGAATGTTTATTTCTATGCCACAAAATATTTACTTTTATACCTAAAACCACCTGTGTGAAACAGCGCTTTGGCATATGGCTTAGTGATCATATGGCTTTATGGTCAGATAGCTCAGTGGTTGCATAGTCCCATGGTCATAAGCCTCAGAGGTCATACATCTCCATGGTCATGTAACTCAGTAGTGAGTTCAGTGATCATATAGCTCTGTAGCTACAGACGTCTATGAACAGATAGCTCAGTTGTTATATATATAGGCCAGTGGTCACATAGCTCCTTGGTCATATCACTCAGCAGTCATATATCTCAATGACCTCAATGGTTATATAGCTTAATGGTTCAGAGTCAGAGGGCATATGATCTGAATCCCTTCGTCAGAGCCTCCCTTCCCTCCTCTCAGCCTGAGCCAGCCAGCAGCTCAGAATATGGTTGAATTAAATTTATACAGACATTGGCACTTCATTTTTGTCTTTGTGGATATTAGTAAAAGAGGGCATCAAGAGTATATTAAATGCCTCACTAGTTGTGGGAACTTGATCAATTCAATTCAATAAATGGTTATGGAGCACATACTGCACATCAGATGCTGTGCTAGGACCTTGTTTCCATGAAACTTATGTATAATCCCGATTTCAAAACAGTTTAGGTGACTGAGTTGTCAGCAAGTTATTCCATGTCCCCATAACTTGATTTGCACATTTGTTAAATGAAAATATAATAACACCTAGTTCATTGACCTGTGATGAGATCACATAAATAAAAATACTTTGTAAAATATAAGACATTCCTCAAAAATATTTTGATTGTTAGACATGATGGTATAGAGAAAGAAAGGTAATGCAAAATTAATATGAATTTAGGACCCATTAAGTGATGGGTACTCTAACTGCTAAAATGTTACTTTCTTGATATATGTATCAAGAAATTATCTTGTATCTACATTTATTTTTGCTCAAGAATTCTTTCTGTCTTCCCCTGGTGTAGAAGATGATGGCCATTGCTCTGTCTATGTTCCCTTTCTCTCCTTACATCCTTTCTCCTGTCAAGCTCAGCTCTTTCCATTATTACTACTGTCAGCTTCAGACAAGTATCTCACAAATTTACCCTGAAGGCTAGGGAGTCAGGAGACCACCAAGGAGCAGCACCAAGCAGAACATCATCACATCATGGAGAAGCCCCAAGTGGTACCACTTCACCTAGATGGTGAGCTCCCTGGAGGTCAGTGCCATGGAGGACTCATGGTGAGGTCTAGACCATTAAGAATGGGTAGAATTTAAATGGGTAAATATTAAAAAGAGACAGCTATCCAGAATGCGGAAAGGTGTGATCCAGCCATGTAGGAATGTATAACAAGAGCATCTGGAGCATATGCATGAAGAGTTTGGTTCATTTATTCATTCAACCATTTATCAAGTGCTGTATTACTTTTCTGTGGTTGCATACTAATTTACCAGAAAGGTAGTAGCTTGAAAAATCACGTATTTATAATCTCACACTTTCCGTGAGTTAGGAATCCAGTCATGGATTAGCTTGCTTCTCTGCTTGGAGTTTCATGAGGATGTTGCTGGGCTACATTCCTATTTGGAGTCTCAACTGGAGGAGAATCCACTTCCAAGCTCATTCAGATTATTGAAAGAATTCATTACTTGCAGCTCTGTGACTGAAGTCTCATTTTCTTGCTGGCTGCCAGCTGGGGACTCCTATCAGGTCCTAGAGGCCACTCTCATATTCCCGCCACATGGCTGCCTTCAATAGGCCCTCTCACAACATGAAGACTTCCTTTTTCAAGGCCACCAGGAAAATCTCTCTCCCTTCAGGAGGACTTAGTCCCTCTTTTAAGGGTTTTAATCTGATCGGGTTAGACCCACCCTGGATAAGTTTTTCAAAGCCAGCTAATTAGGGAATTTAACTACATCTGCAAAAATCCCTTCACTTTTACCAAATAATGTAACCTACTCCCAAGACTGGCATCCATCATATTAACAGTTCCTTCCCATACTCGAAGGCAGGAGATTATATAGAGTATGTACACTACGGGGTGGGATTCTTGGGGGTCTTCTTATAATTCTGCCTATCACAAGCATCTATTATCTGCCAAGCAAATAATTGACATAAATAATATGAACAATAATCTGATGTGTTGTCTTCAAAAAGTTATAAATTGGATGATAAGCACACCAAGATTATATGGGTAGATGGATAGGATTAAATAGCAGAAAAAATACATGTAAAGTGTTTATCTCAGTGCCTGAAAAATGAAAATTAGCATTCCAAAAAGTTACTTCTTCTTATTATTAAATAATTAAAGTACAGTCTACTAAGACGTATATTAAAGTTTTGGACAAGGCATATATTGAATGGGGGAAATGCTCAGTTGTTTGGGAGATTAGAAAAGGCTTAAAAAGTAGAAGCCACTGGATCTCAGTCTTCTCAAAAATTTTACCAGATAGTCCCTATTAGACCATATTTTAAAATGTTTGGAAACCGAGACTCAGTTAAGGAACTTACTCAAGGACACTCAACTAGTAAAAGATGAAGGCACGTTTCACACCGGCATCTTTTGGTGTGGGAACGCTTGTCCCTCATGGTATGTGTGTGTGTTTACAGCAACAAGGAGTCCATGTTAGCCACAGGGAGACATGTGTCAGGGGGGATGTAAATACCCACTTATCTGCCCTACCCATTGCTGCTGAGTAAGAATGGAGTCCAGCATTGTCAACCATTCTGATTATTCAAAGGAAACTTGAGAAACAAATTTTGTATAAAACAAGCTTGTGTAGGTAGCATGGGTTTATGTCACTAAAAATCAGGGAAGGGGATTTAAAATTAGATAAAACAAAATAAAAAAGTAGATACATTTTGTAGGAGAATTACCTAATACCTAATCAGACTATTATATTAAGGAAAATTGTCCTGGCCTTGGTGGGCAAGATGCATTACAAGGGAGCAAGGAAGTACCTGGGTGGGGAGTTGATCCAAGGAAGCTGCATTTGTACTTCAGACATGCAGCTGGATCAGTGAAGAAGAACACTGGCAGAAGTGATGGAAATGGGAATGAACAAGTAAGTAGGAGTTGGATAAAAGGCCTGGTGGTGTTGAACCCGTCCTCAGAACTCCCCGACCCTTTCCCTGAAAACTCTCTTCTATCTTCCCTCCCTTAAACTAGCGTGCCACGCCTCAGTCAACCTGCACCACCCAAGTGTTGGCAATGCACTCCAGGCTAAGCTTTTCAATGCCTGTTTGCTTGGTGTTTTCATCCCTGGGAATAGCCTTCCTCTTATTCTCCTCTGACAAAATCCTAATCTTCTGTCAATGCTCATATTAAGTACCACCTATTTCAAAGAACGATCTATAATCTTTCCTGGCTTCCCAAATTGGTGTGATCTCTAGCTTCTCCAAACACTCAGATTGTACCTAAAAATTCACACCATACCACTTAGCACTTTGATATATGCTTTTATGGGGTTCTCTAATTGATTTTAACTCAGTACAAGGAAGGCCTTTCCAAAAATTAGAGCTCTCTGACTGCCTATGAGGGAGGAGCTGCCTGTGAAGGCAGGGAACTGATCCTCACCAAGTTTGCATGCAGTTTCAGTAACTGTCAGGAAATTGAAATGAATCCCCAAACCTGTTGTAAAGACTTTAACATCTAATAGGAATGTGGGTCTGGAAAAATCTCTGAAGTACTGCATTACTCAGAAATTCTGGATTATATATAGCAAGGTAGCATTTATTCTATAAACATCTTCTGAGCACCTACTTTGGGCTCCAATCAGAAACACAAACTCGACCAGGCATGGCAGCTCACACCTGTAATCCCAGCACTTTGGGTGGCCCAGGTGGGCTGATCACTTGAGGTCAGGAGTTCGAGATCAATCTGACCAACATGGTGAAACCCTGTCTCTACCAAAAATACAAAAATTAGCCCAAGTGTGGTGGCAAGTGCATGTAACATTAGCTACTTGGGAGGCTGAGGCAGGAGAATTGCTTGAACTTGGAAAGGGGAGGTTGCAGTGAGCTGAAATCATGTCACTGCATCATGATTTGTCACACCAGCTTGGGTGGCAAAGTGAGACTCTGTCTCAAAAAAAAAAAGAAAGAAAAGAAACACAAACTCAATTGCTTACAGGTGACATGTGAGGAAGGTGACTTTCATCAGGAAGGGGGATGCATATTGGGTATCACTGGGAAGTGGTGGAGAGAGGGACATGCTGGAGCAGACATGCTCTGTCTAAAGCAAATACCCATTTATCTGCCCCATCCATTGTTGCTGAGTAAGAATGGAGTCCAGCATTATCAACCATTCTGATTACTCAAGGTAAACTGGAAAAACAAATTTTGTGTAAAATATCTTGAATTTTTAAGTTGAAAAATAATTATGTTTACAAAAACAGAAAACAAATTAAACAAAACAAAACAAAACATGCAGGCCCAAGTAAATGCATCCAAGGTTTAGAGTCAACCCTCAGGCACCATCTTGGGCCTTGACACTAAATAGTATACAGTTTACTTGGGGTAAGAAAGATAAATCTGACCTTGAGAAACCCTACACTCTTATGGGGAGACAGGCATTTGAACACATAATTCCATTATAAAGTACATTTAGCATATTTCAGTGTTGTCTTCAACAATAAATGAGGCTATTTCATGGCAAAACAAAGAAAGAAAGACTAGTGTGAAATCAATGTAAAAATATACACTCAATGTGTGTGGGAGCACAAAGGAAGAGATGGAAAACCTAGTAAGGAGCTCAGGACAGTAATCAAGGATGAAAATAACAAATCAAACTAATATTCATAAGAATAGAAAAGAAAGGTAGTGACTTTCCAGTAAAGGTGAACATAGACCTAAATCTATATTCAAAAACATGTTGAATTGCTCCCTAGGGCAACTAGATAGAGGAGTAGTTTTTGTTTGAGGAGAAACATGATTCATTCAGTTTGGAACAAGTTCCACTGGATATGGCTATAAAACATCCAGAGAGCAATGTATAATTGACCAATTTCATCATGGAGTTGGAAGGTTGGCAGAAAAATGAGACAAGAAATGAAGATTTGGGGGTCGTCTGCAGAGGAATATGGTTTGAAGTTATGGATGCAAATGAATTCAACAAATGGGAGAGTACACAGGGAGAATAGTAGAGAATGGGGGCTCATATATTAGAAGACAAGGAACAAGATAGGGAGTAAGAAAATCCAACAAAGTTAACTAAAAAGAATATTTTGAAAGCAGGGAAAGACCTGAGTCCTTGAAGCCAAGGAAGGTATGTTTGTTAAGAAGTCATTCTCCTTCCATTCCTTTACATGTAGGTCATCCTCAAGGTACAAATACCAGGGGGGAAAAATGTAATCTCTAAAACCAACAACAGGGCTGATTTCCAACCTGGGCAGGAATTCCTACCAGTGAAGTGCTGATAGTAAGTCTTGAAGAGAATGTTGTTGAGTGGTAGACCGAGCCTTTCATTTTGGATTGTCACCAGGAGAATATTCTTTCCATGGCTGAAAGAAGGCTTCTTTTCATTGGAGAAGAAACAAATTTTTGCCGTGACTCTGCAAAGACAATATAGGTTACGAGGAAGGGATTCATTATTTTCAACTGCAGTCTTTCTATAGTTCTGACACAAATGTTATTCTGCACCCAGAAACACTCAAACTAACTTCAAAGCGGTTGAACACATACATGTTCTTAGGTTGCAATTATTCTCACAGTAAACTTCATTTTTCTTAAGAAAAATAAATAAAGATTTGCTGGGAAAAGAAGGAAAATGAAGCAAGCCAAATGAGGAGTTTAGTGGACTTGAGATGTGAATTTTCAGAAAGTTCCTTCTCCCCCATTAATCCTTCTTTTTTGTCCTTTATCCATTATGTGGGATTAGTTCTTTGTAAATTTGGATTTGTCCTGATGAATTAAATTCTTGGCAACTGCTGTTCCTGCTGACTGGGTGCTTCTTTGTGCTCTTTGTAAGATCTATAACTCATTGCACCTGTTGCATCTGAATAGTCCTCCGCAGCCAGGGTGTGTGTGTGTGTGTGTGTGTGCGTGTGTGCTTTAAGGCATTCTACGATGTTCAGCATAAGAGGAAAAACTCCAGGATGACAGGAAGTGTTGTTAAACAGTGGACTGACTTACAGAGGCAAGTTGTAGAAATCTTTTTCATAGGAGATCTTTTAACAAAGGCGCCAGAAAAAGCTCTAAGAAGCGCAGTGTGCATCAGGACTCATTTTGGGCAGGAGGCTAGAAAGATGAGTTCTGAAGACCTTTGCAGTTCTCGAGGGCTGCTATATGTTTTCACCAGGGATCAAGAAAGGAATTTAGTGATCCTCCAGTCATTTGAACACGTAACTCCATTAGAATGTATATTTAACATAGTTCAGGGTTGTCTTCTATTTTTTTTTTTTTTTTTAGACAGAGTCTCCCTCTGTCGCCCAGGCTAGAGTGCAGTGGTGCTATCTGGGCTCACTGCAAGCTCCGCTTCCCAGCTTCACGCCTCAGCCTCCCAAATAGCTGGGACTACAGGCGCCCACCACCACGCCCGGCTAATTTTTTTGTATTTTTAGTAGAGACAGGGGTTTCACCATGTTAGCCAGGATGGTCTCGATCTCCTGACCTCGTGATCCACCCGCCTCGGCCTCCCAAAGTGCTGGGATTACAGGTGTGAGCCATTGCCCCCGGCCCTAGGGTTGTCTTCTAATGGGTTAAATCTAGGTCCAAAATATTTAATAGTAAGTTACCCAAAGTAATACAGCTAGTTAGTGCAAGACAGGGAACTAGAATCCAGTTTCTTATGTCACCCCTCCCCAAACACCACAGTTTGACATTATATCCCGTTTCATTCTTTCAGATAAGTATTAAGTAGCTGGTTTGCCAGGCCTTTGTAGGGAGCTCCATATTTTCATCAAGTTTCACATATCTAAGAAATTACATCAGAATTTATGTTAGAAGGATGTTGTATTTTTTCAATGAAATAGATTTTTTAATGGAAAAAAGAGAAAGTGGCCTAGGATATATATTTTAGCAGCTGAATAAACAGGTCTACAGAGCAAGCATTTTTGGCTTTATATGTTATATATTATTTATAATACAATCATTCAATTTATTAAAGATTGGACCATTAGTTTCATAATATAATACATTCACTCATCTTATTTCCTATCCAGAGCTCTTTCTAAGTTGGAAGTTGGCCAAATGGAGTATAGGCATCTCTCCCAGAGGTTCTGTTAGGTTTCCTTCTCTCTTGTTTTCCCTATTGCTACCCACCACCACCACCACCAGAGATGAGCCTTTTCCCACGCATCCTTGAATCCACCTACAAGGTATTTGGCTATTAACTGGGACTTCAAAAAAGTGGAACAGGTCTAGCCCTGAGGGTGAGAATATATACACATGCACACACATATATGTGTATATATAGAGAGAGAGACACAGGGATTGGTCCATTTATATATTATAATATATATAATATATTATATGTCATTGGAAACAATATCTATTATATATGGCTGCAAATAGACATATATATTACTCCATTTATATATATATGTCCATTTGCAGCAACATATAATATATATTACAATGTATGTCATTGAAAACAATAATATATATTATATATTGCTACAAATGGACTAATCCCTATGTCTATACACATATATATATAATGTGTCATTGGAAACATCAACATAGAACTGGACACTGAAATTCCCAGAAATTTATCAGTTAAGAGGCTTAGATATGTAAATGCTTCATGATCCCAGTCAGTCTTCTATGACTTGCTGTCTTGCTCTGTTTGAGCAGCTATAAAAAGAAAATCTTGGACTGGGTAATTAATAAACGGTATACATGTATTGCTTACAGTTCTGGAAACTGGGTAGTCCAAGATCAAAGTGCCCACAGATTCAGTGCCTGGTGAGGCTTGCTCTCTGTTTCAAAGATGGTGCCTTCTAGCTGTGTCCTCGCATGGTAGAAAGGGAGAACAAGCTTCCTCAGTCCTCTTTCATGAGGGTGGTACTGATCCCAATCATGAAGGCTCTACCTTTGTGACCTAATTACCTCCCAGAAGGCCCTGCCTTTTAACACTATCGCATTGGAGATTAGGTACCAACAAATGAATTTTGGAGGGACACAAACGTTCAGACCAAAGCACTTGCTAAGGGATTACTTTCAACTGGGATGATTCTGACATGGCAATTGGAACACATTAATCTGAAAAGCCATTTCCCATGAACTATCACACCATTGCAGAAATAGAAAAGCATCTTGAGAGACTGAGGACACAGACAAAAAGCTTTGATATGAGAGGAAATGTAAGAAGGGTTGAGCATCATCTGAAGCTAGAACAACTCTGAGATGTGCAAGTAGACAAAGAACAAGAGAAAAGATTTGCCAAAGACAGACTTTAGACACTTCACCAATAGGTTCAGAGCTGTCTTTCTCTGGATGCTACTGGCATGTGTCATTAGAATGGTTCAGCGTGAACGTGTTCATCAATAGTAACCTGGGGGGAATGGGGTCAATGTCCCATTCCAAGATACTGTTTCAGTTTTTGGTTTTTGGTTTGATAACCATTTTTTTTTTTTTTGAAACTGGAAAAATGCAGATGTTTGCTCTGCTAAAAGTGGAAATTTAACATAAACTTCTGACTTCATAGATTTCTGTATGCCAAGTCTCATTGTATCTCCATTATTAACAGTAATCCGATGGAGGAGAAAGTCATTAAACATTTTATGGTTTCCAATTGCCATCAAGATACTAACATCCGACATTGATTGAGGAACAGGCTCTTTTATTGCCACTACATATACTACACACACATACATAAAGGGGCATATATATATATATACACACACACACACACATGCAAATACTATACACTATATACTTACATACACTGTGTATACTAATGCATGATACCACTATATACTACCATTGTATATAAGTATATAAATACATATAATCAACTCCAGAAGGTAGGTATACTTTACAAATAAAGAAACCAAGATACATATAGTTTACATTAGTCTACATAACTAGTGAGTGACAAAGCTGGAGTTAAAACTAGGCAGTCTAATCCTGGAGCCCATATGGGTTCGTGGCACATTTGTGGCGCCCACACTGTGCTAAGTATTGTGCCACATGTGAAGGTTCAGAGATGAATAAGGCATGCCACTATTCCTAAGGAGTTCACAGTTGATGGAGGAGACAGGCACATCATTATAATAAGGTGCAACAGTGCTGGCTGAGCTGGGTCTTGATGATTAGGATTATATATCTTGGAGCACACCAGAACAAAGTATTCCACCCCCAGGTGCAGTGTGTAAAAAGGTAAGAAACAGCTATAACAGTCGTGGAGTTTTAATCAGGATGAGCCCCTGCAGAGAATCTGCAGAATCTGGGGGAAGAGAGAGCAACATGAAGCCAGAAGAATTGACAGAGACAATGCAGTGAAGAGCCTTGAATGCTAGTTTGTACTTTTATCCTATGAGAAATACAGAGTTGGTGAAGGTTTGTAAGCTGGAGATGGAGATGATGGGATGTGTTGCAGAAGTATCGCTGTGATAATCTTGCAGAGGCTGGACTGCAGGGGAGAATGTGGGATTGGGGACGAATTAGGACACTCTTGCAAGAGCTCATGCTAGAGAGACTCTGCTAGAAAATGCAAACCTTCCCATTTTCTTAAATGATCACCTTAAAACTTTCAATGATCTCCACTGCCCGTGGGATAAAATGCAAATCCTGTGATCTTGAATCATCTTGAATGATTGGACAAATGTCTATATTAAAGTCATTAAGTCTCACCATTCCCACTTACTACCCTGCATTTCAATCACACAGAGGGACTCAATTGCAATTTGTTGGATTTGCCAGTCTTATTTCCTTCCCTACTTTGTGTGTTTCCTCAACCAATTTCAGAGCATCCTGAGAGAGGGAGACCTTTATGCCCATTGTACAGATGAGGAAAATGTCATGCAGGGAGTACAGTAACTTAGCCCAAGTCATATCACTTAGTAGAGGTGGTGGAGATAAGATGCGAATTCAGGAGGTCTGAATCATTCAAGAGTATTGCAATGAAAGTCACAAAAATCTATGTTTAAGTCCCACTGGCACCACCTCACTTATTTTAGAAAATGACTTAACTTCCCTGCACCTCAGACTCCTCCTCTGTATAATAGATCTGTTAAGCCTACATCCCTTGTTGTTAGGAAGATACTGTGAGATGTCAAATATAAAAGCATCCTGTACTCTTTACTGTAAAGAAATATTGCTTAACTCACTCTGCCTTCAACCTATTCATGTAAACAAAAAATAAGTGTAGATGGATAGTTAAAAATAACTAATCCTAATCTTTTTAGCTAAAAATTTCAGCTTTCCAAAACACAACAGTGTAATTTTTAAAAATTCAATGGAACCATTCCTCATCTGTCTTCTAAACCCATTTACACCCCTCTTCTGGGCAAATATAAAATATTAGCAAATGACAAGACATGGAGTTAAAAGACTTCATTGTCAATTAAATCACCTGAGAGTTACAGTTAAGCTCTATTAAAATGCTAGTGAAAACTTCCTAGCTTTCATTTCTCCTCTGAACATAGACTGACTCAAAAACATCAAGTCTCCCTAAGGATTACTATCTTAAATGCAAAAGTTCAAAACACAGGAGGTCAGATCTAACACATATATAAGTCAGAAGATTATGTCTAAAGCCATGAGGGATTAAATATGGGATTAAATACGTGGGTCCATGTTTGGTGGTAACAGTGGAGAGGAGTTGATTTCAGGACTTAACTTTGGCAAGGAGTTGTCCTTTATAAAGAACCAGCTCTCTTACACTGACTGCCTAGAAAACATTATGCCATAACCAACACTTTAGCATTCATCAGATTCACTTAAAAATTTTACTGCATTCTAGCTGGGCTCCCTGGTTCTACATTTGGAAATTATCACATCTTCATTATCCAAATAAACACCTGCCACTACTCACCCTAGAGTATGCAATGTAAAGTTGCCGACATGAGAAGCAGCTCCCACTTCTATTCCACACCTGCAATTCAATATTTCTTCTCTTAGGATTTTTATTTGGGGCTATATTTAAATCACTCATATTTTCTCTCTCCATGCACATTTCTCTGTCCTACATAAGCTGTAATTTAATTCAGACCATGCCAAATATACCCTCCAGGTTTGGTAAACATCTATCTAGCTATTTGCTTGATGGGGCAACTTACGAGCAATAAATAATTTTGTGTGTGTTAATTCAATAATTTATGCATTCATTAACTCATAAAACATTATTGAACACCTATTCTGTGTCAGGCCCTATGCTAGGACTTCAGAGTGAATGTGATAGACATAGTTGCTGCTGTGAAAATGCTCACTCACAGCCTCCTTGGTGATGCAGGCAGGCAAATAAATAACTTGTCTCAATCCAATAGCAGAGCTGTAATGCAAGCGTGTGCAGAGCACTGGAGAAACAGAGCAGAGAGGGTGATGGGTTTTGCCTGGAGAGGCATGATGAAGGGCTTCATAAAGAAGGTGATGGTTGAGCTGTGCTTAAGGGATGAGCAAAACTTCCAGGACTGGGGTACGGGAGACAGGCCTTCTAGGAAGAGGGAACACTGTGAAAAAAAAGCACGGGGTGTCATGCATGGGTAGGCAAAAGCATTAGATATAAGCCTGGTAAGGTAGGATGGGCTCAGATCATAAAAGGCCTTGACTGTCTTCCTAAGGAGTTTATTTTTGTCCAGTAAGCAATGGAACCATGGAAATATTTCCTTGAAAAATGATTCTGTCTGCAGCATTGAAAAATGTCTGAGAAGAGAAGCAGTTACTGAAGATAAGACAATCAGCTAGACATTTACAAGGATCCAGAAGCAAGGTGATAAGTCTGAAACAGAGAGATGGAAATGGATTCAAGAGGCATTATTGGATAAGAGTTGACAACGTTTGTTGACAGAATGGATATATACTTCTGTGTTTTCACCATACATGCTTTGGGTGTACAAAATGTCCATAAGCTCTCTCAATGCATGAGCAAGGACACATAATTCAATGAATAGATCATCAACTATTACAAATAAACAGCATTAAGGTGCTAGGGGGAAAAAAATCTCTTCTGGATTCTGAGTCAGCAGTGCATGGGCTGGTGTTCCAGCACTGCTGCTTAGTAACTGTGTGGACATCAGACAAGTCCCTTCTCTCTGAGTCTCTCTTGTCTCCCAAATGGAGGGGCTGGCTGAGATGATTTATCTCCAAGGCCCCCTCCAGCTCTCACACTCTGTGAGTCAAACACTTGTGATAAGGGGCCACTAACCCTGGCCTTTCCCAAGCTGAGTCACCTCCAAAGCAGGGATTATTCTGGGGGCTGACCAAGAAATGTGAACCCAGTCACTGCAGTAACATCCCAAGTTTTATTCTCCAGAGTTAGAGTCCAGAAGGTCTGACCTGAGGCTGGGACAGTTCCTTGATTATTCATTCTTCTCCAAGCTTCTGCCCCTCAAGTGCTCACCCAGCTAGGGGGCCACAAGACCCTGCCTGGGCTTCTACAGAACAAAGAGCCCTCTCCAATAGGCCTTCAGGTCTCTGGATTTCTGTTTTTCCTGCTTGTGTTAATTTTCACAGCCAGTCATCCTATTTGCATTTTTCTAAAGCTGTTCACAGGACTTGTCATTTGTCCTATTTACATTGTTCTAAAGCTGTTTACAGGACTTGTCCACAAGAATCCAACATTCTTAAGTGACTTTCGCTGACTTCCTCTTCCCCAAGCACAGCTGGGAATCCCCTTCCCTCAGACAGCAGCAAGCCTTCCTCCTCAGGTCACCAATGCAGGGCTCCATCTCTGCCTATTTCTAGTCACCTAACTCTTAGTGAGCACCCACTGTGTGTCACTGAGCACTTCCGCAAGCCAAGGGTTTCATGCAGCCACCCCACCAGGTGGATGTGACTTTCCCATTTTAACAATGTGGAAAGTGAGGTTTAGTGAAGAAAAAGTGCCTTATCAAACGCTGAACTTCTAGGATGTGGCCAAGCCAGGATTCAAACTGAGGTCTGTCTGAGTTCCAGTCTGCTGCATTCTCCTTGCTGTGACCAGAGTTAAGCTCTATTAAATGACAGACTGCACGAGTGTGAACTATCTGCAAAGCCTCCAAGCAGATCTGCTGTCCTTTTTCACCCAAGGAAGACATAGTCCAGGTTTACTTTAGGCCAAGATGCCAAAAGAGGAAACAGGTCATAATTCCCCTGACCAAGTGCACTCATGTTAGACATCAGATTCTTTCCAATGTTTCCTGATAAATTTGTAATTTACTGCTATCAGTCAGCATTGTATAGCAATTAAAATGAAGAAACCCTGTGAATCAGTTTGCCTGGCCTTGAATTCCCTTTATCATATGGTAGCCAAGTAACCTTGGCCAAATCACTGAGACTCTCTAAGCCTCAGCTTCCCATGTACAAATGGGGATGAGAATAATACTTACCTCATAGTGTTATGAGGAGCAAATAAGATGATGCATGGAAAGCACTTAAAACAGAGTCTGGCATATGGTGTGAGCTTGATAAATCCCAGCCATTATTATTATCATAATATCTTTGTGCATAAATCTATCTGCAACTCTGATTGTTTTCTTAGGACAGATTCCAACAAGTAAAATCACTGTATCAAAGGGTGGCTCTTCATACTTAGTGCTTAATTATCCTCCAGAAATTTTCGAGCAATTTATACACCCAACAGCAGAGCCTGCAGGAGTAAATGCAACATCCTTCATAGCAATAGACTCAAAAGATATATCAAATGCAGATGACTGTGATACTATAAAAGATGTTTGAATATCCTGCTGTTTTCACATATATGAGTATAAACTTTCTCTTTTTAATGCCCTTTCAGTCATGGAAAGAACCAAGACCCTGCTGGTCATCCCAAAGGCCTTTGATTTAAGAGAAAAGAGTTCTATTCCAGGTTCTTATGAGCTGTGAGATTTTAAGCTGGTTCATTCCTCTCGTGTTGTTAAAAAAAAAAAAAAAAAAAAGGTTTTTTTTTTTTTTTAACACGAATTATATATGGGCAGTATCTTCCTGTAATACTTGCTGTACCTACATATGCAGAGTAAATGTGACTATGCCTGGTGATAATAGCTGTCAATGTTTTTCTTTTTACATTTTTCTATTAATGCTTTGCAATTGTGATTGTTCAATGTATTATTATAGATATGTATTAGTATAGCTATTCACATGCTCATGTCCAGTGTAGTTGATATCCAACTCTACCAAAATCTTGCTGTGTGACCAAAGGTTAGTGACTTCACCACTCTGGGTCTCTTTTTTTGTAACAATGAGGGGCGTGGTCCAGATGATCTCCAGTGTCCATGTTTCTATCATCTTGCCTTTCCATTTTTCAGGATTTCTCAACTTCAGCACTACTGACATGATCTGATTCAGATCATTCTGTTTTGTGCTGAAGGGAATGGGGTGGGAGGTGGCTGTCCTGAGCGTTGCAGGATGTTTTAGCAGCATCCCTGGTCTTTACTATCCACAAGCATCCTACCCAAGTTGTGACAACTGAAAATACCTTCAGACGTCGCCAAATGTTCCTGGAGGGTCAAAATCATCCCGTTAAGAATCTGCCATATGCTTACGGGTGTCAGGCTTTGATTGTTAAAGACCTGATTTAGATGGGCTTTAATATATCTTCCAATCACAGAATTCCAAATGACCATGATTGCTGTGACTGATTTGAACTTACACTCATGCACATGATACATACTTGGGAGAAGCCCTTGTCCTCTCCAGTGTCTCTTCCACCTATTGATTTCCACAGGGATGATTGACTCAGCCATCTACATCTTTACTAGAGGTGACAGTTGAAATATCCAAACCATTGACTTGGGGTCCATCTGTCCCTGTCACCAGTCAGGTGCCTCTGGGGAAATTCTTTAGTTTTTCTAATCTTTTTTTCACATGTGAAATCTGGATGACACCTCAGAGCCATTCGAGGATGACTAAATGTGACAAGCACAAGTGTACCTGGTACCAAGGATGAGGAAGAATCCATCTGAGGGAAGCTGTTGCTTTCATTGTTTCCTATCGAATATGATTACCACTCAATTATTTCCCAGTCGTAGCCTCAGGGTTTGGACCAAGTTTTCTTTTGACTTAGGTGTTTCCAGTCAGAATCAAAGAGTAGCTCCTGAGGAATGGAGAGGACAAATGGTCCCGTTAGCAGTCAGAGAAATGCTGTGGATTAAGAGAGTGACTTTGGTTCCAGCTGAAATGTCAGCAGAGCGCTAGGAGAAAAGAATCTGTTTAGCAGGTGTGTTTGGAATCTGGCAGAGAGAGCTGGGTCAGGTCCAGGACCACTGAGCTGGTCTGAATGCCTTCTATGTTGACTCTCTGGGACTGAGACTCAGGAGTTAAAGGAGAGAACGTCTAAGGTAAACACATAACAGCCAGACAGTGGCTAGAATTTTTCCTCAGGCTTTCTGTGTCTCTTGCAGAACACCAAGAGGCCGGCAACATGAGTGTGGCCTGAGTCCGACGCCTTCGCCCACCCTCTTCCAGATCACCTGATCTGAAAGAAGTTCTGAAAATAGCTCAGAATCTGGGCCTGCCTGCAAGAGACATAAAGATTCATTTACATGGGAAGGTGACTGCTCTGAATATCCACAGACGACCAATCTATGCTAATGGTTCAGTCTCCCTCAAATCTGGAATTTATATAACTGGCTCCTACCCTCTGTCCTTGCCAGCAGAAATGCCTGAATTATCTTAATTCCAGCATGTAAATTATTCCAATTTTGAGGCCATCATTTTAAAGCTGTCAAAGTCAATATTTTTAACAGCCTAGAAAAAAATTACAACTGGAAAATGTCTAAACAAGTTGTGCTTGAGGTCTTGAGACAACTTCTGGCAAGTGTCTGTGCTGAGGTGGATAAATACCCTACACTAATTTCACAATGGAAGAAGAACATAAATTTCTCTCAACACCAATTTGTGTGCCAGAGTAAATGTGTTCGTCCACTGGCATTGACCATTTTTAATCTGTTACCTTCCATGTATGCTCTAACCATTTGTCTTTATTTATTAATTTTTCTTTTTTGAGACAAAGTCTTGCTCTGTCACCCAGGCTGAAGTGCAGTGGCGAGATCTCGGCTCACTACAACCTCCACCTCCCAAATTCAAGCAATTCTCCTGCCTTACCCTCCCAAGTAGCTGGGATTACAGGCACCCGCCACAATGCCCAGCTACTTTTTGTATTTTTAGTAGAGATGGGGTTTCACCATGTTGGCCAGGTTGGTCTTGAACTCCTAGCCTTAAGTGGTCTGCCCTCCTCAGCCTCCCAAACTCCTGGGATTACAGGCATGAGCCACCACACCGAGCCCCATTTATCTTTTAGTGTGAAGACTTTTAAAATATATTAATTCTTAAAATAATAACATTCAATACTTGGTTATGAGAAAAGGGGAAAAATCCTTCCCTCGCCTCCATTCTTCCTAAATTTTCATTTCTTTTCCATTTTAATCCACTTCATCCATTATTCTCTGAGTGCTACTGTGTGCTGGACACAGATCTACGGATGCTGAGATCTGTAAGAACTTCCTTAAGGTGAGAGAAGAGGCTTTCAAAGGAACTACATCACACTTGGTCAGGAAGGAAATGGCATTTTCTTTTTTAATGTACATATCAGTTTCCGCACAGGTGAATCATCCTCTCTATCTTATTAACTCTTTCCTGCAGAAACTTGGGATTGAAGGAAGTGAGAATGGAAGGAAAAGACTATACAAAGAAGAATCACATTTATAGTTTGCCTTTGGAGTAGAAGCTATTCTTTTGCACCTGGGGAACCGGCCAGGCTGTAAGAATATGGTGCCAACCAAGTGGCACCTCTGCCCACCATTGCTCTAGATGCCAGGCTAAATGGTCCTTCTGAAATAGGTCTGGAAAATCTCTGTTATGGGCCCATCTCCTATTCAGAGGCTGGAAAACACCCCATTTCTGTAGCTCTAAAGCAGGATTAATTGATTGGTCTCATATGAACGTAAAAGCTGTTAAGAGCAAGGAGGATGAAAAGCAATTCAAATTGCTTTATTACCATTTTCTAGTAAAGTACCAGTTTAGTTCTCAGCCCTACTGTGAAGCAGCAGGTTTCCAGATATTGACTGTGCTGGCATGTGCTCCTAGAAGAGAGGAAATGCCTGGGTCTGAAAAGCAGAAACATCTGCTCAGATCTCTGGCAGGCCTGTTGCTGGAGCTGCTGGGGGTGGTGGTTGGGGGGTGGTGGGTTCCCTCCAGGTGGTGTCACTGCAAGCAGGAGACAGAGGAAGCACTCCCAATGGGGGAGTTCTGGGCTGTGGGTAGCGACTCCGTCTCCTTTTTCTTTTTTTTAAAGACCTCATTCATTTAATGTGGGAGAAAAAGATTATAAATAGTTTTAGAAGGCGATCTGATAGAGGACAGCAAGGTGACTATAGTAGCTACAATGATGATTATAATAATAATAGCCATCACATACTGCTTGTATATGACAGGCACGGGGCACTTTACGTATCTTAACTAATTTCATTCCAAACAACACTACAAGGTAGGTACCACTATCATCTCCCTTTTATAGATGAGAAAACTGAGGCACAGGAGGGAAATAACTTGCTCAAGTTACCAACTAGTAACTGTAAGAGTCAAGCCTTAAGCCCAACTAGTCTAGTTGGAGGGTTCCTAGCTATAGTAATAATTACTGCGCTGTGCTAGTTATCAGATCTAGCATACACCACACACATTACTTTCTTTGATCTTTACAGAAATACTATGAGTCAGATATTATCATTCCCAATTTTCAAATGGGCACACTCCAGTTTAGAGCTGTGAAATAATTTGCTCAAGATCATGAGGCTAAAGAATGTCAGAGGCTGGATTAACCCCAGATCAAGCTGTTTTTCCAATGCCTGATACCTCTCCATGACCTGAAAGTTTAGAGTTGAGCTACACTTTCTCTATGAGAATCTACCCCAGAATGCCAATAACAAATCAATCAGTAATAATATTATTAATAATAGCTACCATTTATTGAGCACCTGCAATTCAGTAAGGCCTGTCTTGGACATAAATTTCCTTATCACAAATCCCTGCAAGTCAGATTGTTATTATCCTCATAAATCAAGGATGAAAACATGAAAATCCAGCACATTTCTACACACTAACAATGAACAATGTGAAAAGGAAATTAAGAAAATTCCATTTACAGTAGAATCAAAAAGGATAAAATAGTTGGGAATAAACTGACACCAAAAGTGGAGGTGATAAAAGAAAAAATAGATAAATTAAACTTCATCAAAATAAAAACTTTTGTGCATCAAAGGATACTATAAAGAGAGTGAAAAGGCAAGTCACAGAATAGAAGGAAATACTTGCAAATCATAAGGAACTGACATTCACAACACATGAAGAACTCTTAAACTCAATAGCAACAAAAAAACAAACAACCCGATTTTAAAACAGGCAAAGGGCTTGAATCAACATTTCTCCCAAGAAGATATGGCCAATAAGCACATGAAAACAAATGCTCAATACCATTAGTCATTCAGGAAATGCAAATCAAAACTGAAATGAGATACCTTTTTACACCCATTAGGATGGCTATTACCAAAACAAAACAACCCCCCCCTCCAAAAACAAAAAACAAAAAACAAAACAAAACAAAAAAACAGAAAATGACAACTGTTAAGTGTTAGTGAGGATGTGAAGAAATTAAAACCATTGTGCATTGTTAGTGAGAATGTAAAGTGGTGCAGCCACTGTGGAAAACAATATGGCAGTTACTCAAAAGTTAAACATAGAATTAACATATGATCCACAAATTCCACTTCTAGATATATACCCAAAATAATTGAAAGCAGGAACTCAAACTGCTATTAATATTTGCACACTCATGTGTATAGCAGCATTATTCACAATGACCAAAAGCTGGAAACAACCTAAATGTCCACTGACACATAAGTAAACAAAATGCAGTACATGTACAATGGAATATTATTCAGCCTTAAAATGGATTGAAATTCTGGCATATGCTATGACATCAATGAATTTTGAAGATGTTATACTAAGCGAAATAAGCCAAACACCAAAGGGCAAACAGTATGATTCCACTTACATGAAGTACCTAGAATAATCAAATTCATAGAGAAAAAGAGTAGAATGACAGCTGCCAGGGCCTCATGAAAGGGGACAATGGAAAATTGTTGTTTAATGGGTACAGAGTTTCAGTTTGAGATGACAGAAAAGCTCTGGAGATGGATAATAGTAATGAATGCATAACATTGTGAATGTACCTAGTGCCACTAAACTGTGCACTTTAAAGGGAACAGTTTTAGGTTATGTATATTTTACCACCAAAAGCAAACAAACAAAAAAACAACTAAAACCAAGATGGGAAGACTTGCTCAAGATCACACAGTGAGCATGCTACTGGCACAGCCTACGCTAGAATTCCCAGGTTCCTGAAGCCCAGTCTAGTGCTATTCATATCTGTGCTGTAAACTAAAATAGGGCTTACAGTTACAGAGTATTTGTAAACACAGTTAAATATCAAGTATCTTAAACAAAATGAACCAAACTCATCACAAACTGTTTTCCCCAGACTCTCTGAATAAAACAAGAAACTCACAACAAAAACATATAATTGGTGGGGGTGGTGATGATTGTTGTAATGATAGCAAATCTTCCATGCCTTGAGGCATGGGCCAAAGTGCATTTAACTCAGTGTCCTGAACCCTATACTCTAACTATAAAAATATTCCTAGCTCATTACTAAACACACTTAGGCTTTGTTTTTATTTTTACTGTAGTAAAATGGGACTAAGTAAAAACTCAGTCATAAAGTCACTGATCTCCCAATTGATTGTGTTTTTTCTCTTCAGATCCCTTTATAGTAATGTATTTCTAAAAGAGAGAATTCGGGAAAGTACCTGCAAATATTTATAGTTTCAGGGCTGGAGCTGGATTGGCCTTCTCTTCCTCCTTTTCTTCGTTTTTCCTTCCCACTGTCAGATGGATACCTGTTTGGCATCTGAAGAAACTGTTTACACCATGGTAACACTTGCCTTGCAAAGGCAAATAAGCCTGTATGGATGTCATTTATCAAGGCCGTTTGACCATTCCCTCAGTGTCTACTTCCCTTAGTCAAGGGTTAGGAAAGAGAGAAGAGCAAGAAAAACACTAAGGTTTGTAGAACAGGATTACAGCAAAAACTAGATCTCCAACTCCGATCAAATAATTCTAAATTGACATATATTATTCTGCTTCACGCCTTACAGTATTGTTTTCAGCAACATTCTTGCTGATAAAACTGATTTGTCTTTTTAGTAATGTTCAGATTTATCAGAAATCCTAGCTATGAAATGCTTTCAATAAGTTATAATGTTAAATTCCCAATTACATTTCCCTTTCAGTCTCAAAACTCTTTCAAAAATGCTCTTAGGATGTAGCTTCAGGTGTAAAGTGAATTTCAATTGTTCCATTTTTCCACAATAACCTGAATATGGTTATTGATTTTTCTTAAACTGGGTTTAAGTGTTTGGAGAGATGAAAATTGTTTCCCCTGTCCCCTTTCCACTCTGTTTCTTCATTTCTATTGTCTATTAAGAATACATGTTAACTATAAAGAATATTTGTGATATCAACTTTCAAGCTTTAAAAAAAAAAAACTCTTTTAAGTTCAAGCATTTTTATTGAAATTTAAAATAAAAAGAAAATTTTATATGTCATATAATTCCAACCAGCTATTAACCACCTTCATCCTAAAGAAGTGTACTTTTTTGCTCTTTTAAAACATTGAAGTTCAAGGACTTGAAAATCTCTCCTGGTTCTAGGAACATTTCAACCCTCCATTCTGTTTATGTGCATGAGAAACAGTGGCTATTAATTTAAGCTTTGCTAATTCAGATCTGTGAACTATTGCTTATGTTTATTGCTGTTGAATAATTAGATTATCTGGATTTGTACTGTTAACAGATGGGGAAAATACCATCTGAACATGTTACCTTGTCAATTCTTCTTTATATATTTCTTGAGCACACAATCTTTCTCTGCTCCAAATATTAAGGGGTTAACAGACATTTCACTGGCTGCTCTCCTCTGAGTTAATAATTGTTCTCTAGTAGCCAGTTTCTCCAAATGGAGACACACGTGGTAGATTTTTACTTGGGAATTTCTAGCTGGTCCTATTGTCACTCCCATACTCCTCTCCCTGGCCCAGCCTCTACCCACCTTCTGGTAGCAAAATACTCATCTTCCAGTCAATTTTCAGTAATGTGTGAATTGATATTAAAAAATTGTTGGCCAGGCGCAGTGGCTCACGCCTGTGATCCCAGCACTTGTGGTGGCCGAGGTGGGTGGATCACGCAGTCAGGAGTACGAAACCAGCCTGACCAACATGATGAAACTCCATCTCTAATAAAAAATACAAAAAGTAGCCGGGCATGGTGGCTCATGCCTGTAATCCCAGCTACTCAGGAGGCTGAGGCAGGAGAATCGCTTGAACCCAGGAGGCAGAGATTGCAGTGAGGCGAGATTGCGCCACTGCACTCCAGCCTGGGCGACACAGAGAGACTCCGTCTCAAAAATAAATAAGTTAATTAAATTAAATTAAAAATTGTTAAGCAATATTTGGCAATCACATTATGGTTTACAAAGCACTCTTTTATCAGATTTGCATTTTACATTTTTTCTGGAATGTGTTCATTTTTTAATACAAAGAAAAAAAACATTTCTTTATAACTCCACAAACCTCATAACCCCTCTTACCATTTCTTAAGCAAAAACAATACGTTCATAATCTCTAATGACAGAAAGCAGATCAATGGTTGCCTGGGTCCAAGAGTAGGGGAAATGACTGAAGAGGGGAAGAAGAAACTTTTCAGGGCAATTAAAGTGTTCCATATCTTAATCATGGTGGCTACATGGCTATATTCATTTGTCAAAAGTTGCCCAACTATACACTGAAAAGGGGTACATTTTGTGATATGTAGATTATACCTCAATAAAATTGATTCAAATTTTAGAAACACTGATATTTTTATTAGGAAAATCAAATTGGGCTCCCAGCTACATATGTTACATTTATTTGACTTTTCTCTTTCCCATAGCCTCACTAGAATGGCAGTAAAGGAATGGATGAAAGACATCCAAAGACAAAGAGAAGAGAAAAACGTTTTCAGAACGTGAGAATTCAACAGATTTTAGAACTTAGCCTAGCAGAGGAAATTACAAACTCAGTGCCGACAGATGGATGAAAAAATCATGAGAATTTAGTGGGCAGTTTCCCCTGCAGAACACTTAGGAGGAAGAAGTGGGGGGAAGCTTAGTACTTAGAGGGAGGAGTGAAACATAGAAATGAGAGAGAGATTGACTAGAAGTCTATATGGAGAGGAATGGGACTCCTCAAGCCCTCCTTCAGTATAGACAGTCAGATAATTACCCCTTCTTATCCTCCCCAGTGGTCAGACAGAGGCTTATTTCAGAGCGACCCCAGACTCAGAGGCACCAGGCACAGTGGAGAGCAAGGCTGAGGTGGCCGACTGAGATACGCCCTTTACAAGTAAGTTGACCTCCTGAACTGCAACCCCTTCAGCCCACTTCAGATTACCACAACAGGTCAGTAATCTAAAAAGTTTCAAGTAGAAGTTTTAAAGATCTACCTCTGGAAAAATGAAAGTAGTTCTGGAGACCACGCAATTCCACGATTTCACCAATGGTCAAGCTGTCTTGGTCCTTGATCTCCCCAAACTGAAGCCCACAGGTTCACAAGCAGTCACCCAACACACACGTGTACATACACACACACACACCCCATCCAAATAATGGCTTCATTTTAAACAAAAGCAATCATCAGGCATTGAAGAAATACCATCTTTTTTTTTTTTTAAATAAATTGTTGAAACAAGCTTTTTTTAAAAAAAATTATACTTTAAGTTCTGGGATACATGTGTAGAACGTGCAGGTTTGTCACACAGGTACACACATGCCATGGTGGTTTGCTACATCCATCAACCCATCATCTATATTAGGCATTTCTCCTAATGCCATCCCTCACCCAGTCCTCTATTCCCCTGAACCGCCCCGCTGTGTGATGTTCCCCTCCCTGTGTCCATGTATTCTCATTGTTCAACTCCTACTTATGAGTAAGAACATGCGGTATTTGGTTTTCTGTCCTTGTGTTAGTTTGCTGAGAATGATGGTTTCCAGCTTCATCCATGTCCCTGCCAAGGACATGAACTCATCCTTTTCATGGCTGCATAGTATTCCATGGTATATATACGCCACATTTTCTTTATCCAGACTATCATTGATGGGCATTTGCGTTGGTTCCAAGTCTTTACTATTGTGAATAGTGCTGCAGTAAACATATGTGTGCATGTATCTTTATAGCAGCATGATTTATAATCCTTTGGGTAAATACCCAGTAATGTGATTGCTGGGTCAAATCGTATTTCTGGTTCTAGATCCTTAAGAAATCACCACACTGTTTTCCACAATGGTTGAACTAATTTACACTCCCACCAACAGTGTAAAAGCATTCCTATTTCTCCACATCCTTTCCAGCATCTGTTGTTTCCTGACTTTTTAATGATCACCATTCTAACTGGCGTGAGATGGTATCTTATTGTGGTTTTGATTTGCATTTCTCTAATGACCAGTGATAATGAACTTTATTTCGTATGTTTGTTGGCCGCATAAATGTCTTCTTTTGAGAAGTGTCTATTCATATCCTTTGCCCATTTTTTGATGGGATTTTTTTTTCCCCTATAAATGTGTTTAAGTTTCTTGTAGATTCTGGATATTAGCCCTTTGTCAGATGGGTAGATTGCAAAAATTTTCTCCCATTCTGTAGGTTGCCTGTTCACTCTGATGTTAGTTTCTTTTGCTGTGCAGAAGTTCTTTAGTTTAATTAGATCCCATTTGTCAATTTTGGCTTTTGTTGCCATTGCTTCTGGCATTTTAGTCTGAAGTCTTTGCCCATGCCTATGTCCTGAGTGGTATTGCCTAGGTTTTCTTCTAGGGTTTTTATGGTTTTAGGTTTTACGTTTAAGTCTTTAATCCATCTTGAGTTAATTTTTGTATAAGGTGGAAGGAAGGGGTCCAGTTTCAGTTTTCTGCATATGGCTAGCCAGTTTTCCCAACACCATTTATTAAATAGGGAATATTTTCCCCATTGCTTGTTTTTGTCAGATTTATCAAAGATCAGATGGTTAAAGATGTGTGGCATTATTTCTGAGGTCTGTTTTCTATTCCATTGGTTTATATATCTGTTTTGGTTCCAGTGTCATGCTGTTTTGGTTACTGTAACCTTGCAGTATAGTTTGAAGTCAGGTAGCATGATGCCTCCAGGTTTGTTCTTTTTCCATAGGACTGTCTTTGCTATATGGGCTCTTTTTTGGTTCCATATGAAATATAAAGTAATTTTTTTCTAATTCTGTGAAGAAAGTCAATGGTAGCTTGACGGGGATAGCATTGAATCTATAAATTACTTTGGGCAGTATGGCCATTTTCATAATATTGATTCTTCCTATCCATGAACATGGAATGTTTTTCCATTTGTTAAACATTAAAAAAAAAAAAAATTGGAAAAAGAGATGAATAGAGGGAGTTTAAGAAAGGTTTTTTCTTTCTTTCTTAAACAACCTTACATTTAATATCTTTAGAGTGGTAAGAAATGATATTACATCCATAAAATAAGAAATGGGTGCTATAGAAAGGAAATAGAGAAAAAGAGAAAACACTCAAGTGTTTAAAATATATTAGTCTAAATAAAAGTTCATTAGAAGTATTGAAGTAAAGAATGTCTCACAAAAAGTAAAACAAAAAGACACAAAGATGGGAAAGAAGATCAATCAGGGGAAGCAACATCCCAATAATGATAGTTAATGAAAAAGAGAACCAAGAAAAAGGAAACAGAGAAATAAAGAATACAAATCTTAACATTAAAAGGGCCCATGCAGGCCTAGGACCAAAACTGCAACAGATTCACAAAATGTAAATTATCATAAATTTTAAGCCAGGCACAGTAGTGCATACCTATAACCCCAGCACTTTGGGAGGCTAAGGCAGATGGACCACCTGAGGTTGGGAGTTCGAGACCAGCCTGACCAACATGGAGAAACCCCATCTCTACTAAAAATATAAAATTAGCCAGGGCGTGGTGGTGCATGCCTGTAATCTCAGCTACTCGGGGGGCTGAGGCAGCAGAATCGCTTGAACCTGGAAGGCGGAGGTTGCGGTGAAGCAAGATCACACTTTTGCACTCCAGCCTGGGCGACAAGAGTGAAACTCTGTCTCAAAAAAAAAAAAAAAAAAAAGAAAAAGGAAAAGAAAAGAAAAAAGTTAAGACACCAGAGATTAAAAAAAAATACAGAAACTTTCAGAAATAAATTGCAGGCCACAGACAAGGAACCGATGTAAGAGGCATTTGAATTATCAGCATCTGCATGGATTTTTAGTCAGTGAAGCATGGCCTTAAAATTTTGGAGAGAACTTTTTCTAAGGTAGAATTTTATATCAAGCTCAATTATCATTCAGATTAGAATGAAAAATGCAAAAAATTTTATACATCGAAAGCCTCAAAAAATATTTACTTCTTAGGCAAATTTCTCTAGAAGCTACTAAAAAAATGTACCTCAGCAAGAGAAAAACTGTGTCAAGAAAATGGAAGTCAAAAGATTTAGGAATTAAAGGCTTTGACACTGGAGAATGACACATGGAATTTTCTGATGTGCACCAGGCCTAGAGAGAAACTGTAAGAAAGAAACCCCTGTGGAAAAAAATACATACAATTGATAGGTTTTATCTAATGTATTTAGGCATTTGGAAGAATTACTGCTGGTTAATCTGTTTGACATATTTGTTGGTGTGTTTAGAAAATTTTTAGTGCAATAAGTAAATGGAAAATTGAATAAATAAAATATGAGGCAATAACCACATAAAAAACAAAAAGTTAAATGAGAAAAAGTTTATATCATACTTGGCTAGACACTAAACTAAATATTCATGATAGTGTTACTCTTTCTAGAGTTTTGGGCAGAAAATGTTATATAATTGTATTGCGAGGCTGGAGGATGAGAAAAAGAAGACATGGGTTTATAAGAGATATAAATCCTCAAGTAGCATAATAAAAATTTAATACGTAATTTGTAAAAAGTAGACATTTGAAGGAAAATGTCAGAAGAGACTGCTAAATAATTTGAAGTAGCTCCCTCTGAGGAGTAGAATAGGTATGGAAAGGGTTGGGGCAAGGAGCTGTCATATTTTATTTATGGCTTTAGTACTACTTTATGTTTAAACTATGTATGTCACACTCATGATTTTTAGTGTAAAAGGAAGGATGTCTCCTGTTTTCACTATTACAAATAATATTACAAAGCACTGTTATATCCATTTTCTCATTTCGTTTTTCACAAGAGTTCTCTGAGATAGAATTTACTGTGAGCCCTATATTACAAGTGAGGACATGAGAATCATGGAAATGAAGTGAGTTGTGGCAAGTCTACTGATTGTAAATCCTTACCTTTCCCTCCATCCAAAGGCTAAAGAACACAATTGTAGTATTATTCTGTTTACAACTCCGCCTGGCTCCAAATAGGTACTTAAGGTAAATTATGAAGATGCATATAACATTGTTCCATAAATTGAATTAAAAATAAATCCTCTCAGAAGCACTTAGGAGAAGATACATAGACAGTTGATTCAAAGATAAGGTTAGTTTAGCAAATACAGGACAGAAAATCCTATGTATCACAAGAAAAGTGATTCTAAAATTTGATCCTGAGCTTCCTAGCAGCCAATGCTAAAAAGGAAGCAAGAATAACAAACTGGACCATTCACTATATCCACAGTGTAAGACTATATCAGATTATCAGATTTTTTTTTTTTTTT
>NW_012115999.1:2422014-2424136 GCF_000951035.1 Colobus angolensis palliatus
AGCCACCTTGCCTGGCCCGAAGTTTCTTTTCTTAAGTAGGATGAAGGTAGTGCAGGCCGAGAACAGAAAAGATAAAACAAATAGATTATCAGATTTTTTAAAAGAGTTTTATCTGTCCCTGATGCTGAAGTCAGAATTTACTTTCACCTACTAATCTTCATTAAGAAGAAATGATATCATGTAATGAGCAATGTCAACATTGTTCTTAAAATATGTCAGTGATAAGTATAATTTTTGTTCCTCAATGTAGAGCAATTTCATCACACCAAAAACAATTTGACTAAAAATAAATGAACAGAGGCAGGAGAAGGGGCATCAAAATATGACATGCCCTAGGTATAAGAAAAAAACTCAAAGCAAATATATAGTAATGTTCCTATTAGCCATATATACACAAACACATATGTCACACTCATAATTTTTAGTGTAAAAAACACACACAGACACACACAGATGACACCTATAAATGGTTTTGAAACAATTTGCCTTCCTGGTCCACTTGCCAAGAGCAACTAACTACAAAATATCCACAACCTAACAGATTTATGCCATTTGTTGTATATTCATGAAAAATGAGATTAAAATTGATTTATGTATCCAAAATAGTGACATTTGGATTGATCAACAGTTATTCTTTCTGTTATAGACAATTTTATCTTAATATATTCCTGATCCTTAATAATAAAGTCATATTGTCTGTTAAATGCTGACTCTAGATGAGGGAGATTGAAATTCTCTCTCCTTTTAATGACTTCAGTTCTATCCCAAGAGTTGTCCAAATTCCAAGACATTTCACTGGGCCAGAGTACCAGGGAGTGTTGGTTTAAATGAGCCAACATGAAGAAAACTCTCAGTCTCAGAGAGAAGAAATTAAATATTCCCACTGTATTGGTTTGCTAGGGCCGCCATAAGAACTTATCACAAACCAGATGGCTAAAAACAATAGAAATTTATTGTCCCACAGTTTTGGAGGACCCTGCTTTCAAAACAAGGTTTTGGCAGGGCTGTGCACTCTGTTACTCCCTCTGAAGGCTGTAGGAAATAATCTTTCCTTGCCTTTTGCTAGCTCCTGGTGGGTGCCAGTAATCCTTTACATTCTTTGTAGCTGTATCACTTCAATCTCTGCCTCTGTCTTCCTAGGGCCTTATTATAAGGATACCAGTTATTGGATTTAAGGCCCCTCTAATCCAACATGACTCCATTTAACTAATTCTATCTGCAAAACTCTATCATTTCCAAATAAGATAGTATTCTGAGGTTCCTACTGGACATGGATTTGGAGGGAACACTATTCAATCAAGCACACACACATTCAACAAAACTCAACAAGTGCCAGATAGGAAATACAGGGGGCTATGGGAGCACATGAATTGGGACCTAATTCAGACTCAGAAGAGTCAAAAAAGTTCAGAATCGAGGAAGACAGTGAATGGGTGAATGCTCATACCAAGAGTTTACTTGTCAAGGGACGACTTCACCCATTCTGTCCCAAGACACCCATCAATAGCTTCTAAACCCTTTCTCTCTAACTCTTCATTTGCCAAGGTCAAGTCCCCAAACTACCTCCTTCATAAAGCCTTTTCTGATTCTTCTTTATCCAGACTCATCCCTCCTTTCTCTATTAACTACTGCTTAGCATTTGTGACTTTCTTGAAAGGAATGAAAACTGGGATACATTAAGTGTCTTCTGTGAGTCAGGGATATGCTAGTCACTTTTACATACCCAGTAATTCCTGTAAAGTGAAATCCCAATGTTACAGGGGGAAAAACCGAGACTTGGAGTTCAATGACTCATCTAAGAACACGCAGCTCCTAGTCAGTCTGGACCCAGATGTCATGCATGATGTTTCAATGCACACTTCCTGCATTTGGAGGCTCACATTGTCCTAGACTTCTGCTTCTCCAGGTCTGCAGTGAGATAGCTGAGAGCAGGGATTCTGTTTTACTCCTGGCGTGTGGAAGAAATGCTGCTAGAACACAGTTGAAGGTCCCACCCATCACGTCGAGTGCCCACATGGCTTCCGAAGGTCTGTGAGTGCACCCATAGCTCTCTGCGTCTTCAACACACCTCCCTCCAACCCTTCTTTTCTGCCAGGAGAAAACCAGATCGGCTGGGAGTGTT
>NW_012115999.1:2424531-2473692 GCF_000951035.1 Colobus angolensis palliatus
AGGGATTCTGTTTTACTCCTGGCGTGTGGAAGAAATGCTGCTAGAACACAGTTGAAGGTCCCACCCATCACGTCGAGTGCCCACAAGGCTTCCGAAGGTCTGTGAGTGCACCCATAGCTCTCTGCATCTTCAACACACCTCCCTCCAACCCTTCTTTTCTGCCAGGAGAAAACCAGATCGTCTGGGAGTGTTTTCACCAAGAAAAATTCATCTCTTAGCAAACATTCTTCCAGTCCCTAAGGATTCATCATAAGAGGTTTCCACTGCACCCGCTCATAGGGCAGACAATGTGCTAAACCAGCTGTTTAACACGAGAGGCTCCCCATCCCTGGAGACCTGAGACAAGCTTCTGAGACGTGCAATACGTCTCCATTAGCCAAGCAACCATCTTTGGGTGTGCTTTCTAATTCCATATTCCTGTGTTTGTTAACTGTTAAGTCTGCCAGAAACACAGGGCACCAGCTTTTCTAAGCAGAGAAGAGCCAAGTGTGCCTTACATGAATTCACATAGATCTGTGATTTTTAGGACCCTGTATTACAGAGACTTGTCACCACCATAACCAGTGCAGACTTAGCTGCAGGGCCTGCTGAGATGTCCATGCTGAGGCAACTGAGAAAGGTGAGTAAACAAGGATAGGCATGGCTGGGAGAGAGGGGCTGACCTGGCAGTGGGACAGGTTCCAAGCAGCCATCCAAATCCTAATGTTCAAAGTGGCAAGAGAGGGACTGCAGGACAGCAGGGAAGACCTCAGACTCCAAAGTCAGATAAAACTGGTTTGGAATTCTGGTATTGTTCCTTAGCAACTTTCTGACCTTGGGCAATTTGCATAACTTCTCATGCCATGCCTTAGAAGTAATAAAAGAACCTCCCAATTGTTCTGCGGTTAGAAAGAGATACTGCTTGTAGAATTCTTAGCACATGGCCTATTCAATGGTAAACTATAAGTAATGCTCTTTCCAGACTGATTTCAGTCTCCAAGGGAAGAAGGGGTCTTGGCTGGTACAGTAACCTCCCATCAGAGGTGCCCTCACAGAGAATGGCAGCTTCACGACCAGGTTATGACAATGTCCAAATTAAGTAGAGTTGGGTCAGGGCCTGCGTTGTCCAATACGGTAGCCGCTAGTCACATGTGGTTCCACATTGAGATGTGAAGTAAGTGTAAAATTCACTGGATTTGAAAGACTTAGTGTACAAAAAGTCAAATATTTCAATAATCTTTCTTATACTGCCTACATATTGAAGTGATAATACTTTGGTTATATTGGGTTAAATAAAATATATTATTAAAATTATGTTTAAATAAATTTTATTGTGTATATTTGTGGCATATAACATGATGTTATTGGGATACATATATAAAGTGAAATGGTCGCTATAGTAAAGCAAATTAATATATCCATCAGCTCACATCGTTACCCTTTTTTACTGGCAAGAGCAGCTAAAATCTATTCATCTAGCAGAATTTCCAAATACAGAGCAATGTTATTACCTATCATCCTTATGTGGTGCATTAGATCTCTAGAACTGTTCATCCTACATATCTGCCTCTTTGTATCCTCTGACCCATATCCCCATTTTCTCCCAATCACCACCAAAATTAATTTCACCTGTTCCTTTTTCCGTTTTTTAATGAGGCTACTAAAAAAATTAAAGTTACACGTGTGGCCCAGGGCCCACAAGCCTGGCTCGCATTACATTTCTGTTGGACCTTGTTCGTTTAGGCCAGCAAGTGTCCCAGCCAATGGGTTGGTCTCAGAGGTTGCTATAGTTTGAATATTTGTGTCCCCTCCAAAATTCATGTCGAAACTTAATCTCCAATGCAACAGCATTAAGAGTAGGGCCTTCAGATGGTGATTTGGTCATAAGGGCTCCTCTTTCATGAGTGGGACTAAGGCCTTTATACACGAGCCTTAACACAGCATTCAGCATTTTTTGAGACAGCATTCATCCCCTCCAGAGTTTGCAGCATTCAAGGTGCCATCTTGGAAGAGACCAGGCCCTCACCAGATACTGAACCTGCTGGCACCTTGATCTTGGGCTTCCAGCTTCCAGAACCATGAGAAATAAATTTCTGTTCTTGATAAATCACCCAGGCTAAGAGGTGTGAGTGTGTGTGTGTGTGTGTGTGTGTGTGTGTGTGTGTTTTGTCGTTGTTTGTTTTATGGGTTTTTTTTTTTTTTTGAGACAGAGTTTCACTCTTGTTGCCCAGGCTGGAGTGCAACGGCACGATCTTGGCTCACTGCAACCTCTGCCTCCCGGGTTCAAGTGATTCTCCTCCCTCAACCTCCCAAGCAGCTGGGATTACAGGTCCCCGCCACCATGCCCAGCTAATTTTTGTATTTTCAGTAGAGACAGGGTTTCACCATGTTGGCCAGGCTGGTCTCGAACTCCTGACTTCATGTGATCCCCCCCACCTCAGCCTCCCAAAGTCCTGGGATTACAGGCATGAGCCACCATGCCTGGCCAGGTATTTTGTTATAGCAGCACAAACAGACCAAGCCAGGAACCCAGTTTTGCATGTGTTAGAAGTGGAGCATAATCAAAAAGCCGAGCCAGGCAGGGTTCCAAGCTAACGTACAGGCCTGCCAGTTCTTGGGCTTGGCCCAGGTCTTCTGGAAACAGAGATGACAATGACAGCAGCAGGATACATATCTTACCTCACCTCCTAATGGGGAGGAGCCCCAGACAAAGGGCCAAGTCTGTGAATGGGTGGGACTAAGGCCATGCGCTTCAGGACCTGCACTGGGCAGGGTTGAGGCCTCCAGAGACAGAGTCAACATGTTTGGGATTGTTTATAAACCTGGTAACAGGTAAGCACCTCACAATATTGTGAGTTCCTCCCTTGCATGTGAATGGCAGAGATAAGGATCAAGCCTTATCTCAAAGAAATTTCTCAAAGAAATTCACATCCAGCTCTGACTCTTGGGTGGGAAGAGAAAGTCAGAAAGAATCGGGAGAAGAAGCAGAAGTTTTGGAAGTAACTTCAAAGTGTTTCAGACTTTCAAAGTATTAAGTATGTCTGTAAGCCAAGCTAGCTACAGCCAATTTCTAACATGGACACAAGAACAATTCTTTGTGAACTCTATCTCATAGTCCCTTGAAAACATGCCCATAGTTAGAACCATATGTAAGACCTAACATGTTTAAGGAAACTCCTGGCTGTCCCCTTTAATCTCGCAGTCCCAAAGAGCCTCTGAAATGTGGTTAGGTAAAATCTGAGCCCAGTCTCCTCAGAAGCATGACATCAAAACCTGTTTATTAACTCCAAAAGTGAAACCTTTCCAAGACTGTGTGTTTTCCTTAAGTGAAGGAGGGTAAAATAATGTCTCCAGTTTAGGAACTGAGAAGTGCAGTATTTGATCTTGCCTCCATGAAGTATAAACCAATGAACTTAAATAAAGCAGGCATATGAAAAGCACGGGACATTGAAGGAAAATAAGATTTCTCAGCTGATGAGACCTCTGTGATACACTGTGCTTTGGGCTTGGATTATTTTTAGTCTTTGGCACTAAAATCAGGATTAGTATTTCACTTCTTGGCCTCTGAAGACACTCATATGACTTTGTCTTTCTGGACATAGCATGTGTTCTGATACAAACTCCGTGAAGACCCTTACCAGATTCAGTGAGATAGCCTAATCCCTGAGTATAATGAGCATTTTAAAGGGCCATAGGGCCATGACAAAAACAAACAAACAAACAAACAACTGGCTGCTTCCACAAGACATGAAGAAACCTTGAATAATCTCTGGAAACCACTGGAAGCCACCCCAGTGGCATACCTTCAACGCGTCTTATGAAAAATCCATTACATTTGACTGTCTTCAGCATTTTGATGTTGCCTGTTTATTTCAACAGCATGGATGACTCACTTTCATAACCAAGCATAGCATGATTGGCCCAGCTCTAACAAACAAACAGGAATTTCGGCAAAGTGGGGATTCTTTCTCTGCAGTCTTGAGACCCCTGAAGGTAACCCTGTGTTGTGTCCTGCATCACAGGCTAGCCACAGACTCCACTGGCTGCTCCACTGGGGCCACTCTTGTTTGTGTCCACTCCATTTAACAGATCCCGGCACACACTGAGCACTTTTTAAATATATGTTAAGTAAGCAAGAATGAGTTACTGTCTAAGCTCTGAGTTTCACCATTCCCAGTGACACTGGCACTCTTTGCAGCAAGTCATCTAGCAATTCATTGGGTTGTAAAGCTGGCTTCTAGCAAACCACTTGAGAAGGCAGGCTTGGAGGAACAAAGCAGCAAGAGGTCACTTCATGTAGCTTTCTCACTACAATCCATTGTTTTCCACGTGAAAAAAGTGGATAATATAGTAGGCAATAGAAAAATGGGATCAGGCCAAGGGCTTCTAAGAGGCAGAGTTGGTTAGGTAAGCCAGACATGACCAAATTCAGGGTGAGCTTAAAAGAGGCAGACATCATACAACCTCTCCAGGAAACACTTTCTTTATCATAATATTCATCATGATAATAATATGAAGAATATCCACTTATTCTTTTAATACTCATGCCATAAGTTCCTACAATGTTCCAGACACTGCTCTGCATGCTGGGAACACAGCAATCAGTAAAATAGGTAAAGTCCCCACCCTCATGGAGACAGGGAGACAATGTGAGGAAGTAAATATCTAATACGTCACACGAGAGTGGGCATGTCAGGGGCTGTGATTTTATACAAGGTGGCCAGGGAAGGTCTCAGAAATATGGTAATATTCGAGCAGAGACCTGAAAAGAACATTCCAGAGGAAACAAGTGCAAGCACGCTCTGCACAGTCAGGGAGGTGCAAGGCAGCCAGAGAGCCTTGGAGTGAAGAGAGCCAGGAAGAACAGTAGGAAACAACATCAGGAGGACAGATGGCAAGAGGGCATGTGATATAGCTCATTCACTCCAAGATGTCCCAGTCCACTGCTTCCCATATGAGATGGGAAAATACAGTGTCTCATGGTCGTGTCATAAAATGTAAAAACAACCATCACAATAACAAAACTTCTCACTGAAATCAAGACCCTTAAAAGTCTCCCCTACCAAGCCCTAGACAAAATGATAATGTCAGCATAGTTTACTTTTGACTCTTGTTAATAAACAGATTTCTTATGTACATGTCTTTATTGCAAGCAACATACCATGTTCTACTGTTTCATTTGTATAAAGTGACACACAGCTTTACAAGTGGGATCCAGGTTTTGTTGGACAGTGCTGGACTGTGTCAGCTTCTTAACTCCATGTTCATTAATTTAAGCCTTACAATAACTCTATCTGGTAGATGTTATCACTCCCGTTGTGTAAGCAATACAATAAAGCTCAGAAGATAATTTTCCCCAAAATTAGCCAGCTTATAAGTGGAAGCTCCAGAATTCCCACCCAAATGTATGGCTCTGTGTCTGGAGTACCTTGGCCATTCGGTCATATCTTGCAAAGAAAAGAAGGAGAAGAACAGTGGATCCCTGAGTGGGTGTTGAGAAACTGGAAACAAGATCAGCCCTGCGACCCAGAGATTCAGAAAACTTTCAGCATGCATTTAGTCCTCAAGAGAGTGAACAACAAGGAAATGTGAACAACTGCTTCCTTGGATGGCCAAGAACATTTATGGGAAAAAGAAACCTTGACTCAGAACCTTTGAAAATTAGACTGAAAGAAAATCTTCTAAAATTGTCAAATATCAAGAATCTAAACTAGAAAACTACATGTTTGGGAGAAAGTTTAATCTTGATGGCACTGCCAGGATGAGAGAAAACACCAGAAACCTTGAGTGTGGCCTTGGCTGAGACTGGGCACTAAGGCTGTGAGGCATTGATAGAATGGTAGATGTTAGAAGAACCAGATATTCCAAATTTAAGCAGCTGTCTGTCTTGTGAGACGTAAATGTGTGAATACATTTTCAGTGTTTCCCTTTCCTCTGGCTGAGCAGCCCACAAAAGCCGACATGTTTGTGCAAATGTAATGCAAATACCTGGGTACTGTTCTTGGAAACCCATTTTGCAGTGGTTTCATTAGCCAGCATATAAAATGGAGATGCTTAAAAGTTGTAAGTTTTAGAAGCAAAACTGATTTCTATGATCTAAGTAATCATCTATCCTGTTTTGTGCAATAAGGTAAATTTGGGGTATCTTTAGGCTGAGCTGTGTTGCTGCAGTCCTTCTGCTGTTTCTTTACAAGTGTTTCTTCTCTGGAGCTGGGTTCCCAAACAAGAGCTGGGATGGTCCCAGATGCAAAAATAGGCAGGAACTATAAAGCCCTTACTGCAGGGCTTAAGACAGAAGTCTCCAAATGCAAGAAAACTCAGAGAAAGAACTGATACCAACTAGCTTTCCAAGGGAACTCTGAATTTCCAGTAGTTGTGTGCCATGGTGACTGCTTCCTTGGAGTGCATTTTTTTAAAATAGCTCAAGCAGCATTTGACTGTTGTTGTCCTCATGGGGATGTGTTTGTTCTCACAGGGTCATGCTCACAACAGAGTCTAGAACCAACTGCCAAAGGAATATAAGAGAAGGCACTGTGACATTTCCCTCTTAGATTGGAGAAAGAAACCATAAAGATGAGCTGACCTGGGACTAGTGCAACTCCCCAGACTGATGTATCAATATCTTATGTGTGGTGCTATATAAGGATGGCAAACCTAGACTTAGACAAACATTAAAAATGAAAAGACCTTGCTGATGATTGCATACATCTGTGAATATACAAAAAACTATTGGATGTCACACTTGGATGGGTGAATTGTATGCTATGTGGATTATATCTCAACAATGCTGTTTGAAAAATTGAAAAGCTGCCTTTTCTTCATATAGCTAAAAAAAAAAAAAAAAAAAAGGTAACAAAGGACATCCCTGTCCACCACTATGCTATATATGTATTTCTGCGATGACTCATGGACATGTTTTGATGTCTTCAGTAAGAGCCATAGGGGAAAGTCTTAAAAGACGGTGAAAGAGTCTGCCATTAAGCGAGTGACACCTCAATAGTCAGTCATCCTGTAAGCAAACAGAAACAGAAAATTGGAATTTATAAGGCAGGCCTTCGGCAGAAGACACACCCTTCTCTCCATGCATCTCAGTGTCTTGGTTCTGGAATCTGGAGATGAGACCATGTGAGCATAGTCTATAGTATGGACAATAGGACTTTAGTTCATGAAAACATCCTTTTGCAGGCCCCTGGCTAGAGATGAGTAAATGATATCTTATAGACCAGGTGCCTATTTGTTTGTTACTATGTTATTTTGGTTATCTCTGAACTTCCAGTAAAGTCTTGTTTGTGAATCATCCTCTTTTCAGCTGGTTGAATACTGGTACAACAAATAAGTCATATTTGTTCAGCATTCACCTATTCTTCACAAAAGCTTTATTAGACACTATTAGTATTAGCTTGCTAGTATTCATATTAGGCTGCCACAACAAAATACTACAGATTGAGAATAGACATTCATCTTCTTACACTTCTAGAGGCTAGAAAGTGCCAACAAATTCAGTTTCTGATAAGGGCTTTCTTCTTAGCTTATAGATGGCCACCTTCCTGCTATATCCTAACCTGGCCTTTCCTCACTGCTCCTGCTAGGAGGGTGAGCTCTCTGGTGTCTCTTCCTGTTCTTATAAGGACACCAATCCCATTATATTAGGGCACCACCCCTATGACCTCATTTAACTTTAATTATCTCCTTAAAGTCACAGTGAAGGTCGGGGCTTCAACATATGGATTGGCATTGGTCAGGGGTGCAATATTCAGTCTCTAACACTATTATTTCCCCTATTGTATGCCTAAGAAAACTGAAGCTTAGAAAAGTGATTTTTGTCATAAAGAGCAAGACTGGAACCCGGGATGTCTGATGGAAGAAACATGTCTTTATGCACTTTATTTATACCATTGTAGTGAATTAATGTGTGGGTACACTTTGACAAACATGTTAATAGCGGATCAGGCTGAGTGATGGTGGCAAAGAAATCTATAGTGAAGAGAACATCTTAGCAAGGCTACAGTCATGACAACCAGGTTCTGCCAGCCTTTCCTACATGGGCTTCCCTGTCCCTTGCCAGGCTTGAATGTTCTGGATCTAAATTTATTATGAGAGATGATAGTTTTATTTTCATTATTCTAAACAAGAAGAAACATTATAGTCCAGACTTTGGAGACCCCAAGAGTTTTGATGATGGCCACACAAATGGTGGCAAAGCAAGTAGCCTGTGGTTCAAAGTCACCTATACCTTTCAATACACATAAGTATCATTTAAGCCATGGACGGCATAGTACTTCTTATTACTACAACAAACAGATCTGCCTACCCCAAATCGTTCCTGCTCTGCCAGACTTTTCCTTTTCTCTCCTAACATCTCAATATATTTGTCCTATTCCACTGTCCTATTCCTTCTGCCTGATACACGCTGGCTAAAATCTCTTCTAAGGGTATTTCACTTATTCATTCGTCACATGTTTATTACTTCCCTATTAGATATCAGTTATTATTCTAGGCACTACCAATAGAATAGTGAATAAATGAACAGTGTCCTCAAAGTACAAGTGTCTTCGTAAGGAACTTTGTATATTATTGTGAGAGTCTTAACATTCTTAGAACCTGTGAACAGAGAAGGCTCAGAGATGGCTATGCCTTTATCTTAAGAAGAGCATTTCTACTGCCAAATCAATCACAAACACTGTGAAAAAATGTAATGTGATCTGCATTCATGATTAAATGGTTTCAAGCCCTAGCTTCCTGTCTTTCATTTTCTCATGCAGCATCTACCATGTACCAGGAATTATGCTTGTTTCTGGTGGTACAGAAATTACTAGGGGAGAGGGGCAGGCCATTACAATGCAATGTGCTAAGTGCTATGAAAGAATCACCATCAAAGTGCTTTGGAATTACAAAGGAGGGAGCAGTTTGGTCTCTTTGACAAAATGTAGAGAGCTTCACATAAAACATAAAATTTGAGTTAAGTGATTGAGGAACAAGTATTTTCTAGGTAGAGGAAATGAATTAGTCTATGTCTCTGTATTACTAGAGACATATAGCTTTTGAGGAGAAGGGAAAAAAATCAGTATGGCTGATGAGAATTTCAGGCAGGTAGGAAAAGTTAAAGGACCATGTCTAGACTGTCTCTGTATTTCTAAGATCCTTCCATAAACTCAACTCCCACACCTTCATAACTTAATGGCACAGAGAACCATAAATAATATTTACCTCTACAAATGCTTGTCTTCTCAAAGTATACATATATACATGTATACAGATACATATTTTAGCTTGTAAGACATCGTAATGAGACATAAAAGTACCAAGTTGCTTTTTACTCAATATATTGGGGATTTGATTTTACCAATAGTTACTCAAATTTGGCTTGGGATATAAAACATCTTACTTCCTATTAAGGTATAAGAATTAGCCTTAGCAGAGTTTGCAGTGAGCCCAGATCGCGCCACTGCACTCCAGCCTGAGCAACAGAGCAAAACTCTGTTTCAAAAAAAAAAAGAATTATCCTTAGATGCCGGGCGCTGTGGCTCATGCCTATAATCCCAGCACTTTGGGAGGCCGAGGTGGGTGGATCACCTGAGGTCAGGAGTTCGAGACCAGCCTGGCCAACATGGTGAAACCCCGTCTCTACTAAAAATACAAAAATTAGCCAGGTGTGGTGGTGAGTGCCTGTAATCCCAGCTACTCGGGGGGCTGAGGCAGGAGAATTGCTTGAATCCTGGAGACGGAGGTTGCAGTGAGCCCAGATTGTGCCACTGCACTCCAGCCTGGCAACAGAGCGAGACTCCCTCTCAAAAAAATAAAATAAAATAAAATAAGAATTAGCCTCAGATGACATAAAATTGAGCACATCAGAACTTGCATCAAAGACTGTGCACTTGTACTTTCAAAATCTTTGGCTCAATTAAATGATGTTTAAAATCTATTGCTTCAAATTCATTGTGGTAGATGGAAAGCAATCTTTTACTTTGAACCAGATGACAATGGATCACAGACGGGTACAGTGCTCTAAAGAAACTTCCTAGCACTTATTCAGAAACTTGTCCAACAACTTCATGGCCCTTCCTTCATAAAGAGATCAGGGAACAATAAAGGATAAACATATTATTTTGGTAGCCTTAGCTCTGTTTGACACATAATTCTAGCTTTCTGCCTTCCAGGTACATGGTAGGATTATATTTCCTTCAAGATGTTATTCTAGATACTCCAAAGCATTTTTTTCCCTTCCATTTTGATGGCCAATGATAACAGCTGCTTGATCAGGATCAGCCTGATTCCAGAATGGGAACAAGACAAAGCAGTTACCAGACACTTCATAATGAATGTACAAAGTAAGTGAGAAGTAAATTTTTGTTGCTATGAACCACTAAAATGTGGGAATTGTTGGTTTCTAGGTATAATCTAGCCTCTGCTGACTGATAAGTTCTACATATTTGAGAGCTTAATCAACAATACAGGATTTTAAAAGTATAATTAACTATTCACGTGTCACACACAAAACACACACTGTGCTACATATTTTACCTTATTTTCATACCTCGTGGATGGTATATTTTATAGGCATATTTTATAAATGATAAATTGTAGGTATATTTTATAAATGATAAAACATGGTCAGAACAGTAAGTTGTAGAGTCAAAATACAAACCAAACCCTCTCATTAGAAAATTGGCCTCCCTTTCACTATACCCCATGACCTCTCCTATTTCTAGGGAATAATGTGGTCTCGTCAAATGTAACCTAGCTATCACTTGAATCTCAACCTCCAAGACCTAGACATATGATTTGAATCCCATATTGATGTTTTATGGAACATCAAATCTTTTCCCAAGAATTTTGCAAAAGCCCAGAAGGTTTATGAGCCCAAGCTCTTCCCTGCCTCCTAGAATCCTGATTCTTCATTTGAATCCCTCCTGCAAAATATGAAACCAGAGGTGACACTGAGCCCCTTCACCATTTCCACCAAAACAAAACAAACTGACTGTCAAGAAAACACGCGTATACACACACATATACACAAAAAAAATCAGGTAAGGGAGTCTGAGAGCACACTGTAGATCAAACAACTGAAAATCTCATGTTAGACATTTCTAATCTTCAAAGGTTCTTTCAGACCACCTACCTCCAGAGAGGTTTGTTTTGTGATCCTTGCCCCACAGAACACCTAAAATCCTGCCTGGCTCCAGTTCCTTTTTCCCCTTGCTCCTCCCACCAACCTCCTAGATTTTCTCTGCAACTCTGAATTCCTCTTCCTCAACCATTCAGAACAAGTCAGCTCTCTCTAGTTCCTACTTTCTGACTTGAGGAGTCAAACTTGCCAAACCTATCGACCTTCCATTTAATAAAAACTACCCTCTTTAACAATCAATTGTGGTTTTTAAAGTACTTTTTTCTGTTATATAAACTATAAAATAGCCCTTTCAGATATGAATGTGGAACCAGCATTAAGGCAATGCCTATCTGATTCTCTTACTCAGTGCCATCTACCATCAGACATATCCTGAGACTTCTGCTAGGCAAAGTAAGAGATGCTAAAGACTTGGCTCCAGACCTCAAGATGTTTACCTTCAAACTGAAGACCCACGATTATTATACATCAAATGTCATGAAAACCTCCCAAGTCCTTGCCTACAAAATAAAACAAGAGTTTAGTAAAGACTGATGTGTTCAAGTGAGGCCTCATGAAGAGACTGGGACTTCTGGTAGGAAGTTTATGTGCAGGGATTGGTAGCTATGTAAGATAAGGTGGATAGGATATAAGTGATAGAGTATAAGGAGAGTGGATAGAGTGGATAAGGTATAAGTGACAGAGTATAAGCCAAAACCAGTTGGGAGGAGTGTGTTTACTCTTCTTAAGAAGAGCATTTCTACTGCCAAATGGTGTGTGCTGGCAACACTTCATTCCATCCTCCAGTATCTTTCTAGTCTACTGTGCCTCAAGTCATGTAACAATTTAAAAAAGCAAAATATGTATTAAACCCAAGTGTTTTTATCTCAACCCCAAGACTCTTTCATCTCCCAGTAGTTCTCCAATGGTGATACAACAAGCAAACAGTTTGTCATGAGTTGGACGGATGGGTTCTGTCTCTAAAATCTGGTCTTTTTCGAAATGTTGAGAAAAGATATTCATGAATAGTATCTGCTCAATTTTCAGTTTTTCTTCTCTAAATTTTTCAAACCTCTCACACTAGTTTTCCTTGTTGATAACAAAACAAGTTGCAAATAAACACTATGGGAAAAACAAGAAACAGTATGTACTCTCAGTTTTCCTTGGTTTATTTGTTTGTTTTTCATGAACAAGTACTCATGGAGGGGGAAGCCCAGGATTGGGAGCCATTCTCCCTGAATTCACACCTCTATCTTGCCCCTCATAAGCTGTGTGTCCTTCCCTAGGGAAATCATCTAATCCTTCAGTGCCTTGGTGTCCTACTTGTAAATTGGGGATATTTATAACACCAGATTGCAGGGTTGAAGTGAGAATTAAGTGTGTATATATATTAGAAACAACTCTACCATTAGGAACAATGATAAAAATTGTAATAATAAAAACAATGATAGTAATAGCTAACATTTTGAGAACTTAGTATGTATCAGGCACTGATTTATTTATCAATAAATATTAATTATTTTTTATCAGTATTCCTTATTGTAAAGTTCTACCAATGCATATAACAGAAAGAAATACATCATTATTTCATAGTGTTCTGAAATGAGCTGTATGACTCTCATCATGTTCTCTGCTACCTGGAAAGCATTTGAGAAGCCCCAGAATGCTCGTCAAAGAGGTTGATGTCATTCTTCCCTCATTTACACTTTCACACCACTAACTTTCTGTCCAAATTTCAAAATAGAACATTTGCTTCTGGTTGGATGAAAATCTTTGTTCTGAAGGCAACAGGCCATCTAGGATTCACTGACTGTTCTGGTGGATGCCAGATAAAGAGAAGCCCCAGAGGAAAATGCTTAAGATTTTCTACTATTATTGCTGCTATGGGATTTCTTTATGCATGTGCTACAGACAAGAATGCAATTATGTAGTTACTTAGTTTTCAAATGCAATATATTTCAGTGTTGGAATCATGATCAGAGCTTCTTACTATGGCTTCAAATCCTGCCTTCATTCAAATGATAGGATGAGTTCTTATTAAAATGGAGAAAACTGAACAAAATGCATTGCAAACCCATTTTCCTCTTCTCTGGGTAAGCAAATTAATACCAACATCACTGTCAAACTGAGTACATCCTGTGCTCAAATGGTTACTCTGAACCATACTGAAGAGTCCTTATCAAGCCTCCTTCTTCACAGAACTCATGTGCTAGGATGCTTTCATTCAAGCTTCAACCAACCGGAGAACTTCCAGTTAGAGAGTAGTAACTAATTACCGTAGGCTGTGGTAAGAATTCTCAGAGATTCTGCTTCACCCAAGGTGAAGGTGTGAAATTAAATGAATGAATTATTAGTGCAACACTTATTTCAAACCATTAACTATTGTTTAGAAACTGACATTTTACAAATAAAATCAATGTCCTGGAAAAGGCAAATCTGTTTGCATCAGAGAGGTATTCTTTTTTCTCCAAAACTACAAATTTTGGAATTTATTAATGTGCACATTTTAAGATTATCCTGTTTGAAAAGACTGTGATGAACCAACCCACTTAAGTGAAGTTATGGTGATTTTTAATGACTCAGGAAAAATCTCTACATTATCAATAGGCTGCATAACTAAGTCTCTTAGAAATCAAGGATGTGGCTTCCACAAAGCGTAAACAAAAATCCTTAAACAACCAACTTATTAAATCTAGAAAAGTTCTCATTCCAGAATTTCTATAGTTAACATTAGATATAGCAAAATAACCAAGCTGCAGAAATTAACATTAAAACTCTACTCACAAATTTATCAATTTGAAGTGCAACTTCTCCAAAAGGAAGGATAATGTTGACAGAGCCTGCTTATGAGAATCCATTAAACTGGAATCCAGAAACATTATTATCAGCTCCCTTAATCTGTCATCAAGAGTTCTTGATTATTCAAATACAATCACGGGCCACATAATGACATTTCGATGATAGACCGCATACACAATGGTGGTCCCATAAGATCATAATAAAGCTGAAAAATTCCTATCACCTAGTGACACCTTGATGATCCTGACCCTGTGTAGGCATAGACTAATGTGTGTTTGTTTCTTCATTTTTAACAAAAATATCTAAAAAGTAAACATAACTAGAAATTTTAAAAATAAAAGAATGCTTATAGAATAAGGATATAAAGAAAGAAAATATTTTTGACAGCTCTACAATGTGTTTGTGGTTTAACCTAAATGTTATTACAAAAGAGTGAAAAGGATTGAAAAAAATTAAGCTTAGAAGGTAAAAAAGCTACAATAAACTAAGGTTACTTTATTTTTGAAAGAAGACAATTAAAAAAATAAATTTAGTGTAGCCCAAGTGTCCAGTGTTAACAAAGTCTACAGTAGTGTACAGTAATGCCCCAGGACTTCACATTCACTCACCACTCACTCACTGACCCACCCAGAGCAACTTCCAGTCCCGCAACCTCCATTTATGGTAAGTGCCCTGTACAGGTATCCCAGTTTTCATCTTTTATGCCTTATTTTTACTGTGCCTTTGCTATGTTCAGATCTGTTTAGCTATACAAATACTTACCTTTAGGTCACAATAGACTGCAGCATTCAGTGCGGTAACATGCTTTACAGGTTCGTAGCCTAGGATCCCAATAGGTTATACCATGTAACTTAGGTATATACTGGGTTATACCATCTAGGTTCATTAAGTACACTCTTACCACGTGCAAACAATGATGGAATCATCTAATGATGCATTTCTCAGAATGTATTCTCATCTGTATAATGATGCATGACTGTACAGTAAATGAAAAGGGTTGAAGCACATTCAGAGAAGATAGGTTAAGCAGCTTCTGATAAATACTTAACAGTGGTTCCTAATTCTACAGGCTTCATATGAAACATTTTTACATAAATATCATTTTCAAACCTCATAATAATTTTGCAAGTTGAGTATCATTATCTCCATTTTACAAATGAAACAACTAAGGATCAGGAGTGTTGGGTCATCTTCTGAAAACCTAAGAGATAGCAACTGGTCGAACCAGGAATCAAAGACAGGTTTCCCTAACACCAAACCTGGTGCATTTCCCCACATATTGAACTACTTCACTAATGTACGTGTGGTGCTTTTCTGAATATTAATTGCCTCATTCGCTCTAGTCAACCGTCCTCTGGTAGAGGTATTATTATTCTTGTTTTAAAGACAGGAAAATTGAGGTTCAAGAAAATAAATGGCACCAAAAGCCATACAGAGAGTAAGTGATAATTCTCTTTCAATAACGCCACAATGCATCTCCCCAAGAATTAGCAACAGAACTCCATCATCGACCAGGAGAGTAAGCTTCAAATTGAACCGGGTTGTGGTAGATCCTTAATCAGACACATTCCATTTAACTTTTTTCAAAGTCTGTTGCCATGGTTGTTAAGACCAGCATGCATTCCTTGAGATTACAACAATCTCACAGCTGACGATGCTGGAAATTGCATTTTGAGGTGTCATTACAAGGGTGGTAAAACCAAAACAAAACAAACACAAAAATTAGTCTACGGCAATAAGCTTCAGTAGTCAAGACAATCATTCCACTTAGGATTGTATTTAAATATTTTCACTAATCTTTACTATTGTTATCATTATTTTAAAAGTACACGGTCTTTACAGAAAAAAGTGTTGAGTTAAAACGTAGAAAGAATATGGGGGAAGTGTATAGTTTTTAGCATCCCAAGTCCACTACAACTGACAGCCTGGTTTTTTTTTCTTTTGCTCTTTTTAATATTTATGGCTGTATATACCTTTGTGTGTTTTTTATAAAGTCATCATCGTATCATACATGTAACTTGGTCTTACTTTTTTCGTTGAATATTGTAACATGGGAACAACAAGCACCATGTTACTAGCTGCTAATATTCTATGGAGCATGACTATCATGATTTGTATATTTTTTTCTCAGTACAATAGTTAGTCCTTTTGAGTTTTTCCAATTAATCTCCGTTATAAAAATCTTTGCGATGTTTCTTGATCCATAAATGCTTTGTCCAATATTTAGGCTTCTTGCATCGGATAAATGCTCAGAAATAAAATGAATGATCATTTTTAAGACTCTGGTTAGATATTGTCAAATTATTTTTCTAAATGCATGTATTTCCCACTTGAAATGTCATTAATATCATTTGAATATCCCAATTTCAGTAAAGTGACAGAATATTTCCCAGAGTATTCTCTGAAAACCTATATGAATCTGTGTCATTTATTCTGAATTTAACCACTTAATTAGTTCATTCTCATGTTAAAAATAATCTTTGGTTCCAAAGAAGAAATTGAAGACACTTCCATAGATAATAAAAGTGTCCTAAAACCATCACTGCCTTTTAGCCATACTTTAGCCACTTCATTATTGCCTTATAACTGGGCACTGGGCAGAATGTAACTGCAATCACAAACACATAAGCAGCACCCATATGCAGTATCTTTGGACAATCTGACTCTGGATGACTTCACTGGTGTTGGGGACTTTGCAAAGCCTAGCCTTGTCCAAGCTGGTCAACAGCTGATCTTTGATGAAGCAACCATCACTTCTGAGAGGTTATTTCAGGTTATAAGGTTTCCCTTTGGAAATTCTTTCCTTCACACAATTTTTCAGTGTCTGGGTAACTTTGAAGAAATACACATTAAAAGAGATGAAACTAGGACTTCACTGAGTCTAAAAAAAACAGAGTGCTAATGCAGATATCTGCCAGGAGAGAGATAACACTATTCCACCAGAATCCTGGTCTGGGTTGTGGAGTAGAAGGAATGTTCCCAGAATAGGAAAATGGAGCATTGTCTTGACTGGGGAAAGGAAGATGGGGGAGGGAGGAACACAGGGAGAGGGTCAGAGATTGAGGGAGAATCAGAGATTGAACTAGAAACAAAAAGAAGAGAACTTTTTTCATGTCTTTGGATAGTTGTGAGATTGAAGAAAAATTTTAACATATTTTGCACAATGATATAATACTGTGTAAACTCCTGGACTAGCTCTTTAAGAAAATATTGTACAGATTCACATTGTTTCCTGGTCTTCTGCAGTCAAATGCTCCACCACTGAGCTATGTCCCCATTTTCCGGTCTTCTGGAGTTAAACTTGTAGTAGTTTGAGGTGGAGTGTGAGATGACAGAGATCTGTCCAAGGAAACCATTCTGAATTGACTGGGTCTTCACCAAAGCTCATATGGTATCTAGGCTGACATGCTGCTATCAACTTTGACCCTGGGTCCTCTCCTATCCTCCCCCAACCCCACCCCAGATTCTGACTTTTACTTGTGGAATCTAGAATCTGGATAACTTTGAAGATAGGTACCAGGATAGGTATTGACTTAAGCCCTGATCGCCCCTTATTTTGTTCTTCCTTATAGTGTGAGCTTTGCTATCTTATCCATCTTATACACACTCCCACAGCATTGCCAGCCCTGCCTGATTTGGCTCAGTAATATTAGCTTGGCCTAGGCAGCTAACACTACTCTATACACCAGAGAGAACATGCCGATCACACAACCAAGGGAAGATACATTCATGAAAATCTTTTGATTGCCTGATATTTTCACAAATTATAAAACAGGAAAAAATGTGGAAGTCAAGTTGGAATTTCAGGTTCCCCTTCTTAAGTAATGACATCAATACTTTACCCACCCTCACTCCTACCACTTAATAGGAATAGAGTCATATTTTACCTGAAATTTAGTTTCCAGTGTTTGCTTTTTGGTTAAAACTGTGTATCATGAAAAAATACGTTTAAAAATCCCTTAAATAACCCAAAAAGTTTTATGTAAATCTTCAATAATTCTAAAAGCCCAGCAAACCCGGGTTTTCCTCTAGTGTTAGAATACATCACCAGCGGCTTCAGTTGAGCCCTGGAGAAAATCATTATGTGTTTAGAGGCCGTGTTGTATAAAAAAATGTAAACTATGTCTTGAACTCTAGATCAACATGTCAATATGTTCCCAGTAGGAGAGTCACATGGTAACTTGGAGACATAGGAGCACCGGAATCACAACTTCCAACCCACATTCACTCTGGAGTAGAAGCTCACTGAGTGGAAATATGAGCAGGAATATCTATGCATCATAGTAGCTATAATGTATCTACTCCTAAACTAAAGCAGGGGTGTTCAGTCTTCTTAGAGCTATTTATTAATTCATCTATTTCAGAAACATACACCATAGGCTTATTCTGTACCAAACGTCAGATTGAATACTGCAGCAGTGATATAGGGCAATGAAACATATTTTTTATTCTCCAGGAGCTCATTGTTGGGTGAAGGAAGAACAGACATTTGGGCCAATACTGATCATTCAATTCACCAACATTATATGCACACCAACAGAGGTGTAGGCATGAATTGATGAGAACATAGTGGAGGACCTTATTAATTCCACCTGGATAAATTATGGTGGAAGTTACCGAAGCCTCTGAGAAGAGGTTCACTGATGATAAATGTACAATTCTTAGTGCAAAAGCAGGCCTACTAGCTCCTACTCTAAAGGTAAGCAACATATATTTCCTGCTGTTTTCTCCCAAGACAAAGCTTTCAATCTCCTTAGTACAACTTGCTCATTCATTCACTCATTCACTCAATTTTTCAAGCACTAAGCTATAGAGATGAGAGTATGGGGTCTGGAATTACTTGGCCTGGACACCCTTTGTAAATCTGACAATTACTCAAGCCCTCTAAATATTAATTACCTTCTCTCTAAAACATGAATAGAAGCCTGTATTAGTCAGGCTTCTCCAGAGGGACAGAACTAATAGGATAGATGCATATATGAAGGGAAGTTTATTAAGGAGTGTTGACTCACATGATCACAAGGCGAGGTCCCACAACAGGCCATCTGCAAGCTGAGGAGCAAGGAAGTCAGTCTGAGGCCCAAAGCTGAAGAACTTGGAGTCCGATGTTCGATGGCAGGAAGCATGTGGCACAGGAGAAAGATGTAGACCTGAAGACTAAACCAGTCTAGTCTTTCCACGTTCTTCTGCCTGCTCTTCTTATTCTGGCTATGGTGGTAGCTGATGAGATGGTGCCCAGCCAGATTAAGGGTGGGTCTGCCTTACCCAGTCCACTGACTCAAATGTTAATCTCCTTTGGCAACACCCTCACAGACACATCCGGGAACAATACTTTGCATCCTTCAATCCAATCAAGTTGACAACAGTAACCATCACAAACCCACATCTTGCGATTTTTAAAAACTGATTGAGGCCAGTGCGATGGCTCACGCCTGTAATCCCAGCACTTTGAGAGGCCGAGGCAGGCAGATCACTTGAGGTCAGGAGTTCGAGACCAGCCTGATCAACATGGTGAAACCCCGTCTCTACTAAAAATGCAAAAAATTAACCGGGCATGGTGGTGGGCGCCTATAATCCCAGTTACTTGGGAGGCTGAGGCAGTAGAATCACTTGAACCCAGGAGGCAGAAGTTGCAGTGAGCTGCGACGATCCTGCCACTGCACTCCAGCCTGGGCAACAGTGCCGAGACTCTGTCTCAGGAAAAAAAAAAAAAAAGACTGATTGAGACTATCCATGTAAAGTGCTTAGTATAGTGCCTGAAGCAGAATAAACACTTGAACCCAGGAGGCAGAAGTTGCAGTGAGCTGCGACGATCCTGCCACTGCACTCCAGCCTGGGCAACAGTGCCGAGACTCTGTCTCAGGAAAAAAAAAAAAAAAAGACTGATTGAGACTATCCATGTAAAGTGCTTAGTATAGTGCCTGAAGCAGAATAAACAGCCAATAAATGCAACTGTTATCTGTCATTGTGCTAAGTTTTTAAAGATGACTAGGATCCCTGGGGCCAGGGGAGTGGGGGAAAGAGGAAGTAGAGAAGAGGATTCTAGGGAGACAAAAACACTTATGAAAACAAACAGAATTAAGAAAGCTCGTGAAGAGTATGTGATTGAAGGGGACAAGTAATGAGATTGGAAAGATAAATTGGATCCTGATTGTGAAAGGGCTTGTAAACCATATGAGCAAGTTTGAACTGTATCCCTCAGGCAAAGAGAAGACAATGGAAGTCTTTTTTGTGTGTGTGATGGAGTCTGGCTGTGTCTCCCAGGCTGGAGTGCAGTGGCTGGATCTCCTCACTGCAAGCTCCACCTCCCGGGTTCACGCCTTTCTCCTGCCTCAGCCTCCAGAGTAGCTGGGACTACAGGCACCCGCCACCGCCACCGCCAGCTAATTTTTTTATATTTTTAGTAGATATGGGGTTTCACCCTGTTAGCCAGGATGGTCTCGATCTCCAGACCTCATGATCTGCCCGTCTTGGCCTCCCAAAGTGCTGGGATTACAGGCGTGAGCCACCATGCCCAGCCGACAATGGAAGTCTTTAAGCAGAGAAATAACTTTACGACATTTTTTTAGGAAGAAAATCCTGGCAGAAGAGTGTATGAAAAATTGGAAAGATGCAAATCCAGAGGCAGTGATATCAGTGGGAAATGTTTACAATAATCTTGGCAAGAAAAATCCAAGGTAGTGGTAATGAGTGAGAAATGAAGTGGAAGAATTGGACTTGAGGAATATTCTAAGGTAGGATGAGCAGACCATAATGATTGATAAAATGTGAGGAGCAAGAGAGAAGGAAGAGTCTGTAATCTATAATGACTCAAGCTAGAATAAAGACAAGAGAAGCAGAGGCAGAGTAGATTTTGTTCAGGTGAGCAGTATGTGTATGCAAGACATGCTAGTAGGACTGTTGAACAGGTAGTTGGAAACTGGGTCTAGAGTTCATTGCAAAGCTCCAAGCTAGAGAGATAAATCTGGGAGTCATCAGAGAATAGCAAGCAGTGAAAACTCTGGGATTGATTCCAAAAAGAGGAGTTGAACGTGCTTTGTTCTTGGTTGCATTAGTTTCCCTGCTATTCACTCTTCTGAAATGAACTGCAAACCATGTTACGTGGTCTCCAAAAATAATGTCTTCAAGCCATCCTAGAGCTATTCACCTTTCACACTTTTATTCCACAAAATGTAACCATGGTTAAGTCACCTTATTGTGTTATGTAGAAGAAGCATCCTTTGGCATTCAATTCATCAACAAAAAACTGCTCCTTGGATTTTTGGGACTGTTTTCTTGACAGAAACCAGTCTCTTACCATAAACAATTTATGCTTCAACTTTGTTCAGCCTCAAAATGTTGGAGGACTAAATTGACCACTTTTTACAATGCATACTCATCTTCAGGAAGTAGCTGCATACAAATTTACCAAGAAACCCATAATTTTATTACAAATCAATATTTCAAAGGCCTTCCACCTTTTACATTTTTTCTTCCTCTCAAGTCTTAGCAGGCAGATTCTTCTCTACAAATAAGGCTAAGCCCTTTATCATGTCCCAGGTCCATAATGAATTGCATGACTCTTCTAGAATAAGAAATTTTGATCGCAGAAGATGTCACTAAAGGGCTAATGATGATCTAAAGGGTTTATAAAGCTGATACCTACCAGGAGAGAGAGAACATTTTTTTCCACCAGAATCCTAGTTTGGGCTGGGTAGGAGGAGGCCCCAGGCCAGTTATTTGAAGCAAATGAATGACCAAACATTGTCATTTTGGGCAATAGTTCACCGTTTGTTTTGGTTGAATGTAAAGAATTATGGGCAGGGCCATTATTAGACAGCCATCATATCTCATCATTCTCAAGCTTAATGTTGGGCTAAAAAGAGGTTGCAGACTAAGGATGCCTTTGAGTTGACTGATGGATATAATTAACCAGAACAGCTTGGTGGTTTCCTCATTGCTCAATATACCATGTATTCTTAACAATAGGAGCCAGTTATAACAAATCATCAATAAAAGAGCACAGAATCGAAATTTAGAAACATTAGGTTCACATCCCAGCTTCAATCTTGAGCAAATTAATTAAACATTTAGGGGCTTATTATCCCTATTTGTAAAACATTGAAAATAGTACCACTTTACAGGGTTTTTTTTTAAGCATCAGTGGGATAATACATGTGAAAACACTTAACACAGCACCAAGTAAATAAAGACTTGCCCCCAAACATCAATACTGGATCAGAAAAACAGCTTGGGGTCCAAATAAGATCATGGTCTGCTTATGCCAGATGTTGAGTCTTTGTTCTAATGGCATAATAGAATAAGTCTTAGTTCTAATGAAGAAGTCTTTGCTCAATTGAACTTACAGATCCTGAGTCATATTAGTTGGAGACCATACATGACCCATCTTTATATTAACCATCAGCAAATGCATTCTTATTTCAGTGACTAGAAAATTCAGGACTTTTAAGAAGTCATTGCTTTTCTGATTGTGATTATTTTAGGGGCACAACAAGAGAACATACCTTTACCTCAATGTAAAGAAGCCATAAAAATCTGACCCTACAACTGCTTAAATTAAAAAAATATATGCAGAACTTCAGACAGAAAAGGTAGAGTATCCCTCAGATTTAGTAAAGTTTTGGGTAGGAAACTAGCTGATTCTAAGACAATAGACTAGAGCTGCCTTGATATTATAATATACTATGCATGACTAATATCTGGTTTAGTTTTCAAACATAAATCATCTATTCCCCATAAACTTTGACTATGTGTGGCTCCCTCTCCAGTGTAAAATTTTGTCTGAGGAAAATTCCAAAGAGTTTCACTGAATACAAAAAACTGAAGAGAGCAAACTGAACAAATAAGCCATTTTGGAAAAGGTCAAAGGATATGTAAGAGAGCTTGCCAAGATAAACAGCATAGGTTCAAAGAAAAAAAAAACTTATAATAAATTAATATTTTAGAATCCAATATATGTCACTCTCCTTGTATATTAGAATGAAATAAGCATACATTTAACAAGTACTCACCAAGGAGAAATTGATTTTTCGGGCCCACTGGACATTCACACCATAGTTTGCTACTGATACAAAGAAAGGTTAATGTACCCAGTCACACAGACCCAGTGAAGGAGGCTTGAGGTTGCACCTCAGTCATGACTAAATCATCTTCAGGCAACCAAGAGACTTCCTGGAAACATCTGTGAGAAGCTGTGGACTTTGCCATCCTGAGCCATTTATCCAGGCATGATGTTTAATTAGTGCACACAAAGTTGATGTGAAAGGCTTGGCAACTCATCCTCTCGCCCCTGTTGGGTTCATTGCCTCATTAGAAAAGCCCTGGATGACTAACCAGCCAGACAAAAAAACAAGCACATTTTCCACTGTCCACAGTAGCAGTAGCTAACATTTTTATAAAGATTTAAGGTTTACAAAGTGATTTTATGTATGCAATACTCTGTTGCAGTGTAGTAGACAAAGCACCAGACCTTGCATTTCAAAGACCCGAGTCTATATCTCAGTCATGTCAATCCTGCCATTATGTGACACTGGAAAGAGTGCTAATGCTGCCGCCTCACAGGGAGTTGTTTGGATTATGTGAGATAGTACATGTAAACATAACTATCCCTTTGCAGGTGCTCAGTGATGATTGTCGTGACCCAATCTACTGCCTTCCCACTTCTCCATCCATTTAATTTGAAGAGTGAAATTGTCTAAATCTTCTGCTATTCATCTGAAGATATAGTGACCCCATAGTGAGGCTCTATGTAAATCAGATAGTCAATGACGATAGAGGTTAACTGAGAAGATCATAATAGGAGATTCAGATGGGAAAGCTGGAATAGAAGACAATGTCAGTTAGGTTGACCCTCCTTCAGATAAAATCTTATTGCCAATCCAGACTTCCTAGAAATTATTTTCTAGCTAAGCATGATTCTTGTTAGTTGCTGAGCTAATGTGATTATACTGTATCCATGTGACCAAAGGAAACATTTTGAGTAAAACATAGAAGAATGTTAAAATTTAACTCTAGAATAGAAGTCTTGTCTCTTGCCTCTTTTTCTTCTCCCATGTTTTGTTTCTAAACTCCAGGACTGAGTCTCAGCTCCCTCAAGAAAAGGGGGCTGGGGCTCACACAGCAACTGTATTTGAAGGAAAGCAGCGATTACCTCTCCTATCTTTCACAGTCAAATAAATATTTACTAAGTAAGGACACGCAGCATACATTAAAATTAATGCTTTGCACAGCTTTGGAAATGTCTGTCATATCTGTCAATGTTTCAATAGCTCCATGACTGTGAATGGCTCTGCTGTCTCTCAGTGAGAGCTGCCATTTTCCTGATGGTGCTCTGCAGGAGGCTGGGCCTGATTACACACTCGGAGCCTAAGGACGGGCAGCTAAGCAGACGAAAGCTCAAGGGAGAGAGGGAGAGCTTATAAAGTTATTGTTCAGTGAGGTCTGTGGCTGCCCTACAATATTTTTGGAGAGCAATTTAATGGTGATTTCAAATAAAGAAAGGAAGCTACACCTAATAGGGACATCCATGTTTATACACTATTAACAAAGAAAAACTGGAGAAAACTGACAATCATCTTTACTTGGTTAAATAGCCTATGCAGAGTTATGTCTTCTCCATGTCAAGTTGTCACCAGCCCAAGGGTTTCAGAAAGGACGGTTTACACTTGAAAGATATTGATGTGTGTGTTTTCCCAAGTGTCATTCACCCAATGTCTGTGCATCATGGAGATATTTGGACTTGGATAATTTTCTTTTAGTGCTCTTCCCTCCTCTAGGAACAGTGTCAACTCCTGACACTAATCTGGCTGCTGAAATGATAGCTTCCAGTTTCATTAATGATATATTTATGATCCTTTTAAAATGCCAGTGATCTACTCTTTTTGGAAAATATACACAGCCATTAAGAAAGCCATATTTTTCAGCTGTTGCTCCTTCCGTTGGCACCTCAGTTTTACTGCAGCTACAGTCACCAGAGGATGGAAGGAAATTTGACGGGCTATTTTGGGACAGTGAGAGAAACAGATCTGGAGAGATATAGAAATAGAGAAAGCAAGAGGTGAAATGGGAAATAGCAAACAGAGAGGTATGTGTTACACAGTTGACTACATTTTCCCAAGTATTCAGAAATAAATTAGTGACATTCCTGAATGTGCTGGAATGTCTTGCTTCATTCCAGCTGTGTTTTTTCTGTGACTCATATGTTAGGGTCCCATCTCATCGGCTCTAGCATATGAGTGTTCTGATTTAACATCAGTGCTGGCTTCCTGGGTTTTTTTGTTTTTTGGTTTTTGTTTTAGAAATACGCAGTTCTTTTTGTCAGGAAGAAAGCCAGTCTTTCCCATCAATATTTTTCTCAATGCATATGCCTCCCCATAAAAGGTATTTTACATTATAGAAATGAGATTGGAAAATCATTACAGAGGTTCTATCTCTAATGCTTTTTGAAGTTACTTGGCTAGTTGGAACATTTTTATTACCTCAGTGTAAATGGCAAAATAAATAAATAAATAAGCTTGCATGTATAATTTTAGCACTGCGAATCAACAGAGGTATTCATTTGAGTTTCCCAGAAGTAGAACCTGAGATGAGGATTCTTTCACGGGTAACCTACTAAAGAAGGATTCTCTGGAGAAATTGGTAAGTGTCAGGAAATCAGAATAGGAAAAAGGAAGAAGCTGAGCGTGATGTAATAGCAGGCGAAGTTCCAGCCTCAACCTGAATCTGTGGGGAATTCTGGAGGATATTTAATGTTGCAGTTTGGTCCACACCGGCGCAAAGGAGCTGGAATTTCATACTGCTGCACCAGTAAAACACTGGCTTCAGATGCCCTCAAGGGATGTAAACTACCAAGCACTTTGACTCTTGGGAGGTCCAAGCAAAAATTATCCAAGAGCTCAAAAGTGGTCCTCTTCAGAAGGTCACTGGTATAAGCTGTTAGAGGCAAAACAGCCAGAAGTTGCAGGATGGTATCCAAGGGGATTTGTCTGGATCACCAACAGCATCCACTATGACATGTGACTTTCATTTATTCACCAAATAATCATTTAGTGCCTACTGTGTGCCAGGTTCTGGGCCAAGTGCTAGGCTTATTAAAGTGAACAAGAAATGTTTTCTGAAAAAGTTCAACACCCAGCAGAAGAAATGGGATATAAAGAGGTCAGTAAAATATAATGTGTTTCATGCTTTCAAGGATAAAAGTACTGTGAAACCATATAACAGCCAAGAGGGGATATCATGAAAAACTTCGGAGAGAACATAATTTTTTTTTTTTTTTTTTGAGATGGAGTCTCACTCTGTTACCCAGGCGGCAGTGGCACAATGTAGGCTCATGGCAACCTCCATCTCCCAGGTCCATCTTCTCTGCCTCTGCCTCCACCTCAGCCTCCCAAGTAGCTGGGACTACAGGCACCCACCACCATGCCTGGCTAATTATTTTCGCATTTTTAGTAGAGACGATTTCACCATGTTGGCCAGGCTGGTCTCGAGCTCCTGTCCTCAAGTGATCCGCCCTGCTCAGCCTCCCAAAGTGCTGGGATTACAGTGCTGAGTCACTGCGCCCAGCCCAAAGAGAACATAATCTTAAGCATCAAACACTCTTGAACAAGTAGAAGAACTCAAAAACATTGTGAAAAGATGAAGGACTGCATCCTCAGCTCCTCAGCTTAGCTGAGCTCACCCTGGATCATTGTTGTTGTTTTTCTGAGATATTCATTAAGTATGTGCCCTGGAAACATTTTCTGAGGATCTGATATGTTCTAGGAACTGCAACAGGCACTGGAGACACAAAGAAAAACAACAGTCCCAACCTTTAGAGGAGCTCACATCTTGAGCTCATCATTTCCCATTCTGGAAATTCAGATTCTTCATCTGAAAAATAAAATGTATAAACCCTTGGCACCTGCTATACTCAAGAATAATACACGAAAAAAAAAAAAAAAAGAACTCAACAGAAATGCTCCAAACAATTAAAATCTCAGATCTCAGAAGCCCCCAGAAAACAACCAACAAGCAATTTTTCTTTTTTTTCCCCTTCTTTGTAGAAGATGTGGGCACAGTTAGTTACAGATTTAAACTCAGCTCTTAGAATGAATATCATCCCCAATGAAATATCTATAATGTCTTAATCTACGGCCAAAAGTGAAAATAAAAAGTAAATGAATCTTAAGCTCCCTGTGATAATAGTACCTACTATGAACAACCAAGCAAAATCAAATATAAGAAAGCATCAGAATGAAGGATGGTGACACCCTGGGCCAGATGTGGTCATAACTGTCAGTAGAAAATGAAGAAGAAAGGAGAATAATGTAGAGGAAAAACAAGATCTAAGCCATTCTTGCCTCATATAGCCTGCCCCAGTTTACGAACTGAGATGTCCTCCCTTGGCCAGTCCAAATCTTGTCTAAACTTTCCCATCAAGCCATGTTGTATTTTTCTAATGAAATAGTACAATCCCTTATTTTAACTCTGATAGTTGTGCTGACATCAGCCACAGAGTTCTCTACAAATCATCTGGCCTAATTTCTTAACTATCTTTTGTATTCCCTATTAGCATGTAAACTCTTTGAAGGTAAAAATTTTTCTTTGTTTCTTCTTTTCACTCTCTCCAAGCTGAGTGAAGGGAAATGGAAGACATGAGAACTCACGCTTGCTAAGGAAGAAATGGGTAGAGTCTCCTCAAGCTCTAAGTGTTCCTTCAAATTCTGAAAAACAAAGCAAAATGTGGGTGCAGGGAAAGATCACACATTGGCAACAATGCAGGTGAGTCATCAAATTTAGTAAGATTAGCATGGAAATGACAGAAAGGATGGCTGAGATCTGAATCTGACTCCTATGAAAAAATGCCAGCACTAATTAAAGGGTTGAAAAGGACACAAGGCAGGAAAGAATAAGTCAAGATCAGAGCTAGCAGAAACTAAAAGGGAAGACAACAGAGAAATAAAATTTGAAAGCTAGGGCCACAGTGTGCAGACAGCTCTCTGCTGAGGTCCACCTCTTTTGATGGCAAAGTCTCCACTCAGCAATCATTACTGAATTATGGTCATGGCCACCCAAAAGCATGACAAGTTGCATATCTTCAGAGTTTACATGAAATTCCACTTTTAAGGATGAAAATCTTAAAGACTACATCGACTCTCTGTTCTTCTATTTAATGGCTGAAACAATTACAGAGACTATGAAATGACTATGACCAAGAGGATAGAAGAAGCTGTCCTCCAGGTATGTGAACAATCTATGAAGATATTCCCTTTGTTTCCAATATGTATCTTTGACTTTTTTTATAGTAATAAGGGTGAAAATGGGTAGAAATTTCCTGAAAGTGGAAAAACACTTAAGGAAGTAGAGAAATTAAATACCTGGGTCAACACTGTCTATAGAGCCTTGTGTGATTACAGAAATCTTCTGTATCTGCGCTGTCTAATCACTGTGCTGGCCACTAGACGCGTGTGGTTATTGAAAACTTGAAATGTGACTGAAAAGGAACTGATTTTCTTTTAATTTTCTCTAATTCTAATTAACTTAAATAGACACATGTGGCTAGTGGCTCCCATATTGGACAGTGTTTACCTAAACATCATCTAAAAGGATGAAGAGAAAACAATAAAATAAAGAGGTTGAAGGAAGAGAATAAAAAAGAAAAATATGACTAAATTGAGAAAGTGATGAGAATGGGCAACAAAGGTAGTCAATAGAAGGAAAGAGTGGACGAGACCATCTAGGAGATCTGTTTTTATTTAAAAGAAGATTTGTTGCCAGGAGATAGATCAGCCTAAGACCAGAGTTAAAAGAGCTTAGCTAGGAGAGGTGAGATTGGCAAGAGGCCTTGTCAGGAAACATCAACAGTTTCTACAATCTGGAAGAATGTTGAGCTAAGAATTCCTTCTATGTTCAATTTCTAGGATCCTAAATAAAGCCATGTGCACTGTCTGTTTCAATTTTAGATTGGGCCAAGGAATATCCCTACGAGTCACTTTATTTCATGCTACTTTCTAAGGAATGGCAGTTCTCATTCTTTGAAAGACAACTCTGACTAGTTGGGTCTTAAGTTCAAAAAATAAGACAAAAATTAACAAATGCTGGCAAGGATGTGGAGAAAAGGGAACTCTTATACACTATTGGTGGAAATGTAAACTAGTATAGCCACTATGAAGAACAGTATGGAGGTTCCTCCAAAAACTACAAATATTATAGAAAGATCATATGATACAGCAATCCTACTACTGGGCATTTGTCCAAAAGAAATCAAATCAGTATGTCAAAAAGACATCTACACTGTCTTATTTCTTGCAGCACTATTCTCAATAGCCAAGACATGGAATCAATCAAAGTGTCCAACAACAGATGAATGGATAAAGAAAATGTGCATACATATATATGTCAAACACCAGCCGGGTGTGGTGGCTCACACCTGTAATCCCAGCAGTTTGGGAGGCCGAGGTGAGAGAATCACGAGATCAGGAGATCAAGACAATCCTGGCTAACACAGTGAAACCCTGTCTCTACTGGAAAACACAGAAAACTAGCTGGGCATGGTGGTGGGCGCCTGTAGTCCCAGCTACTCAGGAGGCTGAGGCAAGAGAATGGTGTGAACCCCGGAGGTGGAGCTTGCAATGAGCCGAGATCATGCCACTGCACTCCAGCCTGGGTGACAGAGCGAGACTCTGTCTCAAAAAAATAATAAAAATAAAAAACGTTAAACACCACATGTTCTCACTCATGTGGAAGCTGCAAAAGTTTATCTCATAGAAATAAAAAGTAAAACAGAGGCTACCATGGGTGGGAAGGAGAGATAGGGAGAGATTTGTTAAAAGATAGAAAACTATGGCTAAATAGGAGGAATAAGTTCAAGAGTTCTATAGCATTATAGAATGACTATGGCTAACAATAATATATTGTATAGTTTCCAATAGCTAGAATGAAGATATTGAATGTTCCCAACACAAGAAGGATAAATGTTTCAAGTGATGCATATTCTAACTGTCTTGGTCTGGTCACTGTATTTTACAGGTATTGAAACATCGCTATGTACCCCATAAATATGTACAATTTCTATATACCAATTTTTAAAATTAAAAAATAAATAAATTTTATAACAAGAAATAATATTCATCCTTAAATATTATTGGATTTCATTGATTTACTGACTGTAGATGTTTGTGGCATTTTGTCCATACGTACAAAGAAAAGCAAGTAGGTTCACTATTCATTGATGAAATGGAAAACTCTTAACACAGGTGTATAAACCAAACAAACCAATCAACTTTGCTCCTGTTCAGTTAGAGACATTTTTCTAACACTGGGAGACTCCACCGAGGTTATTAAAAACTTCAAGGGAGGGGAAGTACCTGCAGAAGAGGAGCAGAAGAAACTTTTGTTTTCTTTTTTCTTTAAACATAAGAAGTTGCTCCCAGACCAAGTCATCGCATTGTTTGTTTTGCACCTTCCCCTTATGTAGGCTATGCCTATCTGTTATGCTGATGTATTATACAAAAAAGCTACCCAGTGGGCAAAAATAACTAGTGTATTCAATGAGTTAAAACATTTAGAAAGCCTTTCCACAGCAATTAGCTCCATGATCCCCAGATCCTCCTTATTTTGCCAAAAAGACAACCAAGACCCACAAGATATGGGGGTCTGCACAAGGTTGCCCAGCTGTGGTGTATGACGGGCCAGAGCAGCCCGGGTTTCCTTCAGCGAAATCCTATATGAACGCCCTTAAACCTAGGACCTGACTTGTAAGGAACTGACTGTTTTCTTCCTCAAGACCATGTACACAGCAGAATTCGTATTTCTCAGGCCAAAGGAAAGTTCCACAAAACAATACCTGCAAACCAGACAGGTCAAGAGGCATCAATGCATTTAGATACTCACTGTCAAGTTTACTCTTACATGAGGAACACGTCTCCCAAATGTTGGCCAGAGGAGAGAAAAGGAATTAGGAACAGAATGATTGTTAAGTAAAGAAAGTAGGTGCAAGAAATGTTACAAACCAAAAATCTGAAGTGGACTTTTTAGGTCCAGATTAGTGACTGGTTGATAAGAAAAGCTACTATATTCTTACTCTATGTGGGACAATGAGCTCAGAGTTTCATAAGCAGTTTTCTCAAAAAATAAAAACAATTAAAAGTTGATTCTGTAGTAGCTATGTTGAGTCTCCAACATTTATTTCTCTTGAGATGACTGATTTGCAACAATCATGATAATTCTATCCTCACTACTAGTCATTACTTTGGGAATAAGCCGCTAACCCGGTAGCCTTTTGTTTTGTTGTGTTGTGTGTGTTTTAGAAACAGAGTCTTGTGCTGTCACTGGCCCTAGCTCGCTGCAGGCTCAAACTCCTGGGCCCAGGTGATCCTCCCCCATCAGCGCCCCGAATAGGTAGGACTATAGGCATGCACCATCATATCCAGATAATTTTATTTTTGTCTGTGGAGACAGGATCTCACTATGTTGCCCAGGCTGCTCTCAAACATCTAGCCTCAAGTGATCCTCCCACCTTGGCCTCCCAAAGTGCTGGGATTACTGATGTAAGCCAATACACCCAGCCATACCAGTGGTCTTGAAATAAAATTTCCTTCACATTTAAGAGGCACTGGAAAATGCGGCCCTCTGAAAATGAGAGTTTGCTTCTGAAAGAAGTCAACCCTGAAAATGGTAACACTAAAAGATGGAAAGAACATCACTGTGTCATTGAATCTCTCACAACCTTGGAATCCACTGTGCCTTTGAACTTCTCACTATGTAAAATAATCAATTATTTTATTATCAGAACATCTGTTTTTTATAGCCAAAATCATCCCAACTCATATATTCTATTAGCCTCATTTAAAGAAAAGAAAACTGAGGCTTGGAGACATTAAGCAATCAAATCACATAGGTAGTAAATAGCCAAGTTGGGATTTGAGAACAGATCCATCTGATTTCAAAGCACAAGATCTTAACCACAAAATGAACTGAACCTATTTTCTTAAGTTTCCAGAAATCGTTGGCCACTACCATACCAAAAATCTTTTTCTTCACAGTAGAAAAGTGCCAGACTTAACAAAAAACTATTTGACTAATTATGTTTTTAGATCTATTAACTCTGATTCTCATGTATTACTCTTTTTTTCCTATTCAAATACTCATGCACACCCTCAAGGAACTCAACATCAAGTACAGTGAGTGCAGCAGTTCTCAATTCCTTTTGTATTTTTTATTTCTAAACACAAGAATATATTTTTAAATACTGAATATATTTTTAAATACTAGAAATCTGGGCATGCATCTGAAGGGTTTAGGTTTCCTCCATCAGTCACAAAGCAGTGTCTCACTGTTGGGTAAAGCATGGGCTGCTCTGGCGTGACACATAAATTTCTGATCTTTATCCATTTCTGGTCTGCTATTGACAATATTTAGCTCTCCTTGCAGCAACTAACAACCTGCTTTAGACCACATTGCATAATTTACTGATATGGTTTGGCTGTGTCCCCACCCAAATCTCATCTTGAATTGTAACTCCCATAATTCTCACATGTTGTGGAAGGGATCTAGTGGGAGATAATTGAATCATGGGAGTGGTTCCCCCATATTGTTCTTGTGATAGTGAATAAGTCTCATGAGATCTGATGGTTTTATAAGGGGAAAACCCTTTTGCTTGGCTCTCATTTTCTCTCTTGTCTGTCACCATGTAAGACACGCCATTTGCTTTCTGCCATGATTGTGAGGCCTCCCCAGCCACATAGAATTGTGAGTCCTTTAAACCTCTTTTTCTTTACAAATGTGTATGGATATGTCTTTATCAGCAGTGTGAAAACGAACTAATACACTTACTCAACTCAATGTACCTTCTTACACATTGTAATAAATGAGTGTAAGGCTGGATGTGGTGGCTCATGCCTGTAATTGCAGCACTTTGGGAGGCTGAGGCAGGCAGATCATGAAGTCAGTATTTTGAGACCAACCTGGCCAATATGGTGAAACCCCATCCCTTCTAAAAAAAAAAAAAAAAAAAATACAAAAATTAGCTGGGTGTGGTGGCACGTGCCTGTAATCTCAGCTACTTGGGAGGCTGAGGCAAAATTGCTTGAACCAGGGAGTCAGAGGTTGCAGTGAGCTGAGATTGTGCCACTGCACTCCAGTCTGGCAGCAGAGTGAGGATCTGTCAAGAAAAAAAAAAGAGAGAGAGAGAGAGAAAGCTTCATGGAGGTGGGGGTTTTTGAGCTGATCTATGAAAGAGGAGTTGAGGTAAGCCTATCTCAAGTTGCATGGAATGTGGAGGACAGGGTTCCAGGTGGAGGGAAAAATATGGGCAAAGTCACAGTAACATGACTTTTCTTGTAGTCACAGATTAGGGTTGCCCAGTGAAGCTGGGTATTGCTTCTAATAGGAGAGAGACTCAGTCAGTCCCTTCCCATCAAAGAAATGAGAGCTTGATAAGGATGTCTATGAACTTTAAGGTAAAAATTATGGTAATTATTATTGCTTCTAGACATACAATACATCTCACAATTTAAAAGACATTTTACATATATTATCTAAGTTGGCATTTACAACAGCTCTTATTATTATTTATACTCTACTGATGAGGAAATCAAATTTCAGAAAGATTGGCTGGCTTGCCAATGATTACACAGCAAATATTCAGCTAAAATTGTAAGAAAAATGCTCTTTCCATCAGATCACCAGCATCACCCTCTGAGTATCTGTAAGCTAAAGATCATGGGGAAATTAACATGCATATAGTCATTGATGCCAACGAGCATAGCATAATTATTGAGTAAATTAAGCATTGCAGAAAATTTTACATTTTTTTCTTTCTAGCTTATATTTTCCCAAACTGTGGTCTTATAATTTAAAAACAAAAATTAGGAACATAGTGAATGCATCTAAGACATAAATGGTGATATCTCTCTATATTTCAAAATTATTCGTTATTGCATATTTAAGAGTACTTATTGCTTTCTTAACTATAAAGTAATTTCTACTCATAAAATGTCAGGAGTGAAAGTTCACTTTAATTTAATCATCTGTTAATATTATATTAATGCATTTTTGTTTCTATGCATATATATATGTGAGTATATGTTTACCTCATGAGCCACCAATTTTTTTCTCAGATTGTTTATCAACAGAAGTAGAAGAAAAGACAAGCAAACCATGTTAGTTATATAAAACACTTCATGCAGAGCAAACCACAAACTAGGATTGCTAGGATTGCTCCAAATCTCACTGTTGAAGCAAATAAAGTATAACAAGGAGACCTTGTTCAACTGAAGATATCTAAACATTAAGAGCATATCTGGTGGGTCACCGTTCCAAGATGGCCAAATAGGAACAGCTCCAGTGTGCAGCTCCCAGCATGATCAATGCAGAAGACTGGTGATTTCTGCATTTCCAGCTGAGGCACCTGATTCATCTCACTGGGACTTACTGGACAGTGGGTGTGGCCCATGGAGGGCAAGCCCAAGGAGAGCGGGGCATCACCTCACCCAGGGAGTACAAGGGGTCAGGGGATTTCCCTTTCCTAGCCAAGGGAGGCCATGAGAGACTGTACTTGGAAAATTGGGACACTGCCACCCAAATACTGCACTTTTCCAACGGTCTTAGCAAATGGCACACCAGGAGATTATTTCCCACACCTGGCTCAGCAGGTCCCACTCCCACAGAGCCTTGCTCACTGCTAGCGCAGCAGTCTGAGATCAACCTGCGAGGCAGCAGCCTGGCAGGCGGAGGGGTGTCTGCAATTGCTGAGGTTTGAATAGGTAAACAAAGTGGCCAGGGAAGCTTGAACTGGGTGGAGCCCACTACAGCTCAGCAGGGCCTGCTGCCTCTGTAGACTCCACCTCTGGGGGCAGGGCATACCTGAACAAAAGGCAGCAGAAACTTCTGTATACTTAAACGTTCCTGTCTGACAGCTCTGAAGAGAGCAGTGGTTCTCCCAGCACAGTGTTTCAGCTCTGAGAATGGACAGACTGCCTCCTCAAGTGGGTCCCTGACCCCCATGTACTCTAACTGGGAGACACCTCACAGTAGGGGCTGACTCACACTTCACACAGGTGGGTGCCCCTCTGGGACAAAGCTTCTAGATATTTGTTGTTCTGCAATATTTGCTGCTCTGCAGCCTCCGTTGGTGATACCCAGGTAAAGAGAGTCTGGAGTGGACCTCCAGCAAACTCCAACAGACCTGCAGCTGAGGGACCTGACCATTAGAAGGAAAACTAACAAACAGGAATAGCATCAACATCAACAAAGAGGACATCCACACCAAAACCCTATCTGTAGGTCACCAACATCAAAGACCAAAGGTAGATAAAACCACAAAAATGTGGAGAAACCAGAGCAGAAAAGCTGAAAATTCTAAAAACCAGGGCACCTCGTCTCCTCCAAAGGATCGCAGCTCCTCGCCAGCAATGAAACAAAATAGGACAGAGAATGACTTTGATGAGTTGACAGAAGTAGGCTTCAGAAGGTCACTAATAACAAACTTCTCTGAGCTAAAGGAGGATGCTCAAACCCATCACAAGGAAGTTAAAAACCTTGAAAAAAGATTAGACAAATGGCTAACTAGAATAAACAGTGTAGAGAAGATCTTAAATGACCTGATGGAACTGAAAACCATGGCACAAGAACTACATGACGCATGCACAAGCTTCAATAGCCAATTTGATCAAGTGGAAGAAAGGGTATCAGTGATTGAAGATCAAATTAATGAAATAAAGCAAGAAGGGAAGTTTAGAGAAAAAATGGTAAAAAGAAATGAGCAAAACCTCCAAGAAATATGGGACTATGTGAAAAGACTAAATCTACGTTTGATTGGTATATCTGAAAGTGATGGGGACAATGGAACCACATTGGAAAACACTCTGCAGGATATTATCCAGGAGAACTTTCCCAACCTAGCACGACAGGCCAACATTCAAATTCAGGAAATTTAGAGAACACCACAAAGATACTCCTCGAGAAGAGCAACACCAAGACACATAATCGTCAGATTCACTAAGGTTGAAATGAAGGAAAAAATGTTAAGGGCAGCCAGAGAGAAAGGTCAGGTTACCCACAAAGGGAAGCCCATCAGGATAACAGCGGATCTCTCAGCAGAAACTCTACAAGCCAGAAGAGAGTAGGGGCCAATATTCAACATTCTTCAAGAAAAGAATTTTCAACCCAGAATTTCATATCCAGCCAAACTAGCTTCATAAGTGAAGGAGAAATAAAAGCCTTTACAAAGAAGCAAATGCTAAGGGATTTTGTTACCACCAGGTCTGCCTTACAACAGCTCCTGAAGGAAGCACAAAACATGAAAAGGAACAACTGGTACCAGCCACTGCAAAAACATGCCAAATTGTAAAGACCATCCATGCTAGGAAGAAACTGCATCAATTAATGGGCAAAATAACCAGCTAACATCAAAATGACAGGATCAAATTCACACATAACAATATTAACCTTAAATGTAAATGGGCTAAATGCCCCAATTAAAAGACACAGACTAGCAAATTGGATAAAGAGTCAAAACCCATCAACGTGTTGTATTCAGGAGACCCATCTCATGTGCAGAGACACACATAGGCTCAAAATAAAGGGATGGAGGAAGATCTACCAAGCAAATGGAAAACAAAAAAAAAGCAGGGGTTGCAATCCTAGTCTCTGATAAAACAGACTTTAAACCAACAAAGATCAAAAGAGATAAAGAAGGCCATTACATAATGGTAAAAGGATCAATTCAACAAGAAGAGCTAACTATCCCAAATATATATACACCCAATACAGGAGCACCTAGATTCATAAAGCAAGTCCTTAGAGACCTACAAAGAGACTTAGATTCCCACACAATAATAATGGGAGACTTTAACACCCCACTGTCAATGTTAGATCAACGAGACAGAAGGTTGACAAGGATATTCAGAACTTGAACTCAACTCTGCACCAAGTGGACATAACAGACATCTACAGAACTCTCTACCCCAAATCAACAGAATATATATTCTTCTCAGCACCACATAGCACTTATTCCAAAATTGACCACATAGTTGGAAGTAAAGCAGTCCTCAACAAATGTAAAAGAACAGATCACAACAAACTGTCTCTCAGACCACAGTGCAATCAAATTAGAACTCAGGATTAAGAAACTCATTCAAAACTGCACAACTACATGGCAACTGAACAACCTGCTCCTGAATAACTACGGGGTAAATAACAAATGAAGGCAGAAATAAAGATGTTCTTTGAAAACAAAGAGAACAAAGACACAACGTGCCAGAATTTCTGGGATACATTTAAAGCAGTGTGTAGAGGGAAATTTATAGCACTAAATGCCCACAAGAGAAAGCAGGAAAGATCTAAAATCGACAACCTAACATCTCAATTAAAAGAACTAGAGAAGCAAAAGCAAACAAATTCAAAAACTAGCAGAAGGCAAGAAATAACTGACATCAGAGCAGAACCCTTCAAAAAATCAATGAATCCAGGAGCTAGTTTTTTGAAAAGATCAACAAAATTGATAGACCACTAGCAAGAATAACAAAGAAGAAAAGAGAGAAGAATCAAATAGACGCAATAGAAAATGATAAAGGGGATATCGCCACCAATCACACAGAAATACAAACTACCATCAGAGAATACTATAAACACCTCTACGCAAATCAACTAGAAAATCTAGAAGAAATGGATAAATTCCTGGACACACACGCCCTCCCAAGACTAAACCAGGAAGAAGTTGAAACTCTGAATAGACCAGTAATAGACTCTGAAATTGAGGCAATAATTAATAGCCTACCAATGAAAAAAAGTCCAGGACCAGAGGGATTCACAGCCGAATTCTACCAGAGGTACAAAGAAGTGCTGGTACCATTCCTTCTGAAACTATTCCAATCAATATAAAAAGAAGGAATCCTCCCTAACTCATTTTATGAAGCCAGCGTCATCCTGATATCAAAGCCTGGTAGAGACATAACAAAAAAAGAGAATCTTAGACCAATATCCATGGTGGAGATTGATGCAAAAATCTTCAATAAAATACTGGGAAACCAAATCCAGCAGCACATCAAAAAGCTTATCCACCATGATCAAGTGGGCTTCATCCCTGGGATGCAAGGGTGGTTCAACATACACAAATCAGTAAATGTAATCCATCACACAAAAAGAACCAACGACAAAAACCACATGATTATCTCAATAGATGTAGGAAAGGCCTTGAACAAAATTCAGCAATGCTTCATGCTAAAAACTCTCAATAAACTATGACTGATGGAACATATCTCAAAATAATAAGAGCTATTTAGGACAAACCCACAGCCATTATCATACTGAATGGGCAAAAACTGGAAGCTGGACGCATTCCCTTTGAAAACCGGCACAAGACAAGGATGCCCTCTCTCACTACTCCTGTTCAACATAGTGTTGGAAGTTCTGGCCAGGGCAATTAGGCAAGAGAAAGAAATAAAGGGTATACAATTCAGAAAAAGAGGAAGTCAAATTATCTATGTTTGCAGATGACATGATTGTATATTTAGAAAACCCCATCATCTCAGCCCAAAATCTCCTTAAGCTGATAAGCAATTTCAGCAAAGTCTCAGGATACAAAATTGATGTGCAAAAATCACAAGCATTCTTATACACCAATGACAGACAAACAGAGAGCCAAATCATGAGTGAACTCCCATTCACAATTGCTACAAAGAGAATAAAATACCTAGGAATCCAACTTACAAGGGATATGAGGGACCTCTTCAGGGAGAACTACAAACCACTGCTCAACAAAATAAAAGAGGACACAAACAAATGGAAGAACATTCCATGCTCATGAATAGAAAGAATCAATATCGTGAAAATGGCCATACTGCCCAAGGTAATTTATAGATTCAATGCCATCCCCATCAAGTTACCAATGACTTTCATCACAGAACTGGGAGAAACTGCTTTAAAGTTCATATGGAACCAAAAAAGAGCCCGCACTGCGAAGACAATCCTAAGCAAAAAGAACAAAGCTGGAGGCATCACGCTACACGACTTCAAACTATGCTACAAGGCTACAGTTACCAAAACAGCATGGTACTGGTACCAAAACAGAGATATAGACCAATGGAACATAACAGAGGCGTCAGAAATAACACCACACATCTACAACCATCTGATCTTTGACAAACCTGGCAAAAACAAGAAATGGGGAAAGGATTCCCTATTTCATAAATGGTGCTGGGAAAAGTGGCTAGCTGTATGTAGAAAGCTGAAACTGGATCCCTTCCTTACACCTTACACAAAAATTAATTCAAGATGGATTAAAGACTTAAATGTTAGACCTAAAACCATAAAAACCCCAGAAGAAAACCTAGGCAATACCATTCAGGACATAGGCATGGGCAAGGACTTCATGACTAAAACACCAAAAGCAATGACAACAAAAGCCAAAATTGACAAATGGGATATAATTAAACTAAAGAGCTTCTGCAAAGCAAAAGAAACCACCATCAGAGTCAACAGGCAACCTACCGAATGGGAGAAAATGTTTGCAATCTACCCATCTGACAAAGGGCTAATATCCAGAATCTATAAAGAACTTAAACAAATTTACAAGAAAAAATCAAACAACTCCATCAAAAAGTGGACAAAGGATATGAACAGACACTTCTCAAAAGAAGACATTTAGGCAGCCAACAGACACATGAAAAAATGCTCATCATCACTGGCCATCAGAGAAATGGAAATCAGAACCACAATGAGATACCATCTCACACCATTTAGAATGGTGATCATTAAAAAGTCAGGAAACAACAGATGCTGGAGAGGATGTGGAGAAATAGGAATGCTTTTACACTGTTGGTGGGAGTGTAAACTAGCTCAACCATTGTGGAAGACAGTGTGGCGATCCCTCAAGGATCTAGAAGTAGAAATATCATTTGACCCAGCCATCCCATTACTGGGTATATACTGAAAGGATTATAAATCATGCTGCTATAAAGACACATGCACACGTATGTTTATTGAGGCAGTATTCACAATAGCAAAGACTTGGAGCCAACCCAAATGTTCATCAATGATAGACTGGATTAAGAAAATGTGACACATATACACCATGGAATACTATGCAGCCATAAAAAAGGATGAGTTCGTGTCCTTTGCAGGGACATGGATATGGCTGGAAACCATCATTTAGAGCAAACTGTCACAAGGACAGAAAACCAAACACCACACGTTCTCACTCATAGGTGTGAATTGAACAATGAGAACACTTGGACACAGGGAGGGGAACATCATACACACAACAATACACACACCCACACATACCTGTCATGGGGTGGGGGTGCAGGAAGAGAGATAGCATTAGGATAAATACCTAATGTAAATGACGAGTCAATGGGTGCAGCAAACCAACATGGCACAGGTATACCTATGTAACAAACCTGCACGTTGTGCACATGTACCCTAGAACTTAAAGTATAATAAAAATATAATAAATAGAAAAAGAACATATCTAAGTCGCTGGTCTTTCTCAAACCCAGGAATACCAATTGGATATAACAAAGTGAATGGTAAGAAGGTCACTTTGAGACATGATCTAAAAGAAAATCACAGTTTTGTGGTCCCAGCAAAGATGAACTCTCTTAATGAGTCTAAGAATCCAGAAAGTTTAACTAACACTTGCTGGTTCCCATAACCCAAACTGAACGTTATGTCTATGCTGCCCACAATATACAGTCAGAATTCATTAAGATACAAGTGTGAACAATGAAACCTAGGACCATGAAGATGGCAGTTAGTAGGAAAATCAGAAAGCAAGAAGACATGCTTAGAATCAGCAAAAAACAAAAGCTAACTCACCCTCTCATCCATGCTCCCTACGAAGTACAAAATGTTAGAGGAGGACCACTAGGATGTTGTTCTGAAAGCTACATGATCATCACTTGAATAAACTAGTTAATCCATGAATTACCTGATCTACTCCAATTGGATATACCATGCCCCCGGCTACACCTACATGGGAATGACTGCTATATACACCCTGTCTCTGTGCTTATCTAAGCATCATCTGACTTCTGCAATTAATGCAGCTTCCAGCCTCAAAATCAGGCTCCCACTCAAAATGTGCAAAGGTCCAGTCCCTACCCTTCATAGCAAAATTCTCTGGCATCAGTGGTTGTAAAATAAAACAATTTTCATGGGACTTATCTATGTTAAAAACATTCTTCATCTTTTAAATATGTCAGCTCTGGAAACTTTGAAGTTCATCATTTATCTTCATGTGATATTTTCAATCACTTAAGGAATAAGCAGAAATGTGTTGATCACTTATATGCCAAGCATTCCGTGAAGAGATAAGAGGAACTACAACAAAAGAAAGTACTATTTCTGCTCTCAACAAGCTTGTGGTCTACTAAGAAAAACGTAAGTTACACAAGATACATTGGACAATGCAGTATTTGCAGTACTTATACGTCAGGGGAATATATAATTTAATCCTGTATTGTATAGAGGTCACTCTGATACACTAAGAAGGAGGTAAGGCCCTGTGGACCACAGGCGGAGTTGTCTAACGGAAAACATACTGAAGTCAGAACCTAAGTTCAAGTCCTGACAGCATTATTTTCTAGTTGAGTGGCCTTGGTAACCTCTTTGAGCCTTTAAACTAGATGGCTTTGCCCCCTTCCTACCATAAAACTCTATAACTCTCTATAACTCATCTTGAGATACAATGAAGGCAGAATAAACTTTGTATAAATTAAGGGGAACAAAAGGGCATTCAAGACAGGAACAGTGTGAAACAGAAGGAAAGTGGTAGACCGCATGTAGCAGGGAAGACCCTGAGGGGATGACAACAGTGCCTTATGGGTTCAGAGTTAACAAAAATAGACTGTGACCAAGACCAGGCCTTCCATTTCCCATTCCTTCCAACTCAGAGCCTTTCATTAACACTATCAGATCAAGACGTCAGAGCCCCTGCCCATTCATTCCTAGACAGCCATCCAGAATGGCAACAAGTAGAATTCAGAAGGCTTCTGATCTGAGCACTTTAGTTTGGCCAAGAATCATTTTGTTGCCTGTAAAAGAAACACACTTTTTAAGTAAAAAGGATTTATCAAAATTACACAAGAAGTTCCTATGAGGTCCAATTGTAGAATACTACAGCTAGGCTTTATGGGACCTGGAAGGCCATCAGGTACCTATTCACTCCATCTAACTCTCTGAACCACATGGCTTCTTTCTGTGCATACATCTGCTTTGTTCTCTTCTTCCTATACACCAGCTTGGCCGTTCTTGCCCTATACATGACATGGCCATTGGATGGACTCTGTCTCTATCTCTTCATGAGTGTAGTGTCTCTGTGCCCTAGTTAGTTTTTGTGAATCATTTTAAATTATAGGGAGAACTCTTCATTGATCACCAGCCAGCTGGTAGAGCTATATGTTTTCGAAAATTTCTCCATTTATCAGAAATTGTAGTACTCAGTTCTGTCCTTTCAGGACTCTAAGTTGAGTAGACTAAACTAGATATTAAATAGAAGAATTTATTTATGGCAAGCAAATCAACCACAGTCTTTGCTACAGGCTACTAGGACAGCTTAGATATCTTATGAACTCAAAAGATGTGTGAACTAACCATTTATGACATAGCTTTTAGAAGAAAACATGCTCCAAGTCACAAATTGCAACACATTTTTGGAGCAGAATCTACTTTTAAATTGGGGGCCATCCAACATGTTTAGCTGGTAGACACTGTGTAAACAAACACGTTGGTTTAGTTAGTAGACATCATATGAAGAAACTGGTCAGACTGTGTCCCAACTTGATTCTACAAGTTTATACTTGCATACCACAAAATCTCTAACACACTTTAGCACAAACACATGCCCTTTATGTGGAGAACAAAGGCCAATCACTTAGAAAATAATTTAAGAACATTAGATGAGTGGCTTAGAACATCGGTCCCTACTCTTTTTGGTACCAGGGACCGGTTTCATGGAAGACAATTTTTACATGGACCAGGGTGGGGGAATGGTTTCAGGATGATTCAAGCACATTATATTTATTGTATACTTTATTTCTATTATTATTGCATTGTAACATACAATGAAATAATTATGAAACTCACCATAATGTAGAATCAGTGGGAACCCTGAGCTTGTTTTCCTGCAACTAGACAGTCCCATCTGGGGGTGATGGAAGACAGTGACCGATCATCAGGCATTAAATTCTCATAAGGTGTGCTTAACTTATACCCTTTGCATCTGCAGTTCACAATAGGGTTCATGCTTCTTTGAGAATCTAATGCTGTCATTGATCTGACAGGAGGTGGAGCTCAGATGGTAATGCGAGTGATGGGGAACAGCTGTAAATACAGATGAAGCTTCACTTGCTCACTCGCTGCTCAATTCCCACTGTGTGGCCCAGTTCCCAACAGGCCATGTACTGGTGCTCGTCCATGATCTGGGGGTTGGAACCCCTGATTTAGAAGAAAGTGGGATGGCCAAGCTCCCTCCATGCCATTAGAGAGAACTTCAAAAGGAGGTAACAAACTTTCATTTGATGTCAATCACATGTCACAAACTGTACCAAGTGCTGGACATGCATTTTCTTATTTAAACCTCATAAAATCCTAAGAGGAGAATATTGTTAATCCCACTATCCAGACAATGGAACCAAGGCTCAACAAGGACAACTGACTTGTATGAAGTTTCAACAGCTGTGACAAAACCAATATTCAAAGCAGGGTCCATCAGACTCCAAAGCACATGCTCACTCATTTCCCCCCGACTCTAGTCAGCACAGTGGTTAAGGGCATGGACTCCGAAGCTGACCTGCTGGATTGCTAACCAGTCCTACGACAGGGTCCAAGTGAGCCTGTGCCTCAGTGTTTTCAGTAAAATAAGAGTTATTTAAAACATATCCCCAAAAGCTGTTAGAAGGATTGAGTTAACATACGTGAAGTGCTTTAAAAAAAAAATCCTGACACATCTTAAGCTCTTCACCATTCACTTTGGTATATCCAACTGGATTTCTGATTTAAGAAGGGTCAACAACTTAGATTTGCCCTTAAAGTCCAGATATCTTCGGTTGAACTGAATCAAAGTATCTTGCCATACCCTATTTGCTCTAATAATAAGATTTGGAGCAATTCTATTTTGTGGCTCATTACTATGCAAAATTTTACATAATTCAGATGATCTTCTTGCTTTTTCATAAGCCTTTGTTGATAAGCAATCTGAGAAAGAGATTGGTGGCCAGTTATGTACATGTACACAAACGTCTATGTGGAGAAGCAAAAAATGCATCAAAGCTATTGTTATTACTACCCGCATATTGTTTGGTATGCTGTGATCCATGGGTAGATGATTAATACTGTGAAGAGGGAAAAGTCATTTGCTTTGATCTGATTACAAGCACGCAATAGTATTTGCAAAGTACAAGATGTGTCTAAATATCGAAGGAATGTAAATAAATCAAGGTGAATATACTTACCTAAGGAAGCACACTGAAACCCTGTCAGCATAGACAGTTTAGAATGAGGGTGGACCAAATACCAAAGGAGAAGTAGAAGAAGGAATAAAATATGCTATCAGAGTAATCTTCAGTGCTGGCCCTAGGGGGATAAACTAAGTAACCTAATAGGTGTTTTCCATCTTTGAATTCTATGACTAGAATAGCAATGAAGGTTTTAGCTCAGAATTGGGATGCTACAGACAACTGAAGAGGTCTGCAGAAAGAAGCTTTTATATTACCTACCCGCACCATGTCTGGCTTAAACTAGTGCTGACTGATTTCTATTTTCATAAATGCTCACCCACCATAACAACGTTTTCACACACTGTGTGCAATCATCATGCACACATGCATACAACTAGGGCATGAGATACATGAGCATTTGTGTATAGATAGATTTCGAAAAGTAATGTTCATCTCTGATGCATTGGTTCTCTGATTTACATTCAATACGTAGAGAATAAAAGCATATTTCTTTTAAAAGGGAAAGGGAAAGGAGAAAAAACAGTAGCTGATGTAGGTTGGAATTTATGGGTCAAATTTTAATTCAGTGAATATTTCAGTAAATGAGTATTACACTTGTAACTTGCAATGTTTATCTAAAATGAGTGTGTGTTGGGGGAAAGAAGGGGAGTAGGGAGAGAAAGCTATAACTTCCTTTAGACTTCATTATCAACATCACTTGGCCTACATATTAAAATTATTATGATTATGTCTTTAAAGGTAAAAATGTGTTCATACTGATCACATTAACTTCCTTATGGTGGTAATGAGTTTGAATTACAATGTGAAAACATTGAAACTAAATAACCACTAATGTTCTTCCAAACATTATTAAGAACAGAAGATTTCTCCAGATGGTCTAGAAATTCTGCAGTTAAATCATAGTTAAATAATGTGTGGGTCAAATTCCACGATCTTAAGTTCAGTAAAAGTGTAGTTTTTGTTATACTATTTTTCATATAGTATTATATGAGTTGATTAATATAATATTAAATGGGCACATCTCATAATACAAAGTGAATAGATTATAACCTGGGGCTTTTTCATCTTTTGCAAACAGGTATTTGTTGAAATGGAATCTGACCCATATAAACAAATTTATCTTTATGAATGTGAATCTGATATGGCAGAAACCCTTTCAAAACTCCATGCCACATGTTTTTTTCATTACTAAAGACTTTTCAAGGATATGCACTAAGTGCATGTAAAAGTTATTTTCATTGAATAAGGCATTAAATTCTAACATATGAATCTCAAAATGTAGTAAATTATTGTAAAATACGAACTCAAATTATTACTTTTAAAGGAACTCATTGTAAAATGTATGGGTGCATGGAAAAACACCTGAATGACTATTTCAGAGTTTAATTCCCTCAGACTAGATTCCTTCATTTGCAGGAAATGATTATTGTATATTCAGCCTTTTCACTTTTTCTCCCCCTATTGTAGTGTAATGACATTAAAGATAACATTCCTGATTAGAGTCTCCCACCTTGGATTTTCCCCCGAGTTAAGATGCTTGAGTTTACAAAATACTCTTAAGTTTTTATTGCATGGAGACTATCATGGTACAACTTATAACTAGAGAGCATCTCTTTTCAGGCAACAGCCAGATACTGTGTTTAGAGTTTGTGCAACCCTCATTCAGTCATACATTCTTTTTTCAGCTAATAGTTATTCATCATGCCAGACACTGTTCTGAGTGTTTCATGTGGCTAAACACGGAAGAGCAGTCAAATAAGGAGGAGAGAAGAAACCCTACGTTCTTGAGGCAAGGTTCTGATTATACAGTACTTCCTTTGTTAACAATAATTGCTTGTTACCTTATGATGCTATCCTTTAATTAGAAATGCCAATACAGGAAAATGTTAACTAGGTCTCACACCTATTATCAAATGTAAGATATGTCAAAATTACAAGCAGTTGTAGAAACGCACACTCATAATAATAATGATAATAATATAATAATAACATCTGCCATGAATTACTGCTTAGCATGTGTCTGACACCATGAAAAAAAAGAAAGAATACTTTACAATTAACCATAAGACTATCAGTTCTCTTTGGGCAGGAATCATATATGTATCTCATTCATCGTTACATCTTCAGAATCAGACAAATTGTAAATATTCAAAAAATCTTTGTCAAAGAAATAAATAGAGAAATGAATGAATCTATTATCTCAATGAGTGACCAAGGCATATGAATTATTACCCCTTTTTACAGATGAGCAAACTTAGTTTTAGACAGATGAAGTATTCATGGCTAAACTAGGATCTAAATCCAGTTCTGATTGACTCCAAGGTCTGTGGTTATAACTACGCTGCCTCCAAAACTGGCATTGTGGGTCCCAAATCTCACTTCCTCATTAAATCAAACATATTCTTAATTAAAATAAGCATATAATTATCTTTCATTTGATAAGTATTTTTGTTCATCTATTACGTTTTTAATTTCTCATACCGTACCTATAAGCACCTAATTCACTCATTATTCTGAACACTCATAATAATCTTTCAAAATAAATGTTCGTTAAAACAACTTCTCTCCCTCTCACACTAAAATTCAATGGTTGCATTGCCAAGAGTGTGAAAGTCTCTCAGGGATGCACATATGGTTTCAGTAATCCAAATCACCTTTTTATGTCTTGAAACCTGGTATAGTGAAAATAACAGGAGCTCTGGATAAGGCAAACCTGAGCTTGAGTTCGTACTACCCTACTTGACCAGCTGTGTGGCCTTGAGGGTTTAAATACTGCAAGCCTCAATTCTTTAAATGTAAAATGGGAACAACTGAAAGAAATAATGATAGAATATCTGCAAAGTTCCCAGTGCAAGTAGAATAGAAGAGACTTAATCAATAAGAAACCTGATAAAAGTAGGAGAGCAACTGAAATTTCCAGAAGAAGACCGAAAATCCTTGTGTCTGGTAGTTATGCCACTCCTGGAGAACCTCACCAAAAAGGTAGGCAGAAATGTTAATCTGGGTGACTTCTGGAGTGGCACCTGCTGCTGGCCCTGGTTTACTGGTGAGTCAAACTCATGCTTTTCTCTAGGGAAGGTACTTAGAGGGATGGTGCCTCAGGATAAAGAGTGAAAAGGGAGTTTTGTTGAAGGCCTTTTCTGTATCTATTGAGATAATCATGTGGTTTTTGTTGTTGGTTCTGTTTATGTGATGGATTATGTTTATTGATTTGCATGTGTTTAACCAACCTTGCATCCCAGGGATGAAGCCGACTTGATCGTGGTGGATAAGCTTTTCAACAGCCGTTCATGCTAAAAACTCTCAATAAACTAGGTATTGATGGAATGTATCTCAAAATAATAAGAGCTATTTATGACAAACCCACAGCCATTATCATACTGAAATGGCAAAAACTAGAAGCATTCTCTTTGAAAACTGGCACAAGACAGGGATGCCCTCTCCCACCACTCCTATTCAACATAGTGTTGGAAGTTCTGGCCAGAGGAATCAGGCAAGAGAAAGAAATAAAGGGTATTCAATTAGGAAAAGAGGAAGTCAAATTTTCCCTGTTTGCACGTGACATGATTATATATTTAGAAAACCCCATCATCTCAGCCCAAAATCTCCTTAAGCTGATAAGCAACTTCAGCAAAGTCTCAGGATACAAAAATCAATGTGCAAAAATCACAAGCATTCCTATACACCAATGACAGACAGAGAGCCAAATCATGAGTGAACTCCCATTCATAATTGCTACAAAGAGAATAAAATACCTAGGAATCCAACTTACAAGGGATGTGAAGGACCTCTTCAAGGAGAACTACAAACCACTGCTCAAGGAAATAAAAGAGGACACAAACAAATGGAAGAACATACCATGCTCATGGATAGGAAGAATCAATATCGTGAAAATGGCCATACTGCCCAAGGTAATTTATAGATTCAATGCCATCCCCATCAAGCTACCAATGACTTTCTTCACAGAATTGGAAAAAACTACTTTAAAGTTCATATGGAACCAAAAAAGAGCCTGCATTGCCAAGACAATCCTAAGTCAAAAGAACAAAGCTGGAGGCATCACGCTACCTGACTTCAAACTATGCTACAAGGCTACAGTTACCAAAACAGCATGGTACTGGTACCAAAACAGAGATATAGACCAATGGAGCGTAACAGAGGCCTCAGAAATAACACCATACATCTACAACCATCTGATCTTTGACAAACCTGGCAAAAACAAGAAATGGGGAAAGGATTCCCTATTTCATAAATGGTGCTGGGAAAAGTGGCTAGCTGTATGTAGAAAGCTGAAACTGGATCCCTTCCTTACACCTTACACAAAAATTAATTCAAGATGGATTAAAGACTTAAATGTTAGACCTAAAACCATAAAAACCCCAGAAGAAAACCTAGACAATACCATTCAGGACATAAGCATGGGCAAGGACTTCATGACTAAAACACCAAAAGCAATGACAACAAAAGCCAAAATTGACAAATGGGATATAATTAAACTAAAGAGCTTCTGCAAAGCAAAAGAAACCACCATCAGAGTGAACAGCAACCTACAGAATGGAAGAAGATTTTTGCAATCTACCCATCTGACAAAGGGCTAATATCCAGAATTGACAAAGAACTTAAATAAATTTACAAGAAAAATACAAATAACCCCATCAAAATGTGGGCAAAGGATATGAACAGACACTTCTCAAAAGAAGACATTTAGGCAGCCAACAGACACATGAAAAAATGCTCATAATTACTGATCATCAAAGAAATGCAAATCAAAACCACAATGAGATACCATCTCACACCAGTTAGAATGGCAATCATTAAAAAGTCAGGAAAAAACAGATGCTG
>NW_012115999.1:2473881-2494734 GCF_000951035.1 Colobus angolensis palliatus
AGTTTTTTTTAGTATTTTTTAGTAGAGATGGGGTTTCACCGTGTTAGCCAGGATGGTCTCGATCTCCTGACCTTGTGATCCGCCCATCTCGGCCTCCCCAAGTGCTGGGATTACAGGCCTGAGCCACAGCGCCCGGCCTAAATCATGCTACTATAAAGACACATGCACATGTATGTTTATTGCGGCACTATTCACAATAGTAAAGACTTGGAACCAACCCAAATGTTCATCAATGATAGACTGTATTAAGAAAATGTGGTACATATACACCATGGACTACTATGCAGCCATAAAACGGATGAGTTCATGTCTTTTGCAGGGACAAGGATGCAGCTGGAAACCGTCATTCTCAGCAAACTATCGCAAGGACAGAAAACCAAACACCGCATGTTCTCACTCATAGGTGGGAATTGAACAATGAGAACACTTGGACACAGGGCGGGGAACATCACACACTGGGGCCTGTCCTGGGGTGGGGCAGGGGAAGGGATAGCCCTAGGAGAAATACCTAATGTAAATGACGAGTTAATGGGTACAGCAAACCACCATGGCTCATGTATACCTATGTAACAAACCTGCACGTTGTGCACATGTACCCTAGAACTTAAAGTATAATAATAATAATTTTATTAAAGATATACACACACACAAATAATAATTTTTTTTTTAAAAAGAGTGGAAAGGGAGAATTGCCTCCCGATGCTTCGCCTGAGTCTTAGACTTTGAGAGAAGCCAATGTCAGCTCAAGTGAAGGAAGTCTTGGAAGTAGAAACTGGTAGAGGATCTAAGGTTTGGAATGGGATGATCTCCAAGGTTTTATGCAGCAATTGCATTTTATGATTCTAACTATTGACCAATTGCAAAAATCATTTAAATGATCTTACATGTCTTATAAATGTATAAAGGCAGAACAGAACACTATGGTGTTGAGAGAAAGAGGAATTAAAAAAAACTTCACATCACCCAGAGTACAAAGCCTCTAATGCTGGAGAAATTACTTTAAATGGAGGTAGGAAACATAACCAAGTAGATTTCAGAAAGGGCATCCTTCTCTCCTCCCCGGCACCCCAAGAAGAATGCATTCGGTGCTCAGTAAATCTTCCGAAATATACGTGACTGCAGCCTTAGACAGAATATTCTAAAAGCATACGGGAAAAATGTACTGAATACTTGATTTGTGGCTTTTACTGGAGAGATATACAAAAGCAAATAGAAAAAGTTTTCTATCCTCAAATATCTTGTAACTAAATGGGGAAGACAGCAATCAATATGGCAGACTAAATTGATCTCTAAATAGAGGTACAAATAATGTGTTATGAAAAAAACAAAGGTTCAAACTAAAACACTAGAAGAAAATTCCATGAAAAATATGTTTTTAATTGAGCTTTGAGGAATAAACAGGATTTATAATGAGGAGAAAAAAAAAAAGAAAAAAAAAATGGGAAAAAATCCTCCCTAGTTTAAAAAAAAAAAAAAAAAAAGACAAAAGCCATGAAAAAGCAATTTCCTCAAAATGCAATATAAATAACCAATAAACATTAAAAAGAAAGATTAACCTTGCTAATACTCAGAAAATGCAAATTAAAGTAATGTGAACTTTTCTTTTCTATAACATTGGCAAACATGGGTTTTTTTTTTATAGTTCTTACGAGAGATCACATAATATACACATCAAGGCCCTTAAAAATGTTAATATAACTTTACTCAGTAAATTCAAATCTAATAATTTATTCTAAGGGAAAGAAAAATCAGAGGAAATAATAAAGACATAGATCAAGTCATTACTTATAAAGATAAAATATATTAATATAATATAATACATCCATTATATATATTTTAGAAGAATATTTAATGACATTGTAAAATTTTCATAATATACTCAACAAAAAAGAAGGGTTCTAAATAAATATATATCTATGCATGTACATATGCATAGTATGTATATGTACTTTGAAGCAAAGATCAGAAAATATATCTAAAGATACCATACTATTTCTGGATTGTGGGATTATGTGATTTTATTTTATATTTAGTAATCTCTGTAATATCCAAAATTTATAGTCAGAGAAATGATGTTATTTTAATGTTATGTTAAGTAATGTTATTTTAAATTTCAATGTCATTTTTAATGAGTTGGATTTAGACAAGTTAAGAAGGGAAACTGTCATTTTAGCCCAAAGAACAATATGAGTACAGACAAAAAGACAAATTTGAAAGGCACTTTCAGAAAAGATAGAGTAGATGAGTAAGAAGGATGCAGGGTAAAGGAAACTGGAAAAGTGGTTGGAATCAGATTATTGAAGATATTGAATGTCATGCTCATGAATTGGTCCTATGAGTAGTGGAGCTCCTCACACAGGGTGATTATTGGTTTGCTTTGTTTTGTTTTGCTTTGTTTTAGAGACAGGGTCTCATTTTGTCACTCAGGCTGGAGTACAGTGATGCAACCACAGCTCACTGCAGTCTTGAACTCCTGGGCTCAAGCAATCAATCCTCCCACCTCTGCCTCCCAAGTAGTTGGGAATACAGGCATGCACCACCATGCCCAGCTAATTTTTAAATTATTTGTAGAGATGATGGGGGGGTCTTGCTATGTTGCCCAGGATGGTCTCAACATCCTGCCTTCAAGCAACACCACTGCCTTGACCTCCCGAACTGCTGAGATTACAAGCGTGAACCACTGCACATGGCCCAATCCCATTGGTTTATAGAAACACTATCCAAGTGACCATTTGAGGTATGGAGGATGGATCAAAGGGGGAAAACTAGAAGCAGAAAGAATGTTGTTTATATATTCTAAACTAACAATATCCAAACTGTTTAGACCTTGACCCAGAGTAATGAATATGTTTCATATTGTGACCCAGTACACTCACATACACCCAAAAACCCATACAAAATTACCCTCACATATGACTAAAATAAAGGCTTCATGAAAAGGCATACCCTTAACTTATGACATCTACTCTAATACATTCTATTCTGTTGTTTCCTGTTTCTTTCTGCTCTATAACATTACTTTTTGTTTTTTTCTTAAATGCTGGTCACAGCCCACAAAAATGATTTCATGACACCTAACGTGACAGTACTACTCTGGGAAAAACCCAAGTCTTCCTTTTCTCTTCCCAGCTCTACTCCTGAGTAGTAGACCAAGCTCTAGTGATGGATTGAGACCAAGAACCCAGAGCTGGGCCATGGTACTATGAGCTGGAGCTTTCTGAGAAAGAAGCCAAGGGGGGAACATCTTTGATCCCACATGGAAAAATATTTAGAGAGATCTTCTCCATTGGCCTCCATTTCTTCCATGGAATGCTTCTTGGTCCTATAAATTGTTTCCCATATACCCAGTAAGATAAGACAGGCTTGGGACTTGTCCTCACCTTCTGGCAACCTACCATACCCCAATAAGACCAACATAAAATCTTTTTAGGCCAACAAAATATTTTTAGCTGGCATATTATCCAATTTAATTCCTAATGTAGGAATTTGAAACAAAAGCCACATCAACTAGAAAAAGAGGGTAAATTGGTAGACTGTTGCTGACATACTTTTCCTTAGACACAATTTTGTAGGCCGTGGCTCTGAATGGAAGTCTATCTACCCTGGCAGAAAAGGATTCACTAGTCCTAGTAAGAGATAATCCAGGCTAAGTGGAGGATAGATCCAACAGACATCTCTGATGGGATCAGCTGAATTTGAGTGTAGTTGAATTGAGAAGAGAAGGGAAAGAAGTGGTAAGGCAGAGGAGGGAGAAGAGAGAGAAAGAGAATACTCCTAACATTTCCACTTGGGAGATTGGGATTGAAACTGGCTGTATTGTGATATCATCAATAGAAAATATGGGAAGAGGATCAGATTTTATGGAGAAAATAATGAGTTCTGTTTTGGTAGAGGTCCAGATCAGAGAAAATTTAAAACAAAGGGAAAAAGGCATTCTGTTTTTCCATCAAAGTGTTTCTATCTTTTATGGAAGAAAGCAGAATATGAAGGTCAATTGAACCATGTGATGAATCGGTTAATTATCACACATTTCTGGATCTAGAGTGAACCAAGGTATAACCCCATTCACATGGCAGATGCAAACAATACCTATTATACATTTAACAAAGTTTTCTTGTTGACCATTTCATCTACCTTCTCTTAACAACACCTGGGAGATATCAGGGTCATTACCTCCATTTTGCAGATGAAAAGCTTGGACCCAAAGAGTTTAAGAGTCTTGTTCAAAATCACATTAGGTCCCTGGTAGTCTGGCGGCTAGGGAAAAAAAATAAGCAAAATTACACTTGAGTCTGATACATTTTGCTAGTGCCTGTTCTAGACAGCAGCCTCTCTTATTAAGTAGCGAGCCTGTAAATTCGATCTGATCATGAGAAGAGAGAGGAAATCTCTGGCTGAGGAGGTCCAAGTAGAAGAGTCACTCTAAAAGGAATTTAGAATATTCCAGCAGCTAGAAGTAAAAGGCATGCCTTACTCAGATTGTAAAATAGTTTTAAACTGTTGAATATAAGATCTAGGCCATTAGAGAAGGTTTCCATAATTTGATGCTAGTTATATTATGAAATATAGCTCAAATAAATTCAATCTTATGGCTTTATAATCACTCAGGAAAATCATTGCAGAAAGAGGATAGTAAGGGAATTAAAATGTTTTCTGCTTTGAAGATTGTTTTATATTTTCTTAGGCAGAAAAGGGTTTTCAACAATTTTAAGGGTGTTAATGAACATAAATCATATATGTTTTAGCAATTCAGAAAGGCTAGTATGCATAAATTTTTTTTTGTATTAACAAGAGTTTAATCCTTGTGATGTAATACAATTAAGTCAGATTCTCCCTTGCAGACTACTGCAGTGGAAGGAGAACTTTGGATTTAGAGACACCAGGATTTTCATTCTGGTTCCACCACCTACTAGTTTGATAACTACAATTGGGCAAATAACAGCAGAATTTATCTGAGCTCAGTTTCATCACCTGTTAAATAAAAATAACAATACCTACCTCATATAATAGGTGTAAGGATTAAGAGATAAAAATGCATATAAGACTCTGAGTCCAATCCCTGACACAGCAGAAGTTCAAGGAATAGTAGCTGTGATGATGAAAGAGAATAAAGGAAACACACACACACACACACACACACACACACACAAAACCACCATAAGCCAGCCTTGGAAAAATATAGTAATTTTATTTAGTTCACTAGAGTAAAATTCATTCTGGAGATTCCAAACTTTTAAACACAATATATACTTTAAAAATTTATGTTTGGTTCTAACATTCATATTTCAGGTGACCCTGGAAAAGGTATCTTGTCTTCTTTGGTTCAGATTTTGCAAAACACCAGGATAAAAACACTTACCTCTGACCTTTCCAGAAATATAGTGACTATTTGCTTTTAAAAGATCAGTCATGGTTAGAATTTTCCCATATTAGAAGTCAGTCCAGCTCTTGTCTTCAGAAAAACGCATACATACAATCACACACAAACAACCAAAGCATTTCAGGCAGATAAGAGGCAAGCCTTTTCAGTCTAGGTTTTCAGAAAGGATATGTGACCATCTTTCTAGGGAACTCATCAAGATACTTAACCTTTTGCACTGTTGGGAATTTCTTCCTTAAATGTATGTAGAATGTTTCGAGTATATTTCATCATGTTCTAGCTTTAGCAGAGTTGGAGTACAATTGGTTACTACCCTCTGAATAAATAAATAAACTTTTTATTAATAAATAAATAAACTTTTTTCAATCCTGGAGGATTTATAATAGCTTCTTTTCACTCTTCTCTTCTCCAGGACAAATCATCCTGGTGCCTTTAACTTCTGCAGAGCGTGCTGAAATGCCCTGACTCTATTAAAGTGCGTGGACCTTAATAAAATACTCTAGACAAAGTGGCTAATGGGTTGACTTTTGCCATAGATGTTATTTGCCAAACTTCTAAACATGCCTGCATGCCTGGAGCTTTCCTGTCCAAGTTCAAATCTAGTATAACACATCACAAGTGCTGAGAAGCAGGAAGCCCATCACTGAACCTGGCACCACAGTCCTGAATGGAAAATACCATTTGTTTCCTTGGCAATCTGTCCTTGGTAACTAGAAAAAGTGGGGAGCAAAGGGTTAATGCTACTGTAGAAGAGTCACACTCACCAATTCTCAGAGGAGGGGGTAGGGTGGTAAATTCTACTAGGAGAGAGTGACTGGAAACAGGTTAAATTCCTGGTGCCCTGTTCAGCAGGAAGTTGGAGAAAAGGTCTAAAGGTCTAATGGCCTCATTAAGGGCTGCTTCTACTCCACAACAAGTTTATAATCAGAAGTTGTCCTGCAAGAAGAAAAGGGAAGGACAAGTGGGAAAGACACTTCTGCGTTGAGAATTGGCTAGCACAGAGGATGGAAGGCAGAAGACCTTTCCAACATGTTAAGAGCCAAAAGAGTACCTTTTAGTGTTTGTTTGGATTATATTTGCCTGTAACCCAGCAACTGGACCCAGATGCCAGCAGCCCGAAGAGAACATTGCTGATGACTGGTGTCCAAAAAGAAAAAAAATATTCCTTTTGTTTTCTCACTTTTATGGTTCTTCTCAAGGTGAGTGAAAAGAGCTGGTCAGGGCCCTTTGAAACTGTTTAGAACCCTTACTCATTTTTCTAACAATAGTCAGAATGATTTATAATGCCACGTGTTCTCATTGGTGGTTTCCTCTTTTTTATTTTTGAAGACAAGACACAAGTGGGAAATGTGAATCTTGAGCCAGAATTAAGATGATCTTTTAAAGCAACCGAATGCATTTTCCAGTCACTCTACCCCCAACTTGAGGTTTTCCTCCCTGAATCACTCAGTTCTCCCCGCTACAAGGGCAATATTCATATGCTCAGTGTCATTACAAACGCTTGGATTTCAAGAGCTCCACGTTGCTAGATATTTTAAGTTGTTTGTGTTTTATACATTCTCCTCCTCTGTACTGAAAAACAAGGCTAGTATATCCAATGTATGAAATTCATCAGATATATTACAAATCACACCAAAATGATCCCAGACAGACAGCATTCTATTATTTCAAAAGATATATCACAACAAAGGAAGACTACAAAACTAACTCATTCTTTATCATCTTTGTAACCAGGCGGGTCTTTATTCAATTTATGATAAATCCCTCCTCTTTTAATGTGTGTTTATTTTATTTTGTTATTAACACTAGGGAAATAAAGAAAAGCGTGTGTGCGTGTGTGTGTGTGTGTGTTGGTGGTGGTTTGGTTTTGGTTAACCATCACCACTCAGGCATTTGAATATCAGTATTAATGCCATCCTTAACCTCTTCATTTCTAGATGAATTAACCCAAATTTTTATAATTACCCTCCCTTCACCAACATCCCCATGGGACTTATTTGGTATGTTAGAAAATAACTTCGAATTAAAATTTTTCATTATTTCCTACCTAAAGACTCCTAGAATTTCCCATGATGTGTTGGTTTAAGTGGAAAAATTACAAGTACATTTTATTTGGCTTTTATTTGTGTCATTTCTAATTTACTTGAGCAGTGTTTTGTAATTCTCATTGTAGAGATCTTTTACCTCGCTGGTTACCTGTATTCCTAGGTATTTTATTCTTTTGGTGGCCATTGTGAATGGTATTGCATTCTGCATTTGGATCTCAACTTGGATGTCGTTGGTGTATAGGAATGATACTGATTTTTGTACAACTTTGCTGAAGTTGTTTATCAGATCAAGGAGCTTTGGAGCAGAGACTATGGGGTTTTCTATATATAGAAACATGTCATCTGCAAACAGGGATACTTTGACTTTCTTTCTTCTTATTTGGATGCCTTTTTTTCCCCCTCTTGCCTGGTTGCTCTGGCCAGGACTTCCAGCACTACATGGAATAGGAATGGTGATAGAGGGCATACTTGTCTTGCTCTGGTTTCCAAGGGGAATGCTTCCAGCTTTTACCCATTCGGTATAATATTGGCTGTGGGTTTGTCACAGATAGTTTTTTAAATTATTTTGAAGTATGTTCCTTCAATGCCTAGTTTGTTGAGGGCTTTTAACATTAAGGAGTGTTGAATTTTTAATAAAAGCCTTTTCTGCATATATTGAGATAATCATGTGGTTTTTGTTTTTAGTTTTGTTTGTGTGATGAATCATATTTATTGATTTCTGTATGTTGAACCAACCTCACATCACAGGGATAAAGCCTACTTGATGATAGTGGATTCGCTTTTTGATGTGCTGCTGGATTTGGTTTGCTAGTATTTTGTTGAGGATTTTTGCATCAGTGTTTATCAAGGATATTGGCCTGAAGTTTTCTTTTTTTGTTGTGTCTCTACCAGGTTTTGGTATCAGAATGATGCCGGCCTCAGATAATGAGTTAGGGAGAAGTCCCTCCTCAATTTAGTGGAATAATTTGAGTAGAAATGATATTAGATCTTCTTTATACTTTGGTAGAATTCAGCTGTGAATCTGTCTGGTTCCAGGCTTTTTTTTTTTTAATTGGTAGGCTTTTTGTTACTGATCAATTCAATTTCAGAGCTTGTTATTGGTCTGTTCAAGAATTCATTTTCTTCTTGGTTCAGTCTTGGGAAGTCATATGTGTCTAAATATTTATTCATTTCCTCTAGATTTTCTAGTTTGTAGTCATAGTAGTCTTTGAGGGTGTTTTGTATTTCTGTGGGGTCAGTGGTAATGTCCCCTTTGTCATTTCTAATTGTGTTTATTTGGATCTTCTCTCTTTTTTCTTTAATAGTCTACCTAGTGGTATATCTATATATTAATTTTTTTAAAAAAATTCCTGGACTCATTGATCTTTTGTATGGTTTTTTTGGTGTGTGTGTGTCTCAATTTCTTTCAGTTCAGCTCTGATTTTGGTTACTTCTGAATAATCAATATCGTTAAGATACTCATACTGCCCAAAGCAATTTACAGATTTAATGCTATTCTTATCAAACTAACAATGACATTCTTAACAGAATTAGAAAAAAACTGTTCTAAAATTCATAAGGAACCAAAAAAGAGCTTAAATATCCAAGGCAATCCTAAGCAAAAAGAACAAAACTGGAGGCATCACATTACCCAACTTCAAACTATATTATAAGGCTACAGTAACCAAAACAGCATGGTATTGGTACAAAAACAGGCACATAGACCAATGAAACAGAATAGAGAGCCCAAAAATAATCCTGCACACCTACAGCCATCTGATCTTTGACAAAGCTGACAAAAATAATCAATGAAGAAAGGACTCCCTGATCAATAAATGGTGCTGGAATAATCGGCTAGCCATATGCAGAAGATTGAAACTGAACCCCTTCCTTATGCCATATACCAAAATCAACTCAAGATAGATTAAAGACTTAAGTGTAAAATCTAAAGCTATAAAAACCCTGGAAGGTGACCTAGGAAATATCATTCTGGACATAGGACCTGGCAAAGATTTTATGACAAAGTCACCAAAAGCAACTCCAAAATAGAAATTGACAAACAAGACTTAATTAAACTAAAGAGCTTCTGCACAGCAAAAGAAACTATCAACAGAGTAAACAGACAATCGACAGAATGGGAGAAAATATTTGCAAACTATGCATTCAACAAAGATCTAATATCCAGAATCTATAAGGAACTTAGACAGATTTACAAGCAAAACCAAACAGCCCCGTTACAAAGTGGACAAAGGACATAAACAGGCACTTTTCCCTCCCTTCCTTACCCTCCCTTCCTTCCTTCCTTCCTTCCTTCCTTCCTTCCCTCAGTCCCGCCTTCCTTTCTTTCTTTTCTCTTTCTTTCTCTCTTTCTTTGTTTCTTTCAGATGGGGTTTCACCATGTTGGCCAAGCTGGTCTTGAACTCCTGACCTCAGGTGATCCACTTGCCTCAGCCTCCCAAAGTGCTAGGATTACAGATGTGAGCCACCGTGCCCGGCCTCAACAGGCACTTTTCAAAAGACACATATGCAGCCAACAAGCATATGAAAAAATGTTCAACATCACTAATCATTAGAGAAATGCAAGTCAAAACGACATTGAGATAGTATCTCACACCAGTCAGACTGGCTATTATTACAAAGTCAAGGCGCATGCTGGCTCACAGCTTTAATCCTAGCACTTTGGGAGGCCAAGGAGGGGCAGATCACCTGAGGTCAGGAGTTTTAGACCAGCCTGGCCAACATGGTGAAACCCCCATCTCTACTAAAAATACAAAAATAAGCAGGGTGCAGTGGCAGGCATCTGTAGTCCCAGCTACTTGGGAAGCTGAAGCCAGAGGATTGCTTGAACCTGGGTGGTGGAAGTTGCAGTGAGCCAAGATCCTGCCACTGCACTCCAGCCTGGGCAACAGAATGAGACTCCATTTCAAAAAACAAAACAAAACAAAATAAAATAAAACTTCAAAAAGTAACAGATCCTAGAGAGACTGTGGAGAAAAGGTAGCATTTATACACTGCCTGTGGGACTATAAGTTAGCTTAGCCATTGTGGAAAGCAGTGTTCACTTCCTCAAAGAACTTGAAACAGAATTACCATTCCACCCAGCAATCCCATTTTTGAGTATATACCCAAAAAAATATAAATCACTCTACCATAAAGACACATGCACATATATGTTCATTGCAGCTGTATTCATAATAGCAAAGACACTAAATCAACCTAAATGTCCATCAATGGTAGATTCGATTTTTTAAAATGCAGTACACATATACCATGGAATACGATGTAGCCATAAAAAAGGATGAGATCATGTCATTTGCAGCAACATAGATGGAGCTAGAGGACATTATCCTAAGCAAACTAACATATGAACAGAAAACCAAGTACCACATATTCTCACTTATAAGTGGTAGCTAAACAATGAGAACATATAGACACAAAGAGGGAAGCAACAGGCACTGGGGCCTACTTGAGGGTGGGTGGTGGGAGGAGAGAGAAGTAAGAAAAAAATACTTATTGAGTACTATGCTTATTACCTGGGTAATAAAACAATCCGTACACCAAACCCCTGTGACACACAGTTTACCCAAATAACAAACCTGCATATATACCCCTGAACCTAAAATAAAAGTCATAATAAAAAAAAAATTACACCAAAAAGTTTTTATTTGGCTAATTCAGTGAATGAGATTTTCAGATTAATCAAATATTCTCCATATATTTAATATTTTAAAAATTTGAAATACATTTAACAACAAAACTCTGTGCTACAGAATTTAACCTGTCTGATGACTCAGATGACATTTTAGAATCCTGTATTGCTTCAGTACCAGTTTTCAAGAGTTCACTATGCAACTTCACATTGGTAGCTTGAAATTAGCCAGGATGGGAGTCTTTATAACACAGAAAGCAGTAAATTCTACAAGAACCAGTTGTTAAACATTTACCAGCACACCACTAACTTCTAGGTCATTATTACAGGTTTAATTATAAATTTCCTATACAATTCACATTCTAAAATATACACCCTCAAATATGTAGCAGCATAATAGATCAGAGAATGAATGAATAACCAAAGTCTGAGAGTTTTACTCATGCTTAAAGTTGCAAAAATTCAACCTGATTTTAATTTTCTTTGGTAATCATTTTCTGAATTTTTAGAACAAAGAAAAAAAAATCTACCTTAAGTTAAAAGTGAGCAAAACAATAAAACATGCTGAAATAGCAGAATGTTTTAAATCCTGTTTAAAAGGTTAGAAGAAGTTTACAATGTTTCCCTATGATTCTTCTATAATTGAATATTCAATCCTTGAAAATCAGTAAGTAAAAAATATGAACCTCAATAGAAATATTGGTGAAAAACTATACGTCTAAATTCTTCTGTTTTAGATGAAAAAATACACATGTCTAAATTTTTCCGTTCCAGAAAAATGGAAACAATCATTATTCTCGCAGGATATCCAACAAATACATTCTTATTATTCAGTTTCTTCATTTTTAACATGTATTTAGTTTTGAAAAAATTTAGATATTGTAAAAGAAAAAGAAAAATAATAAGGTTCTGTTTTATCCGCAAGATTGGCAGAGCTGGCCGGGCGCGGTGGCTCAAGCCTGTAATCCCAGGACTTTGGGAGGCCGAGACGGGAGGATCACGAGGTCAGGAGATCGAGACCATCCTGGTTAACACGGTTAAACCCCGTCTCTACTAAAAAATACAAAAAAACTAGCCAGGTGAGGTGGCGGGCGCCTGTAGTCCCAGCTACTCCAGAGGCTGAGGCAGGAGGATGGCTTGTAAACCTGGGAGGTGGAGCTTGCAGTGAGCTGAGATCCGGCCACTGCACTCCAGCCTGGGTGACAGAGCGAGACTCTGTCTCAAAAAAAAAAAAGAAATTTGGCAAAGTTTAATTTCTTAATAAAAACATCCAATGTTGGTGCAAGTATGGAGAAACAAACATTCTTACACTGTTAGTGAGAGAGCAAAATATCAAAACTTTCTGGAGAAGTTGGTAATGTCTGTCAAAAGCCTTAGATACATGTATGTCCTTTAACCCAGAAATTATCACTCCAGAATTTATCACAAGAAAGTAACTAGAGTTTGGCAACAGCCAACTATTCAACAACATTAGATTGCTAAAGTAATTAGATCATTAGTTTTCCATTATAGTAGCTGTGTTGCATTGAGTAGTTCATACAGCAGTTCAGTTTATGCAAATAAAGGATAAGAAATAAGTCTGATGTCAACAATTTTAAGGAACTAATTCAGGGCACAGCTAAGACTAGCGTAGAGTCAATTAATCACCCCAGGTTCTTCTCATAAAAAATCAATATAACTCATCTTGACTGAGAACCTTCATTATCAAGAACAAAGCAAGTTGTAATTGTGTTGCTCTGTTTACTAAGGCAGAAAATCATGCCTTGGGTCCTAAAGGTTCTGAATTCTACTCTTCACACTACAGTTTTTCCTTCCACAATGCTTCCACTAAGTATGTTTGTTACTCTTTTAATGTATTTTTATTAAACGTTTGTATAGATATTGCCATGGCCATAGACTATGCTGTCACCATTTCTTGCTCATCACTGCAGTAGCCTCCTAATTCATCTGTATTGCCCTTGGCCCTCCACAATACAACACTAGCCATTTATCCCACATGAAAGCTCAATCCTTAATATAGCCTGCATGCTCCAGTTTACATGGTTGACCCATAAATATCTCCTGGCTTTCTCGTTCTCCATCTCTCACTCCAGTCCAGCATCCTTTCTTCAGCTTGTCCAGGACACCTTGCACAAATTCTTTGCAGAAACCATTCCTTGAGTTCCTTCTCCCTGCCCTCCCCAACCACTACTGTCTTCATCCCCCAGTTAATTTTTTTTTAAACTTTTTTCAGATATCTTGTCCTTGGTTGTTTTTTTCTCAAAGAAACCTTCCTTGATCTCTCTATTACAAGCTCCCATGAACATTTCCTTCAAGGTCCCTGCTAACCCACCTTTGTGGAAATTTCAAAAAGGTGTCCCTTCTAATGCTTCTTGCAAGAAACTCAGCAGGGAGAGCTCTGACTGGTGTTCAGGCATCATTTACTCGTTGGTCTGGTGTTTTAGGTGAGGCATAGTCTGAACCACTGTAGTGGCCCTACCATCCTTCACATGTATTGCGGCTGCAATTTAACAATTTTCATAGGGAATCATTTCTCTAACCCCAGCCTCTTTCCATTGTACCTTATTAGACTCTGACCTCCAGAGTTCTGTGATATTGTCTGAACTTGTTTACCATTGTATTCCCATTGTCTAGGACATTGCCTGGCACAAAACAAGTACTTAATAAGTCTTTACACATCAATGAATAAATCTAATCTTTCTTTTTGTCACTGTTATTTTCCTTTCCTCCACTTACCCTTTCTGTTTCCATCCTGTTGATAATCCACACACAAAGATCATTGAAACTTTCTAAGAAGTCTCCACAGGTGGCTATTTGCACCAAAATTACACCAGTAATGGCAACACGTTGAAGTCCTCAACAAATGGAAGCAATCATTATTTTCACAGGATAGCCAACAAATGCATTCTTATTATTCAGAGTTTCTCATTTTTAACATGTATTTAATTTTTGTTCCTTTCGGCATGTTACATGTGCAACTAATGGGGATATTTAGAAATAGTGGGATGTAAAGAAACACGTAATATATCTGATGGTGCTAACAGATATAAACAGCGTGTGTATTTGTGCACTCAGGTGTGTGTGTGTTTGTGCGTGAGGTGGGTGTGATAGAATGATGAGGGAAAGGATCAGTAAGATCTCAATTCTGTTTGGCAAATAATTACAAAGCATTTCTGAACTACCAAAAAAGGGAAAATAGGATTTACAAAAGAAAGGACTAGGTCAAAACCATGCTGAGGAAAAGGAACATACTAATGAATAAAGTGAAACAGTCATGTACCAACTGTACTTGATATTGAAAAGAGATTTGTGAAAGGCTAGAATCTGGTCTTAATCCCAGCAGATTTCAATCAAGTATCAAAAAGAAGAACTATGTGTTTATAAACTTTAAATATTTTATAATTTCCAAAATAATTTATCAGATTCAAAATGAAACATTAATCAACATTAATGGAGAACATATAAGGCAATGAGCACATATGGGTTTGGGTAGAGAAGATGAAAGGATGAGACTCTGTGTCTTGGGCTAATTGTATAGATGCAAAATTGGTATTATTGCTCCTTCCTCTATTTCTTTTGCTTTTCTAAAAGTAGCAAATGGCCTGATGGAAATATTTAGGAAGAAGGGGCTATTCATGAGCAGAAGAAGAATTCTGATTTTTTTCTGCTCCTAAATCCAAATTCTACTAGAAAAACAATGTACTCACAGAAAACTAGAATATTCACAAGAATGATATTGGCTTAAAAGTGCTTTTAGATATGTATATAACCTTATAAAATCAATTTAACTAAGCCTTCTAATAGACATTCCCCATTGTGTATTGAAATGTGAGTTGACAGGAAACCTTAGAAGATGAACAAAAATAGTGAAAAACAAGTCTTTTGTCTCATTGAACAAATCTTTTATGCTTTCAAAGTCAACTAAGATCATGTTGTACTCGAATGAAAGAGAGATTAAAGATCTTGCAGGTTAACATCTCCTGATCTGTGGCTGGTTTATTATATCATTCACAATATATGTGTTGGGTTTCTGATTTGATCCAGAAACTTTGGTGGGTGTTGGGCATACAACAGGAAATAAATCAGAGTCTCTGATCTAAAAGAACCCATATTCTCATTGAGGGAGAAAGGCAATATCCAAATAAAGAAATCTGTAAGATGCTTGATAATGCTAACAAAGATGTACAGTGTGTGTATGTGTGCACTTAGGTGTGTGTGTATTGACGTGTGAGGTGAATGTGATAGAGCAGTGAGAGAAAGCATCTCAATAAGTTGACATTTGAGTAGAGACCTGGTTGGAGAGAGAATATCCCTGAAGATAGATGATTGCAGAGAATGCCAAAGAAGGGAACAGTAGGTGCAAACAATGAAGTAAAAAAAAAAAAGAGGCCAGTAAGGCTGAAGCAGTCTGAGCAAGAAGGGGAATAGCAGGAGCAACAGTCCAAAGAGTAGTGAAGACAAGGTCATATCAGGTCCTATAGTCCAAGATAATCCAATATATACTGGATGTTATACTGTACGAGTTATGATGCCCTACCATATCAGTTACTTGCTCTGACTTAATGTCTTAAAAAGGCCACTCAGGGCCGGGCGCGGTGGCTCAAGCCTGTAATCCCAGCACTTTGGGAGGCCGAGATGGGTGGATCACGAGGTCAGGAGATCGAGACCATCCTGACCTACACGGTGAAACCCCGTCTCTACTAAAAAAAATACAAAAAACTAGCCGGGCAAGATGGCGGGCGCCTGTAGTCCCAGCTACTGGGGAGGCTGAGGCAGGAGAATGGCGTAAACCCGGGAGGCGGAGCTTGCAGTGAGCCGAGATCACGCCACTGCACTCCAGCCTGGGCGACAGAGCTAGACTCCGTCTCCAAAAAAAAAAAAAGGCCACTCAGAATGAAATTTAAGTAGTCAAGGGTAGCTAGACTGAGAATGTATTTTGAAGTAAAGGGATATAATTTGATTATTAATTGAATATTGAACATAATACAGTAAGAAATTAACAATGACTCTGAGGATTTTTAATTTTTAAAACAATGTTTGTGGGTATATAGTAGGTGTATCTATGTTGGGCATATGTGAGATGTGGCTCTGAGGTTTTTAAAAAAAATAGAACTGCCATTTGCTATTAGAGAAGACTGGGGAAGTGAAAATCAAGGATTCCATTCCGGATATGTTCAGTTGATGCCTATTAGACATTCAAGCAGATATGTTGCATAGCACTTAGGCATAAGGGTTCTGGAATTTAAGAGAGACGTTCAGGCTGGAGGTGTAAATTTTGGGGTCACTTTATCTTTATGGTACTTAAAATACATAACTGGGTGAAATCACATAGGAAGAGAGTTTAGGTAACCAAAGGAAGGAGTCTGGGGACTGAGCTTAGATTTCTCCTACAAATAGAGGTAGGAAAATGAGGAGGTTCCAGCAAAGGACACTGAGAGTGTATAGCTTGTGAGATTGGAGGAGAACCAAGAGCTCAGTCTTGGAGGCCAAATGAAGAGCATGTTCACGGAGAAAACAGTTGAATGAGACAAAGATCGAGTCTGAGTAGATTTGACCAGAGGTCATAGATTAGATTTTTTTCCTCTCATTTCCATACTTTTTCCATAACACCATCCTTGCCTGAGCTATAGACAGGACTTCTTGGGAGCTGCTCATTCATAATGAAGTTCACTGAAATGTCAACAGAAATGGTGAAGCGGAATGTCTTGGCTTGTGTTTTTCCAAAGGCAAACCCAGAAAAAAGGCTTTGACAGAGGCCAAAGATGTATTAATGAGCATGCCACTACCTCAGCTTAATGGGAATCCTCTGAGGAAACGTATAGAATATGCTTCAGCATTGTCAGGAGAAGTTGTTCATAGACTCATTGGTTGTGAGTTGCCTACCTGGGGGCTTTAAATATTTAGCATTTCCACATTGCCCTGTGCATGTCCTGTGGTGGTAGTAAAAGTTCCCAGGCAGAGAAACTGAGAAGCATGCTCATCACAGCTGCAGATGAATCTAGAGGTGGACTGAATTGGTATGAGCATCTGCTGTTGAGGACAATGCAAATCTGATTGTGGCAGAATTTCTTCACCACCACCTGAGAGCAGACTGTCAGGACTTTATTTTTAGACTATGAATTAAGATATTTGGCCAAATGATCAGGTAGCATTCTTTTGAGCACATCCTAGATTGAGGAAAATATATACGTGTGAGAGCTTTTAAAAAGTATTTGTCATGTCCTAAGAATAATAAAATATGACAAATATTAGAAGATAGAACATTCTGCTTTCTTTTTTTATATCTAGAAGTTTCTGGAAAATCTTCTAGTTTCTGCTGTGTAGAGAAAACAGAAAGAAAATTATTGAAATATAAATATTATAAGTGGTATTACTTCCTTGTTTTTATTTTTAAAATGTATTATTTAGATCCACCTAGTACCAAGAAGGATTTCATCTGGCTAAAATAAATATTAATGTTTAATGTGTTTTAATAGTGGATATGTCTATATGAATATCTCATTAAAAGGAAATTATTTATAAGTTCATGCCATGAACTACTGCCATTGTCTCAAGAAACTGTATTTCTCTGCCTGATAAACAATGGGTATTTATTAAATAGATGACAGATATTTGTCTTAGTAAAGTTTCATAACTTTCTCCAGGGAACTTACCCACACAGATACGCCTTTAATTGGCAACACAGCTTGTCTGAACTTTATGTTCTCACTGGAGATCTAGCTATTCCAAATTAATTTTTTAAAAAAACAGGATTAATAGAGGATTGCCTGACACATGGCAGTATATTCTTTCCTCTAGATCCTCTGGGTCATCCTGGATAAGGTCAGGTCATAAACACACCCACGTAGACTCATTGCTTTGACTCTTCTAGAGCTATTCTCAATCAGAATTTGGTGTTATCCCAAACAGTCTTTTGAGGACCTGTGGATTCACAGGATGAATCCACAGAAATAATGGCTCTCTTACTTATCTGCTTCAGGAAAAAGCTCTGCTTCTTGTTTAAAAAAAAAAACAAACAAAAGTTGTTTTTGCTTTTATTTTCTGCACACCATGCCATGTCACTAGTTATATGTCCTACCTGTTTTGGCTGACTCTGAAGGCAGGTATAGGACTCTGTGCCACACACTTCTGTGTGCCCATATTACATCTGCTGCTGTTATTTTTCTACTCATTTTTCCCTTTGCTCAGACTTTTTAACTATTGTTTCTATTTTGTATTAAATTTATTTGTATAATTTGAATTGAATCCTTTGTAGAACCAAAAGAGAAATAAAAAGAAAGATGGTAGGTAGATAAATGAAATAAATAATTTATGAGCATTTAGGGGAAAAAATGCAGTGGTTGTTGGATCTATATGGGTTCATTAAGAATAAACCAGGCCAAATTGACAAATACAGGGAAAAAAAAAATGTATTCTAATTACAAGAGCAAGTTTTTGTTTCTTAGAGTAGATCAGATGCTAACTTAGCTAGGTGAATTCGTCCCTAACTGAACAATGATAACAAAAAAGGATTGAATAATGAACCTATTCCATCTTGGAAAGAGGTCTTTAGTAACACAATTCAAAACTCCCTCCTTTGGCTTGATCCTTCAAAGAGATCACAAAACACTGGGTTCTGAGGATTGAGGATTTCATACAACTGGGAGATATATAATAAAATGGAAAACAATATCAAGACTAAAAAAGTTTGGCAGTCTGAAATGATAGACCAAACATTTTTTAAAAGATTGTATTTAACAAGGATAGTAATAAAGTCTTGATTTAAGAATTTAACATTTGATTTCACTCTTCAGCTGAGCTAAGCCTAGGGGAAAAAAAAAATTGATTCTATAAGTTCAAAGTGAAGGAGAAAAACCAAGATCTGGATAGACCAGTATTTGTAAAAAAACAAAACCAAAACTAAACCAAAACAAAACAAAAACACAGAGGTTGGGGTCGACAGAGTGGTAGAGTCATGTTAAGTTCATTTAATATAAGGAAATAAATAACACTGTTAGAAAAACTAGAACTATCACTGGAAATATTAATTGAAGTCAATATTCAAATGAAAGTCTGCTAAAGTTCCTCTGTACTACCATGACATTGTATTGTTTTGTTTCAAAACCCTGTCTTTTAAGGACAGTATCAAGTACACATCTGCAGAAAGAAAACTGAGGTGGCAAAACCTCTGGAAATTTAGCAACAATTGAAGGAACTGAGGCTATTTGATGCACAACAATATCAGAAATTCAGTTGGAGGTAAAGTGTTTTCTATTTAGAGGAGGGTGGGGGTAGGCTGTTTGTAAATCTTTGGAGGGCTGTCCTGTAGAAGGGGCAGGTGTTCCATGCTCCTCCAAAGAGAAAAATCAGGATTATAAACTGTTTGAGGGTAGAAACCATGTCTTAGGCATCTTTATACTCTTAGTAGGTGCAATTAAACAGAGGTGTCATTTGATGCTTGTTGGGGTGTGAAACTGATGTTACAAGACAGATTCAAGCACTCTATAGGGAAGAACTTTGTAAGAAGCAAAACAGCTATCTTTTGATATATTGAATTTCTTACCATTGGAAGTGTTCCAGCTGTGCAGACACTAGTGTATTAGTTCAGATTAAGAACTTGAGTTCTGAGATGAGGCTGACCTAGATTCAAATTTTAGCCCTGTTAATTAGCTGTAGGAATTCAGACAAGTTACTTAACCTCTCTGGATATTACTTTCTGTCTGTAAATTGTTTTTAATGGTAGCTTGCTTTCAGATTTTTTGTGATGTTTGAACTGAGATAATTTCTCATCCAAGTACTAATCAGACCTGACCCTGCTTAGCTTTCAAGATCAGACAAGATTGAGTATGTTCAGGGTAGTGTAGCCACAGACAGAATTGAAATAATTTCTATGAGGAGTTAGTACAGTGCCTGGAACAACAGTAAATATTCAATAAATCGTAATAATTTTTCTAGCAGAATGTATTTGACAGTCTTCTAAGAATGTTATAGAATGGATTTTTGCATGGGATGGGAAGTTGAAAGAATGATCACGGCCGGGCGCGGTGGCTCAAGCCTGTAATCCCAGCACTTTGGGAGGCCGAGGCGGGCGGATCACGAGGTCAGGAGATCGAGACCATCCTGGCTAACACGGTGAAACCCCGTCTCTACTAAAAAATACAAAAAACTAGCCAGGCGAGGTGGCGGGCGCCTGTAGTCCCAGCTACTTGGGAGGCTGAGGCAGGAGAATGGCGTAAACCCGGGAGGCGGAGCTTGCAGTGAGCTGAGATCCGGCCACTGCACTCCAGCCCGGGCGACAGAGCAAGACTCCGTCTCAAAAAAAAAAAAAAAAAAAAGAATGATCACTTGGTCCCACTCAATTCAAAGATTCTCTAATTCTGTGTTTTCTCAACATTATTCTTTTATATATCTTTAGCATTTTATGAATTTTTCTAGAATTGCATTTATCTCACTAAGTTAAAAGCAGAAAGTTAAAGCAATTATCAAGCTCCTCCAGAAAAAAAAAAGACTATCTCTTGTTTAACTTCACACCCCCAAGTATTTAGCACACTGATTGACATATAGTAAATAATACTGTATCCACTGTATAAATGAATGAATGACCAAATAACTAAATATTTAATTCATCTGAAAACATAGATCACGTCTGCCATCTTTCAATGAAAATTTCAAGTACAAATGCTTGATCAAATCTGCTTAATCAAACCATGCTTCCTTTAAGCCCAAATAAAAAAAGCAAATGATAAAGATTATAATTTATTTGTCTCTAAATCGCTATTTAAGAAACCAACGTTTTTTAGCACCTACTGCGAGCCAGG
>NW_012115999.1:2495163-2640997 GCF_000951035.1 Colobus angolensis palliatus
CCGCGCCCGGCTGAGCCAGGTGTTTTTCATAATAATTCGATTCGGGGCCAGGCGCGGTGGCTCATGCCAGTAATCCTAGCACTTTGGAAGGCCGAGGCGGGCAAATCACGACGTCAGGAGATCGAGACCATCCTGGCTAGTACGGTGAAGCACCATCTAGTATTTTGTACTAAAAATACAAAAAATTAACCGGGCATGGTGGCAGGCGCCTGTAGACCCAGCTACTCGGGAGGCTGAGGCGGGAGAATGGCGAGAACCGGGAAGGCAGAGCTTCCAGTGAGCCAATATGGCGCCGCTGCACTCCAGCCTAGGTGACAGAGCAAGACTCTGTCTCAAAATAATAATAGTAATAATAATAATAATAATAATTCCGTTGGGTCTGTTAACACATCGATGAAGTAAGTAATGTTTGGCTTAGTTTGTTGACCAAAAAATATAGTGTCTGAGAACTTAAAAATACTCAAGTCACACTGCCATTGGGTGGTTATATATAGGATTTGAACCTTAGTCTGACTAATCCAAATGCTAAACGATTCCTTTACAAGTATTTTTAATTGTAAAAGCAACATGATATATGCTTATTTTGAAAATTTTGAGCAGTTAGAAATATATAGACCAAAATATTAAAACTTCCTTTTATAGGTAATGTTTCTTCACCCCTTTCAACCGCCTTCCATCCTCCAACCTATAAAAAAGATCTGCAAAAACTTCCTGTTAGATACTGTTCTATGCATTTACACACTTATATAACATATATAAACGTAACAAAATATAAATACAATAATAATGATAGAAAGACGTAGTACGTAAAGATACAGTGTCTTTTTGTTTTTTTTTTTTTTTTTTTTTTTGAGACCAGGGTGTCACTCTCTTGCCTAGGCTGGAGTACAGTGGTGTGATCACAGCTCACTGCAGCTTTGACCTCCTGGACTCAGGTTATCCTCCCACCTCAGCTTCCAGAGTAGCTGGGACCACAGGTGCGTGCCACTACACCTGGTGAATTTTTGTGTTTTTAGTAGAGATGGGATTTCACTGTGTTGCCTAGGCTGGGCTTAAATCTTGAGCTCAAGGGATCTGCCCACCTTGGCCTCCCAAAGTGCTGGCATTACAGGTATGAGCAACCACGCCTGGCCAATAGTGCCTTCTTTAATATGTGTTTTGCTCATTTGGTATGTCTTCTATCAACTGCTTGATGATGCCCTATGCCTGTTTTTTAAAATGTAGATTTAATTTTTCTAAACAAATTATTGGAACTCTTTGCAAATAACATTTATCCTTCTTATACACAATGTAAACATTTTCTTCAGCTCAGTCATTTGTCTAACTTTCTTCACCTATAGAATTTATTTTGTAGACTGCACACTGATCCTTTTATGTACATAGTCTGCGTTTGGACTTTGTACTCTGTATTGTGCCCCATTCTCTGTTCTGCTATTGTATTCTGTTCTCGTGCCAATACCACATTGTTTTGATCACTATATCTTTATAACATCTGATGGGGAGTTAGTCTACACAGTAGTTTTATTTTTCTAAATGTTCATTTCCTTCTACAGATAAATTTTGGGATCACTTATTAAGGTAATAAAAAATGTCATTTTGATTAGGACTGCTATGGATTTGTAGATAATTATATGGGGAATCAACACTTTACCATATTGAGGCTTTTCATATGGGAACATGATGTGTCTCTCCATTTTTCATGGTTTATTGTCTTTTGGTAAATTTTAGAAATATAATTATACAGGTCTTGCATACTTTATTGTTTATTCTAGATATTTTATGGGTTTTGAAAAATTGTCAGTTGAGTAAATGGGATTTTATCTCTCTGTTGATTTTTTGGTATATATCTCATACCTGCGTCATAATTCGTATAGTGGCATATACTGAGAGTCATCTACCAAGAAGCCCTCTGACCACTTCTCTTTCTAACAGAATTCTGATTTTGTTTGGAAGTAGCAATGTGCCCATTCCCAGAGGATGAATCATGATTGGTGTAAGCCAGTCATATAGCAATCCAAATGATTGCATAATTTCCTTTGTATTCACTTTTCCTACTACACTTGCCACCTACCTTTACAAAATGTGTAATAAGGGAAATTCTGATAAATTTTCCTGCTTGGTGCAAGGAAAGCCCCTTTGCTCCTATCCCCATTCTTTCTTCCTACTTTCAGTGCTGATGAGCAGACATTATATCTGTTTGGAATAGCCATAATGTAGCCATGAGGCTACAAATATGAAGACAAAAAGGCAAGGAGTTGCAACGATGGGATAGAAATATGGAAACTGCTGAAGTCTTTGAAGATACTACAGAGCCACTGAACATGTAGACAAACTGCCTTTCTCCAGATTTCCTTTTAAGGAAACAAGGTTTAAACTTCACTTAATTCAGTTTCTCTAACTACAGCTAAATGCATCCAAACCTATTTAGATATTACTAACATAGGGAAAAATTGTTGATTTTTATGTATATTCCTTGTATTCAGCTTCCTTACCAAACTCTAATTTTTTAGAGAATTGTTTCAGAGTTTCGATTTTGCATTTGCAAATAATGAATTTTGGTTTTGATCTTTCTGATACTTCTTACTATTTCTTGCATTACCTAAAAGGCTGGGATCTCAGTGAAGTGTTGAATTCTACCAGTAAGTAGCAGGTATTCCCCTTTTTAATTCCTGACCTAAATAGGAATGCCTGTAGTATTTCAGTAGTAAGTTTCTCGCTATAAATTTCTGGTTGATACTCTGATAATAAAAGAAGCGTTCTTCTAGTCCTAGATTACTAAAAATTTACTTTTGCTTTATGCTGTTTTTTCTTAAGTCAGAAATAAATATTATATCAACTACTTATTTGGCATCTATCAAGATGATCACATGGTAAGTCTACTGCGTTAAATTAATATAATAAGGAACATCAATAGATTTTCTGGTTTTGAGCATTCTTACTTTTCTGGGATAACCTTATATATTCATGAAGAATCATTTCTTTCATACAACATTAGATTTTTATATAAAATATTTTATACAGGAGTTTCAAGTGCATATTTACGAGCAATATTGCTATAAAGTTGTTTATGCCTTTGATTTGCTTTGTTGGATGGTGAGATGACAGAATAATACTAGACACAAAGAATGAGCACAAAACCTTTAAACAGTATAGGACTTTTACTTTAATGTCTAGGCTTTCTGTACTCTTAGATTTTCCAATAAGCATTCATTACTTTTATAATAAAAAGAGTGAATATATATACATATATATAACATCTGAGTGTGTATATATATAAATTTAAAGATATTAATTTGTACATGACTACAACTGGGTGACATCACATAGGTTTTGATATGTAGTATTCTCACTGTTGTTTTTACTTTAAAAGGCTGTAATTTTGGCTTGGTATTCTTTTTACCTAAGGGTTATTGTAAGAGGTTTAATATATATACATATACACAGGAATATGTATTATATATGTATTATTTGTTTCTGTGTATTTGAATGTGTATTATTTGTTTCTGTAAGGTGTACTGGAATCTACCTAGCATTTCTGGTGTGAAGGTTAGGGGATGTTTTCTTTTATTCTATAAAAAATGATTTTTTTTTCTTCTTCCTCTTAAGACAATTTTCATCATTAGGTGGACTTTTAAAAAATTATTCTTTTTATCGAATATTTCTAAATTCATTGATACAACAGTCTCATAACTTTTTAATCTCCTCTGTGTAGTTATGTCTGTATTCTTAGTTTAATGTTATATATTTGTGTTTTCTTCTTTCAGCATCAGACTTACCTGATTTTCAGTTGATAGTTTAATTGATAAAGTTTACTTGTTCATTTTCATAGAATTTTGTTTCTTTTTTTTTATTTTTATTTTTTGAGACAGAGTCTCGCTCTGTCACCCAGGCTGGAGTGCAGTGGCGCGATCTCGGCTCACTGCAAGCTCCGCCTCCCGGGTTTATGCCATTCTCCTGCCTCAGCCTCCCGAGTAGCTGGGACTACAGGCGCCCGCCGCCTCGCCCGGCTAGTTTTTTGTATTTTTTTTTTTTAGTAGAGACGGGGTTTCACCGTGTTAGCCAGGATGGTCTCGATCTCCTGACCTCGTGATCCGCCCGTCTCGGCCTCCCAAAGCGCTGGGATTACAGGCTTGAGCCACCGCGCCCGGCCTTAGAATTTTGTTTCTAAAACTCAATACTTTCTACTTAAAATTTGTGTGTAATTTTAGCTCCTTTATTTGAAAGTGGTTGTATATTTTCGACATTTTCTATTTTCTAAATAATAAAGTTAAGGATATTAATTTTTACGTGACTACAACTGGGTCACATCACATAGGTTTTGATATGTAGTAGTATTCTCACTGTTGTTTTTACTTAAAAAGGCTGCAATTTTGGCTTGGCATTCTTTCCAATTAAGGGTTATTGTGAGAGGTTTTTAAAAGTTTTTTAGTATTTTGTGTTTTGTGTCCTTTAAGTTTATAGTTTTATTGCATTATGTTTGTGATCTATTTTGGATGTTTATTGAACTTGGAGAACTTTTGATGTGTGACTAAATAACTGGCCATTTAAAAAAATGTTCCAAGCGTACCAGAAAAGAATATCAGACACACAGTTCTATACATACCTCCATTTAATCAAGTTTAATGAATGTATCATTTACCTCCTCTATAACTTTGTATTTGAGGATCATTTAATTTGTCATTTTTTGGTGAGGCATGTTAAAAATCTACAATGATCATTGTAGTTTTTGTCAGTTTTTCCTTCTATATATAACACATTACACTTCACATATTAAGAAGCTATATAATTATTCCCCTGTGATAGGAGGAATAAATTAAATAAATAATTAAAACTTCCTTCCTTTTCATTTGTGTTTTTTACCTTGGATTTTATTTTGCCTGATATTACTATATTTTCTGCTTTCTTTTGTATAATATTTACCTGATTTCTGGTTAGTCTATTTTATTTCAAACATTTTTTATCATTTAGTTTTATTTATGATGTATTTAAAGAGCTGTTTGCATTTTCCATTTCTCAGACTATCTTATTTCACGTATCTCCTTCAGAAACTGACAGATTCTGTGACTCCCAGACAAAAAAAAGAAAAATATATATTGAATTAAACAACCCATTTAATAAACTTGATTAAAGTGTGTGGTTATCTATTGGGTGTAACAGTATGAGTTTCTATATCTCCATAAGAAAATAAGAAGTTATCTATTAACATTTATTCTGAAAATGGACATAAACATATTAACCAAATAGTTTTATTTCTGACATCTTATTCTTATTTCTGACATTGTGTCATGTTTTCTATTATATAATCTTGTTTATTTTTTTCTTTTCTTTTACTACTTGAATTTTCTTGTTCCTGTTTTCTTTCATGAGTTTTAAAGCCACTGCTTTCTCAGTGAGCTGAAACAATATCTAACAGTGATCAGTAGTATAAGATATTGAACTCAGAATCCTGAATCTAAATGCAGTTCACTCTTGAACAACATGAGTTTGCACAGGTCCACTCACACACAGCTTTTGGTCCACGTATGCCACCTCTGAGATAGCAAGACCAACTTCTCTTCCCCCTCCTCCTTAGCCTACTGAATGTAAAGACACGAGGATGAAGAGCTTTACGAAGATTCACTTCCACTTAATAAATCGTAAATACAGTCTCTCTTCCTTATGGTTTTTTCTTAATAATATTTTATTTTCTCTAGCTTACTTTATTGTAAGAATACAGTATATATTATACATATAACATACAAAATATGTGTTAACTGTTTGTTATCGGTAAGGTTTCCAGTCAACAGTAGGCTATTAGTACTTAAGCTTCCAGGGAGTCAAAAGTTATCTACCAATTTTTGACTGTGGCAGGAGACAGGGTGGTGGGGTTTTGGTGCTCCTAACCCCTGAGTTTTTCAAGGGCCAACTGTATATTAAGAAAAAAGCTCACGTAAAGCTTTAAATGGATTTGTAACCCACTAATGTATCTGCAATTTTGTAAACACCACTGTTTTGGGTCATGAGCTAAACTTGTGTACATGCTGACAGAATTCAGACTGAGAAGTTAATTTTTATATATATATACATACATATATATGCACATACATGGAAGTTTTGCTCAAATATTTAATAAAATCTAAGCAATATTTAATATTGTGATCTTTTTCAGTTTAAAGTAAATAAAAATAAAACTGACACACACTTGCTAATGTGGACAAACAGATAAATGGAAAGAAATGGATAGTCTAGAAACATATCTTATGATATATCAAATTTTAGTGTGTAATAAAATAACATTTCAGTTAAGTGTGTAAAAGGTTTTTTTAAATGATGCTGTGACAATTAGCTAATAATTTGGAAAGCAACTATGTTTGATCTCTACCTCATATCATAGGTTGAAATAAATTCTACACAGATTGTAAAGTTAAATATGAAGATAAAATTCCTGAAACTGATTAAAAATCAAGTTAATGAATAGTTGTTTTTACTGGGGTTTCTGAAGGCTTTCCTAATATTATACTCATGGTAGAAAGCGTAAGGAAAATGATTGGTAAACTTAAACTTAACTTTAACTTCCATATATCAAAAATTAACTTCCATATATCAAAAAACATTATTAAGTTAAAAGCAAAATTTAAAACTAAGAAAAATATTTTATTACATAAGGGGCTAAAATTCTTAATCTACAAATTAACATCATAAGTCAGTGTGACACTCACACATCATACCAATAAAAAAAAAAGCAAAGGGGGCCGGACGTGGTGGCCCATGCCTGTAATCCCAGCACTTTGGGAGGCCAAGGAGGGAGGATCACCTGAAGTCAGGAGTTCAAGACCAGCCTGGCCAATATGGTGAAACCCTGTCTCTACTAAAAATACAAAAAAATTAGTCTGGCCTGGTAGTGGGCGCCTGTAACCCCAGCTACTTAGGAATCTGAACCAGGAGAATCGCTTGAACCTGGGAGGCGGAGGATGCAGTGAGCCAAGATTGCGCCATTGCACTTCAGCATGGGCGACAAGAGTGAAATTCTGTTTCAAAAAAATAATAATAATAATAATAACAAGCAAAGGACATAAGCTGTCAAATCACAAGGGAGAAGTACAGAGGAAAGAGTAACAGTTCCCTCTGTGTTTGAGGGCTAAATATTTTTCTTTCTTTCAGACTTTTCTGTGTTTGCTAAATTTTCTATAATATATATTACATAATAAAAAAAGTATATATACATATATGCATATACATGCATAAATGCAAAAGACATATTACCATGCTATATCAGGAGTTTAATACTTAACAATGAGGAAAGGTGGTGGGTGCTACCTGGAATCAGAAGTTCTGAGTTCAAATCCCAGTGCTAGTTGAATGATCTTGGGAAAGTCAGTGAACCACTTTGAGCCTTGGTTTCTCCAAATACAAAACAGAGGAAATAATCTTCATGTCGCAAGTTGTTGTGAGAATAGTTTTTGAAATGTATGTGGAAATGCTTTGTGAGGATCATTTGCAGATGTTTGAGATTCCTGTTACTGATATAGTACGTGAGGGCTTTCCCCAGCCTCCAAACACAATCTGTGCACCATCTCTTACAAACACTACATCCCTCTGCCTGATGAGGGGTTATATTCCTGAGTTGTTCAGGTGACAGTTAGCTGGGGCTGTCTTGCATTTTGCCATCTCCTAAGTGAATGGGACAGATGCTAGCTACAGGCTATAGTCAAGGGAAACTGTAATAAAGATCACTATTGCTGTTCTTTCTCCATGTCAGTTGCTTCACCACTCAATTCTAGTATGCACAAAGTTAATTTGATTACCACATGATCCTATAATCTCTTGTCTATAACATTTAGAAAGTCCCAACTACTTTCAAATTCTGTGTTTCATCATACGGCAAATGAAAACATTGACTGTCCTTCTTTTTGAATAATAGAAATAATTCCTTTGTGAGTGTTCCATGTTAGAAAGTAAATGCAAAAGAACCAGAAGAAACACTTTTTATTTAATATGATCCCTCATAATGCAGAATAGTGCTATATTTTCCATTTATATTTATATGTGAAATAAAACAATTATATTTTTCCAGGTGAAAAATCATATACTTCTTTTGTCTTTTTTATTTCCTGATCCTAAGCCTATAAAAATTATTTTAGAATGAAAAATGAAAAAAAAAGGTAAAGGATAACTCCAAATACTCCCAAAGAACAGAAGATATTGATATATAGAGAACACAATTAGCTATTCCACTAATCTTCTGAAATTAGAAAAGAAAATCAAATGAACTGAAAGTTATCAAAATAATTTAGAGAAAACATAAAAATTATTTATTGATTGACTAAGCAGTTAATTATCATTTGTCACATAAAGTACAGGTTTTCATTTTTGAGAAACCTTAGGAAGGAAGTTAAGAATGGAGGGAGGAAAAAGCCAGAGAGGGACAGAGGGAGAAAGTTAAAGAAGGAGTGAGAAAGGAAGGAAAGAAGATAACTGAACTTTTGGTTCAATACCAGCTCAAGGAAATCTCTTTTGCTAGGATAGGCAAATTGGATGTAATGGAAATAGCCATGAAGAGGGATTGAGTAAGTCTGGATCTTAGTTTCTTCAATAACTTGGTATGTAACCCTGGGCAAATCACTTTTCCTTGAGATGATTTTCTCATCTGGAATAGATCAGTGGTTTTCCAATTGTGCTCCAGCAGAATGCTGCTGACTAGAAGCTAGACCAAGGAACAGTGGTGGTCTGTGCAATTAATAGAAAAAAATGAAGTGAAATAAAATGTTTCCTATTTGCTGTAGTTTATTTATTTATATTTATTATAACAATTCCTACAAAATATTGATTTTTCTAAGCATACTGAACTGTTTCTTGTATTTGAGATATCAGCAAACAAAGCTTCCTTGATTTTAGGTTTTTCTCTTACACTTAAAAATAATAGCGTTTGCTCTACTCTCACATAACTGGTTGATTAGTTCTTGCAAAAGACAAAATGAATTAATAAGCAGCAAATCAACAGCAATAGCAGAATTGAGATACCATTCATTATGTTTAGGGTTTTAAATTTTTAAATTATTGTTGTTGCTTTATTTATTTAAATAGTAATGGCTTGTTTTTCTAAAATCATGGGCACATATTATGGTTTTGATTTTCTAGACTAGACACATCTCTTGATTCCAAAATTAGAGCTCTTGCTTCATCTATGCTGCCTCACAGTAAAGGTTTAAGGATTTAGAGCATATCAGCTTACAGACACAGACTCCCATATACTTTATATACATGTTATTCAATCTTCATAGTATCCTATCAGTATTTAATTTATTCCTCTTTTACAGATGTAGAAACTGATGCATGGAGTCATTAAGACACTTGTCCAAGGTCATCACTAGCAAAAGCAGGAGGTGGAAACCAGTGAGGAGGTGTTCAGTGCTAGATTTGGTTTCATCTTTGTTCTAAACATTAAGTCAATAAATGTTCACATAAAACCTGTTGTTTGGAATGAGCAAATTTTCAGAATAAACATCAGAAAGATACTAAAAATAAACCTGTTCTGCCTTCTAGATACTTTAAAAAACATAACCAATGAGTAACTTTTGTGAAACACTGTTATTAGTAATGTGCTGAGAAACCAAACCACACCCTAGTGGACAAGAGAGTATGTGTAGATTTCATGTTATGGTGAAAGGGCAAATAACATGAAATCTACAAGGGTGCGGTCACGGGCTGGTAGTTTGCAGATGCAAAGTCAACTTTGTACTAGCATACTGCATACTGGATGCCCTGAACCCTGAGTCAAGGCTGTTTGGGAAATCAAATGGATATGTCACCAAGAATTTCAAGGGGTGTATGTGTGTGTTTAAATAATGATTTTAAAAACCTCAGAATTAATATTATACATTAGAAAAACATTTGATTTGGCCAGTCTTATGATATGGAAGAAATTTTGGGCCGGCAAAATTTATTTGCAAGCTCTACACTTTTCCTAATTGCAAAAGAGATATATTCATTGTAGAAAAGCTTAAAAATCTGAAAAGCCAGAGTGAAAAAAAATATATAATGTATACATAATTACATTGCTAGAAAAAAATGACATTATCTGGAAAAAACTACTATTAACATTTTGATTATACTTGTCTGATTATTTTTCAATGCCTAGCTACACACACACACACACAAATATGGGATACTACTATGTACATTGTTTTGAAATCTGTTTTTTTGGTTATCAAAAAATCATGTAAATATTTCAGTGTCATTTGACATTTCCTACAGAATTTGATAGCTATACAACTTTCTACCACATAATATAATTTCTTTGATCACTTGCTGTTAGGTATTGATGCTACAGTGAATCTCTTTATACATAAAATTTTGATGACAGTCATGAATATTGCTTTAAATCAATTTCCAAAAGTTAAATTCCTGGATAAAAGACTTTTAATATATCCGGAAAGAATAAAACTTTTCATAGTTCCATTCTCACTAATAGAGAATTATAGGGCCTATTTTTTCATATTCTCAACAACTGGGAATTATATACGCTCTTAACAACTGGGAAATACACACACACTCACAAACATTCAGTATATAGTCATCCTTTGGTATCCAAAGGATATCAGTTCCAGGACCCCCATGGATGCTCAAGTCTCTTATACAATATGGCATAATATTTGCATATAATCTATATGCCTTTTCTGATATACTTTAAATCTAGATTACTTACGATAATTAATACAATATAAATGCTATGTTGAACTTTTTTCATATTGGCCATTAGTAATTTTCTTTTGCTAATATTTGGTAATATTTTTGAACTGTAGTGGCATGGCAGATTTCAAAATGTAACAGTAGGAATTAGGAGACTTGGATTTTAGTCTTCATACCATCAGCATTGGATGACCTTAGGTTAAATCATTCAATCTCTTTGGTCCTAAATTTTCTTTTCTATATAAAATATATTTAAAATGCCCACTCAAACTTTCTTCCTATATTATCTGTGAAGGGAAAAATATCTGTGAAAAGATTTCTGTACCACTATTTCATTAGCAGTATTAATATGTTCCTTGAGACACATTTACAATTACCAGACATATAAAAAGTAGGTTCTATCACTTAACTTAAAAGTGTTTTTAAATACTTAAAAAGATAATTGATAATTCAGTCCAAACAAAGCAGCTGACTCCATAGCTTATATATATATATATGCATCATTATATAACTATATAACTTATATAGCTTATCTATATGTTCTAAATTTTCTAAATTTTTTATAATGAGAAGTCAATTTACTGTTGACATGCTGTATATTTCCATTCAAGGTGATTTTTGGGGTATACAATTTGAAAAAAAGTAATTCATGATTATAATTTTGTATCCAGGTCTTTTACCTAATATTGGACCATTTGTCTATTTAAGCACAAATTCTCAAACAATAAAGCTACTTAATATGGCATAATGGGAATAGATTATTATCTACATAACTATTCCTCTTATCTTAATCACTTATATTTGATAATTTTAGCATTTCTTTTATATATATATTTTTTTCATTTCTGTTTAGGGTAGATTCTAAGTATAGAAATTAAGGGCACAAAAGTGTGAACATTTTAAGACTTTAAATGTATATTGTTAAATTGCTCTAAAAAAGATTTGTGCCAATTTTTACTTCCTAGTAAGAATATACAAAGAGATGACTTAATTTGGAGATATGCTAGCCACTACTAAGGCACATAATTTTTTTCTTAAAAATGTTTTAAATTACAAAAGTGATTCATGTTTGTACACACACACACACACACACACAAATTGTAACAACACTTTCCTCCCCATCTCTCTCACTCCTTACCATTAGCATACCATTAGCAAGTATACTATCAGACATTTTTTAATGCAAAAATCTTTCTTTCAATTTTGATAATAGTATATGTATTTTGATATGCATTGAAAATGTATAAATGGCCCATCAGATCTGTGATTTGTGAATACTATTGCTTATGATGAAGTTAAAAACATTTTTGACATTTAAAAATGTATATTAATTAAATAACAGGACCAAGTTACATGAAAATATATCCCCTCCCCCCCCGCAAAAAAGGAAAAGAATAAGAAGAAATCTTGACTGTGATATGAGAATGATAACTTTGGAGAAACTACCATTGAAGTGTTGATTCTAGGGCTGACTGCTCCTTACCAGCTGTGTGTTCCTGAATAAGTCACTTCCTTTCTCTAAGCTTCAATAGAGAACAAATAGCAAGAACCTAGAAATGCTAGTCTTTCTGCTGGAAGCAATGCTTCAAGAAATGAGCAATCTTTCACTTGAGTCTTGTCTTCAGAATTTGGTTAATCTAACCCTAGTTGATCTAAGGTTGTTATTTTGCCTTTTAAAGAAGTTGACTAGGCCGGGTGGCTCACACCTGTAATCCTAGCACTTTGGGAGGCTGACGTGAACAGATCACTTGAGGTTGGGAGTTTGGGACTATCTTGCCCAACATAGCGAAACCTCGTCTTTACTAAAAATACAAAAACTAGCTGGGTGTGGTGGTGCATGCCTGTAGTCCCAGCTACTTGGGAGGCTGAGGCAGAAGAATCCTTTAACCTGGGAGGTGGAAGTTACATTGAGCCGAGATAGCACCACTGCACTCCAGCTTGGGCAACAGAGTGAGACTCCATCAAATAAAATAAAATAAAACATCTCTTTGAGGAAGAATTTCATGTTAAATTGTAAGTTAAGCCAACACATTGGCTTTACAATGAACTCCAAAAATTTTGACAAAATATTACTCCTTAATAACTTCATTGTGAGAACAGAAATATTCAAATTAATTATAGTTTCATCATAGGCCAAATCCTGGTATTGCTTTTGAGTAAGAAAACTGAAGTTTTATATCCAAGTAATGTGATATTGAAGCTAGTGGTTCATGAAGTAGATCATGCATAAAAAATTTGACTCATTTCAGTTATTCATCTTTGTATCCCTAGTACTCAGTTCTGAGAATGGCATAATACAGATGCTAAACACTCAATGATCAAATGAAATTACACATTACATATTACAATAACTAGTTTGATAGAACTGTAAATTTAACTACTACCTATAGAAGAAAGACTTTCTTTTGAATTTTAGAATATCACTATCGAAATATCTTTGATATCCAAAGGCATATCTACAAAGATTCACATGGAGTAAGTTTAATATAAGTTATTGCAATGTCTCTTCCTTTGAGAGCTGTTCAGAATCATGAAATCATCCCCCTTTGTCTTCTGTTAGTCACTTTTCCCTAGGCATGGACACAGGTTACCTAGTTATATATGTTTAAATATGGGTTTATGACAATATATTGATTTTTCTGGAAGAGATTAGAAAGGTGTGCTAGTGACTTCACTTTTTTGATATTTGGAGTGTCCACAATTATCCAGTCTGAAGTTTTGAGAAAAATTTTTTGAAGACTGAGTAATTTCCAACAAGAGTAAAGATCTCAAAATAGATAACTCATTAAAAAATCACAAACTCAATTAGTAAAAAGATTACATTGCATTGCATAGAAAGGAAGTTTTACATAGGGAAATACCACCAAGTTAAAAGATGTGTAAAATGTGGTTAAAAAACCACATTGTATTCACCTACTCTTCCTTTTGCTAAAATCATCAACTCGAACAGTTTTCCAGCTGGAATTTAGAAAATGGGGCTATCAATTGGATTTTTTTTTTATAGCTTTCAGGAAGCAGGAAGACTTTTCTCTTTTTAAATGATAGAACATAAATATTGAAACAACGACATTAGAACATCTATCCATTCTTGCTTTGGTGGAAATTCTAACTAATTCAGCTTCCGGACCGACTGTTCCTTTTTCCATGATCTCTTCCTGCAGGTTTGCTAGAAGTCCCTTTCCCCCCATAAACACTTTCCTTTGAGAGATTTGGGTGCCTTCCTTTTTTAAGGTTTTAAAAACTAAAATGATTTATAGACTATCCGTATCCTGTTGAGAGTTGGGCAAGTGAATGGATCATATTTGCATTGGTCATTCTGATTATAAGACTTCACTGTTTCTTGAACTAAAAGTGCAAGATTTATTATTCTATTAATGCTCATAAAGTCACTCTTTTGATGAGCCATAATTTCTCTTTATGAGGAGTGTGTATGCCAGTCACCCATGATAAGGGAGAAGAAAGTCCAGACTTCTAACATATTCACATTCCCTGCAACATTAATAGTCTTGAAACCCCATATGACTCCAGGGGATAATGCCACAGGATAAAGTAACAAAAGGTAAATTTCAAGGAGTCAGGATGTCCCCATGAGACTTCCCTCACATTGTTGGCTGTGTAGGAAACCAAGTTTTTTGTATTTTAATTAACAAATTTAAACATTAACCCTCCTAATGGAGAACCTACCAACTAGCCTGGTATTATCTTTGTGAATATTCTTAGGGAACGAAATAGCAGGAGGTGTGAACTTTCTCCTGTTTATCTTAATGGTCTGCTAATGGCAAAGCATAATTACAGTTACTTAAATGCCAAGTTTACTAAGGTTTTCACGAAAACCTTCGGTCACAGCGCTTTCCTTGACTGACCCAGCTTTTATACAGTTTTTTTTAAATCATTTGAAAAATTGCCCCAAATAAAAACAAGAAAAAAGAAAAGCCCATTCCCTTTATGTTTAACCTCTTTCAATTATTTTCATTGGGGAGTTAAAGCGTTTGTGACTTCTAAAAAGTCGAAAAGATGATGTGTATGGCATCATTAATTGAATTCGTATCGCCCCCACATTCAAAAAGCAAGAGAGTTTTGCTATAGTTCGCTTCACAGCTTCAGTAAGTCAATTTGCTTCTAAACCAAAGATCGAGTGTCTTCTAAAGACCATCGTGTGGTGCCGTATTTGGGATGGAAACTTAACCATTGTACCTTTCCCCCATGCACCCACACCAGAAGCCTGAAAGCCACCATCTCTCCCGTCGGTCTCTGGATCTCCTCGCTGTCTTTGTCCCTTCTAGACGTGGAGGCTTGGAGAGGAGGTTTGGTTTCCAAGGATTGGAGCGTTGTGAAGGGCGGGGCCACCTCCAAGTCCATCTCCCCTTTTTGTCCTCTTCTCCTGGGACGGGAGGGTGGAGCCAGGTCCCCCCGCGGCCGGTTCGGGAGCTCTCTCTATCTCGGTCGCTCGAGGTGAGTGTGAAAGGGCGGCAGCCCGTTTAATTGCAGTACAGGTTAATTTCTTGAGTTCACCGCAGTCGGTGCGCCAGCCGCTTCCCCGGTCTTTGCCAAGTGGGTTTACGAGGTCTGAGGCGTGTTGGGGCGCGCTCACGTTCTCGCAAAAGGCTCCTCCCCAGGGCTCAATTCCCCGACTGCGGGAAGCCCTTTGGTGCCCCAGGAGCCTTGGAAACCCAAGGTTTCCTCTGACCTCGTCGCTCCTTCCTCCCTCCCCACCCGCCTGGTTCCCTACGTCCCTGCCCCCAGGGAAGGACGGCCCCCATCTTAGGACTTACGACCCAAGCCAACCCAGAAGGTACCTTCACGTCGATGAAGATTTTATCGCAGCCTCCAAAACCCAGCAGTAATAAGAGCTTTCAACCTGAAATACGATTGTTATTTTCCCGGTGCAGAGCTTGACAGAAAAAGTCAGCTTTTTATTAAAGACAAAGAGGTAAATTATCAGCCGGGACAGTGGAGGGACGGCGGAGACCTGGCGCGCTTCCTCCGGTTGCCACGAGGAATTAATGGGGTGGCGGCGGCCAGTGCTCAGACACCCCCCGGGTCTCGGTGGGGAGGAGCTCGGGGCAGGAGGACTTCCCTAGGTCCCTCCGGGCACTCGGAAGGGGGAGTCCTCCGAAAGCCGCACAAAGCCGGGATCATTTCAGTCCGGAACAGCCTCAGCGTCCTCCTCCTCTCCTTTCTTCTTTCTCTTCTCGGTGACTCCCGTTCCCCTTTCGCCTCTGTCCTTTCTGCGCCTTGTTCTCCTCTCTTTACTTCTCTTCCCTCTCCTCGCCTTTCCTCTCCCTCCCCCTCCTTTCTTCTCCACCGCACGCGTAGAGTGTCATTTATTTATTTATTTATCACCCCCGCCATCAACACCCTTTTAGGGATCCCGAGCTTTTCAATGTGAGTGGGAGGAGAAAAGGGCAGGAAGTGTTGACTGGAAGTGGGTGAAATCATGCCTCGGGGTGAGAGATTCTGCTCAGGAATATAGGGTCGGGAAAGTCCTGGAAAATGAGGATTTAGATCTGTTTATGAAGCCCCGCTATCGGATGGGAACCAACTCCGCGCGCGTCTCCTCCTCCTTTATTGTATGGATTTATAGGTATATATCTTCTCGGACTGTTGCTTGGGGGGAAGGAGGAGAAAGGGCGAGTATTTAAAGAGGACAGTCTTGCCCAGGATCCTTAACACCGCGCCTTCACCGGATGCGCGCTCCTCAATGCAAAGGAATCCAGCAACATCCCCCAATTCAGACGCGGACAAAAGAAACTTTAATTAAGGTCTCTGCCCCGCGCGCTGCGCGTTTCTCTCTCCTGAGGCTGTTGATGTCCAACTCCAAGATCCGAGAAGTAGAAATGGTACAATCAGCCCATGCCCTTGAACTTCAATTGCTCCTGACTTGCTGCATTGATTTTTTTTTTTTTTGATACTGTAGAACTCCCACCCCCACCCCCACCCCCCACCGCTCCCAGTCCAATTAAAGCCTTAGGACACTTTCGACCTGGTGGTGGAGGGGGATCCACTCCTTTGCAAAAGAAATAGTTCAGAATGATACGGAGGAAATTACACTAAATAAAAATTCAAGGTGTGAAAGCTTCATCTTGGCTCGCGTGTCTTCAACACCATGACACCTTATCATTAGGAGCGCTGATTGTTACTTTCCGAGCCTTTAGATGATCAGCCAGAAAGTGCAAACAACGCGGGGCTGGAGGGTGTAAAGTTATTTAAGCAGGCTTTTTTTTTTTTTTCTTCTGGTGCGCAGTCAAAACATTTCACAAGTTAGGAAAAGAAAGTGGTGGTTCCGAAGCTAGGAATGATGGGCTCTTTTCCTCCTCCACCCCCCACCTTCCATATCAGAAAAGAAATAAAACGCACAATGAGCCTTTATTTCAGGAGAGAAGACTTCAAAATACGTGCCAGTAATGGACAATTTTAGCTTTTCACTGGAAATACTCACACCGCAAGCTGGAAAGGGATTAAAAAGCCCCACGTGGTTGATCTGGGTTTAGACTTGCAACCTCCAGTTCCCCATGTATGTTCTTTGCAAAGGTTGGCCTCTAGATGGATGCAAGTAAGGGACCCTCTGGGGCCCGGGCTCGGCGCCTCGGGCAGAGCTGACGGTGGGAGCGCTATGAGCTGCCGGGCAGGGTCCTCACCGGGGGCTTCCTCTGCGGGCCAGGGCGGCCGGTCGCCACCGGGACGCGAGCGCGCACGCCTCGGCCCGGTGGCCGCGCTCCTCGCACCGCCTTCTCCGCAGGTCTTTATTCATCTCATCTCCCTCTTCCCCTTCTCCTTCTCCTTTGCCTCCTTCTCCTCCTCTTCCTCCCCCTCCTCCACCACCACCTCCTCCTCCTCTGCCGCCGCCACCTCCTCCTCTTGCATCTCACTGGCCTGGCTCTGAGTGACAAAGACAATGTCCCAGCCTTAACTTTGCAACCACCTTGCCTCCTTCTGGGGTTCAGCAGGGGGGATGGGGGACAGTAGCAGCAGCCTCAGCATCTCCTCCAGCTTCTCCTTCTGCTCTTCTCGAGCTCTTGGATAATTCTTCCTCTTTTTTCCCCTAGCCTTTTTCCTCATTTCTTTCTTTCTTTCTTTTTTTTTCTTCCTCTCTCCTGCACGTTGTTGTTGTTATTAGAAAGGCTTCGCGCACCCCCTGGTGCTCCGGCGTTTTGTGTGGCAGGAGAAGATTGTCTTCCTTCTCTCTTTCTGTCTTGCTTTCTCTCTCCCCCTGGTTGCTCATTATTCAGAGAGAGACACAGAGGGAGGGAGAGAGAGAGAGCGCGCGAGGGAGAGGGAGGAGAGGAGAGAGAAGGAGAGAGGGGAGAGAGAGAGTGAGAGGGAGAGGGAGGGAGGGAGAGAGAGGGAGAGGGAGAGAGACGGATATCTCAGGTCATCTGCAGCTGCAGCGAGTCTGAGGAGCCGAGGAAGGCAGGGAAGATGGCGATCCTCCATTGCTGAGACCCGGCAGAAGCACATGAGACTCCCAAACAACTTCCACAACAATAACCCGAGCAGGAAGAGGAGAAAGAGAAAGAGGATAAGGAGGCGGTGGGGCTGGAGAACCCGAAGCACCTCCCGGCGCCGGGACGCTTCTTCTGTAAGTTACTGCAATTAACAACCACCTCGGGGTGGTCCGAGTGCTCCGGGGAAGAGAGCGCGGGGTGGTGGAGGCACAAACGCGCTCATTCATTCGGCCAAGGAGGGTTGGAGGAGCGGGGAGGAGAGGAAGTACCCTGCATGGACTGGCTGTTGGAAGAGGAGAAGAAGCGAGAGAGAAGAGGAGGAGGGGGAGGAGGGAGAGCAGGAGGGGGAGGAGGAAGAGGAGGAGGAGAAGCGAGGGAGGAAGAGGAGGAGGAAGAGGAGGAGAAGGTGGTAGTGGTGGCAGTAGAGGTGGCTGTGCTTTTCCTGCTGGCTGCTCCTTCTGCTGGGGCAGTGAGCGCGGTGGCTTAATTAATTTCGTGTAGTTCTATGAAGAGAAGAGAAAATGAAAGATGAGTGAGAAGAGAGCTGGAGGCTTAGGACGGATGCTCCGAGTGTGGGGACAGGAGTAGGGACAGAGAGGGGGGCGGAGGGCGGGAGGCCGGAGACCTGAGCCGAGAGCCAGAGGGAGCAAGCGAGGGTCAGAGGAGGGAGAGCTCCGAGCGAGCGGCCCCGACCTGAGCGGGTTGACCTCTTTCTTTCTCTGTCCCTCTCCTTCCTTTCCCCCCTCTGTCTGCCTGTCCCCCGCCCGATGGCAAAGCCGTGCGGATTGGCACCCCCCCTCTTCCTCAGGTATTTGGCTCTCTCTCGCTCTCTCTCTCGCTCGCTCTCTCTCTCCTCGAAGTTGGGATGCGGGGTCGGGATGTGTCGGGGGGTGGCTGCTGCAGCTGCTGGTGCCGGTGCTGCTGGTGAACAGAGAGGCGAGGAGCGGGGGGCACCGGCCGGGTGGGGGGCGCAGGTTCAGGAGCGGCTGAGGAGCTGTCTCCAGGCTGGAGGTTCAGAAGCGTCTGGTGGAGGAGGACAACGGTTTCTGGAGAGGAGAAGCCATTACACACGCTTGGCTCTCCTGAGGAAGGGAGAAAGGAAGGCAGGGGCCTGGGGGGGGGCGTCTCACTCCTGGTGCAGTTCCCAGGGGTCTGCCCTCCTTCCAGGCACGAGGGGAAGCCGCAGCCGCCCCCCATTGGAGCAGCCCCTCTTTCCCTTTCTTTATCTCCCTGTCCTCCATTTGCAAGCTGTCTGCTTTGGTTCCAGTCCAGACTCCAAAACACAAAGCTCCTTCTCACGTTCATTCTCCAGGCTGTTCACCATTCCTGAAGGAACCCTCATTTTCTTTTCATTGTAGCTTCTAACCTACAGAGAGGGAGGGAGGGAGGCTGCCTGGAGTTCCTTTTATATTCCTCCCCAACCAAGAAAAAAAAAAAGTTTCATTTTTAAGCACGCGTCTGGGATGGGGAAAGACCAACCAGTTGGGGCTTTCTCCCAGGGCTCCCGGGGGCTGTGTCTGAGTGTCTGTGTTGGCTGTTTGGTTTGCTTTGGTTTTGTTTCTGGAGGTTGCTTGCAGGTTTTTGGAGGAAGTGACTAGTTTGGTTAAGAGCTGGGAACTGAGTCAGGTAAGCCGTGTCATGTTGTAACTCCACCAGAAAATGGAGGAGAGCGGGTTTCCAGGAGACAAAGCTGAGATGAGAAGTGTTTATAAAATTATGGATGTCTCCATTTTGAAGCTCTGTTGGTGATGGCTGGAGGAGGAGGAGGCTTGCTTGCCTACTCCTTCTCTCTTTCCAGAGGGAAACCTTGTGGTGGTTCCTCACTATCTATTCATTATGCAAGGAAATGAGGGCTTTTAAGGGTTCCTCAGATTTTTCTCCACCAAAGGAGTGCTGTCACAAGTTATTGAGGCGTTTGTTTCCATTTTAAAGTAAACTTTTGGAATTTTTTTTTCTCCTTTTGAGTGGACCTGAAGGGTTTTGACCTCCTTCAGGAAAGGCAAGGCAAAAACCTTAAAACATTTCCACTGAGGTCTTCACACAACTTTAAACTGCTCCAGGTCTCCTGAAAGTCACCAGGAAATGTGATTTCCTCCTTGTGAAGATGGTGATGGCCCTAAGCTGAGATTTTTTTGAGTTCTAGGGCTTGGTTATCATCATGTTTTGATGCATTGCAAGACTTCATTGTCTGATTTGGGTTGATTTCTGCAAATATTAAAAATAATAAGAATAATCCTGCAAGATCTCAGAGGAACTCTAAGACTGACTAACACCAGTTTCTCCAGGTTCTCCATTTCTCTTCAGGTCGTTCCATTTGTATGTTAGGCCTTCTTTTAGTTTCTTTGTTTCCCCCTTTCCCTTTCCTTCGGCTATTTTGTTCTGTGTTCTGAAGTACTCTAAGTCTTCAGAAATACCAGTATGTCTTCTTAACAATGTCACTATGGAAACAAATTTGAAAAACACAGTGTCAGTTGAGAAAACCTTATGTCCAGGTATCTTCACCTTTTTAATTGGGAGGAATTTATTAAACACGTAGGAAGACATTTTGTGAGGATAATCTGAAAAAAGGACCCAGTCCTACCCTTGTCCACGCAGTGATGGGAGCTCTTCACATATTAGTTCTAGAGAATGTACATAATTGACCCAAACGAAGAACTAAATCCCGAAATGCTTCAGGAATTTATAAAAGCCAACCATGAAGATGTTGCTTTTCCATTAGGTGAGGTAGCCATCTTGAGGATGAGGGAAGATGTTGGAAGAATTTTAGATGAACTGTTGAAGATAGGTGAGGAGGGCTCCACGGTGGAATGAAAACTTGGAGGAGATTCAGAACCAATTAATATACTCTAAGGAGGCTAATTGGATCTTGCTTTCAACTAAGAAGAAATATAGAAAGGTACCAGCTTCAACAGAAATCAGGAACACATTGGTGAGCAACTTATAACAGCATTTTTCTTGCTTTGCTTTCTCATTATGTGTCAGATTTTTGTGTGTAAAGTTCCTTATGTCTACAGTATTTTTGTGCATATTGAAGTAGTTTTAGATTCCAGATGTAATTATATTCTGTTGAGTAGCTGGTAGCACTGTCACTCAGTAAATGCACAGTGCTGTATATGACAACATCACATTTTTCAAACCAAACTGTTGTGTCATTAATTGAGGGTTATTGTTCTTCTGAGGGGTGTGAAAGGAGAGGGGAAATACATGGTTCTTTAGCTGATAATTGTCCATGGTCAATGAAGTAAAACCATGTTTGTGCAGACAAAAATGTATGGTTTCAGTTGATGTGTATGCTCATTTAAAAATACTTCTGTTAGATCTCTGCTCCTTTATGAAAAACCTAGGCCCCTCCAAGGGCACTTTAAAAAAATCCTACTTGGAATCATAACTTTTATTATTCATTTTTGAATGTAATCTTTTGATCCCATTACTTTTGCTCTTAAGTGAAATTTCACCAATATAATACTTAAATTTGCTAATGCATAAATGGATGCACCAAACTGGGTGTCCAAACTGGGAAGTTCAGATGCAGTGGATAAAGAGTTATTTGGAAAAGTAATTACCAGATAATTTTACATCTAATTAACCATGTATGTTTCTGTAAACGTAAGTACATTATATATTGATCTTGAAACAAACTTTCATGATACCTTTTTTTATTGTTATTGATAGCAGGACAATTGGTTCATTTGCTTATTTCAGCAGGGGGGAAAAATCTGACTGGTTGTCAGTGCAGCTGTTTGACTCTCCACATTTTTTACTTTGCAAGCAAATGTTTTGGGGTCTTAGAGTTGAACTTTTCTGGAAGGGAAAAATAGGTATTTAAGAGGCATCTTGGAATTTGGGAGTGCATTCTAACTGGTTATCTAAGACACATCCATCTCTCATGCCCTTCACCAACATGGCAAACACCATAATATTTAAGGACATAGTTTTTGAGTTTTTCTAGACATAACCATTTGAATTAAGACAAGTATTTTGAATAAACCATTATGAGAGAAATAAAAAGTATTAAATCAGACATGTTCATTTAATGTCAAAGCTCAAAGATCATTTTTGTTTATGCAACAAGTTCATGTGGCTTATTATGCACATTTTTGCCATGGCTCTAATATATCACAAGGAGAAATCATGGAGAAATATTTGCGAGCTATGATGCACACTGCCATAAGAAAAATTCTTGTTGTACTCTCACATCCATAATATGTCTCATATTGGATTTATGTCAGTCTAATTCATTGACCATGTTCCCCGAGGAATGGTTTTTCCCCCTTACTCTTTGGAGTTGGAGACAACTTTTAGCGAAAAAAAAACAAAAACAAAACTTATCTACTCTTCCTAATGAGTCTTCCGGAAGACAGCAGAAGAAAAAAAATCCAACTCTACTAATGGACTTTAGAGTACTTGTGGTCGGTTTTCCTGAAAGAAAGGAATGGTAAAGTTGCAATGGGAAAGAGTCCTTTTTTCTGTGTGATGGAGTTTAATAGGGTCTACTCTGTCTTAAATTATTCCTTGATGTTGCGATTTCTTGGTTAAGGTAACCTTACTTATCTTCTTTATGGTATGTGCCTTTTTCAGACTTATACTTCACTACATCATGAAATTGACAAAACTGTATCAGCTATTCTGAACTGATAATTGGAGAACAGAGATGCTGTTTCATAATGCTGCAGTCACAATTAGGAGATACATAATGGACTCTTACTACTAAGGATCTGATATGAATGTATGACTGGGGGGGTTGGTATATTCAACAGAAGTGAAGGGAGAATATTTCCATGACTCAAAGCTAAAATCCAGTGAACTGGAAAAAAAAAAAGTCAGTGTATGTGAGTGTATGTAAAAGCAAGTGTCTTGTGAGTTTCACATGCTTATGGAGTATGATGGCTTTGAGAGAGACATTAGCTGGGTATTGGTGACCAATTAATTGATTATGAGAAAACAGAGAGGAGAGTAGATAATGCTAGAAGAAAATTCCTGTCCTTGTGTGATATGCCAAGACATCTGGCAGATGTTATGTTGGGCCCTAAGGAATGGACAGTTTAATTTTAGCCCTAGCAAGGAAATGGGAAGTTCTAAGCTCTTTTAATAGCACAAGTCTTAGTTTGGGGAAGGTTGCTTAAAAAAATAAGAAAGAAAGGAAAAGAGGCACTTACTGTTATGTGGAACAACTCTAGGGAGTAGGGAGTGAAAACTGAAGTTTCGGGATGAGGAGCAAAAATATTATTTCTCGCGTAGAAATTAACATAAAATTATTTTAAAAGTGACAAATATGTACACTATAAGTAAGGACTATTGGGTATTTAATATTCACCAGGCAGAACTTCCAATTTGGAAGCTAGTTGTTTTAGGCCCTAGATCATTTAGTTTAAGTCTCCTCCCTCCACTTGCATTATACTGAAGAGGAAACTGGCACAAAGACATGAAGTGACTTGCACAAGGTCAGAAAGTTCAGTTGTAACCAAGCCAGGCCTAGAACTCAGATCGGCCGACTCCAGCCTAGTGCCCTTTCCACTACCCCATTGCATTTGATTGTTGAGGGTTGTGAAATAGCGTCTCTCTTCTCCAGGGCCCACGGCTTTCTGAGAAACTCTGTGCTCATACACTAGTGGGCAGGAGTATGAACTTTTCTTAGTTGGATTTAACATGTTGGGGAGCCCAGGGTTGAGCGTGGTTTCATTCATAGATCCAGAGACCAATTTTGTTCATGTGACATTCAGTAAAGTGTTAGCTCCTGAGTTTGCAGCTGTACTTTTCTTTTCATTTTTGCTGCTCTCTTCTCTCATTCCATCATCCAAGGGCTTGGGAGCCCTTTTCAAATGCCCTTCTTTGGAAGTTTGTGTGAGTCTATTGCAACTTAACAATAGTGCCCACAATTGGACTCTGAGGATCTATTTTGCAACGTGGTGCAGATTTAAATTGGCTCCTTTCAGAGATGCCATTTTGTAATACTGATGAATGGCTGAGAGGGTGAAATCCAGTCTGAAACAATTACTGGTGGTTTTCCAATATTCTTACTCATTCAAAATGTGCCCTCCGTGTATCTTCTTGGAGCCCAACTCTCTTGCAGACCAATGGCTAACCTTTTCCCATTTTCCCACTATACATGAAATCATCCTTAAAGTGACTTTTAACAACACAAACAACATTTAACCATGGGCAATGGGACAGTCCTGAAAGGAAAGGTGCAATGGGTTTCCACTTCTGTCTTCTTGGATGAGCAAAAGTGATTTTGTAGAGAAGAAGAGTGATGTTTGGAAGTTTCCACATTTCCTAAGCTCCTTCCAAACGAATGCATCAATTTTTAATTCAGGAGGCAGTCTGGAGAAGGTAGTGCTGGATGTGGACTTCTGGCAGAAACACAGTTAACGCTGTAAACAGTTGAACCTCAGTGTGGCACTCCTCCAAATGAGTTGACTGTCGAAAATAAAATGTTCCAGAAGAACTGGGAGAACAGGAAAGAAGTTAAAACAGCATGGTTTGCATGCCAGTACTAAAGGAAGAAGAAAAAAGTTTGGGTTGGGGGGGCATTGGAGAGAAGATAATTGTAAGTTGAACTGTCTCTTGGATTTATAAGACCCAGGAGAAGTTTCCAAATGTGGGAAAATGGGTTTTTATGAATTTAGATTGCATTTGCATTATGCTAGAAAGCTCTTTTGGATTTTTTTTTCCCCCTTGAACTTTGTATTTGGAGAACTGCACACACTGATAAAAGGGAAATCCATTGGAAGGAATTTGGATGTACATTTTGTGCTTGGAAATGCTATCATAAAATTTATTGTTTTTCTAAGTCCTCCTATCTTCATCAGCTGAAGCACATATAGGGTTTTTAAAGTCTTTGGATGTGTGTGTGATTCCAACACAAAGTTAATTATTTTCGTGGCTTAGAAGGATAGAGTGGTGTGGTGTGAGGAGGTGCTAGTATTGTCACCTACAAATGCATTGCCTTTTACTTCTGGTGAGCAGATTACTTGGTGTCTTCAAAGCATTCTTGCCTAATTCCTAGCTGGAGACATTTTTTCTTGAGTTATTCTTGGAGAGAAGGTTTTTTTTGTGTGCCAGGTCATGGGTATTTTGGTATTGATTTCCTTGCTTTCATGTGTTTGCTTGTTCAGTTTACTGCACGTTGCTTCTGGATATTAATAAAATACTTGTGCTGTGCCTGTCCACATCTTACCCCCAACCTTATTCAAAGAGTAGACCCTGTTCTTTAGGGTGAAAGGAAGTTTGATAGGTACTTATTTGTTCAAAAAATAAATACTTGAAGATGAGAACTGTATAATTCAGGAAGTTATTTGCTAGACCTTCACATAGACAAATTTTAACAAAGACCACACCAGGAAAGATGGAGAAAATTCTACCAGGAACCAATAGATCCTGATTAAAATGTTTTTAGGATCACTTAGTAGGAAATTAAACATTTGCCCAAGATGAGGAAGCGAAGTATTACCTTTGGATTCAGCTTGGTTGGAGCACAAAAGGAGCTGTAGGCCCAGGTGAGACAACTGTGTCAGAAGTAATTAAGCCCAGGATTTGTGGAGAGGCTTAGCCACCACAGAGCCCAGCTGGGGAAGGCCAAACTTACTCTCTAAGTTCTCGTCTGGGCAGTTGAACCAGAACACACGCTAAGGCCTCCAGATTTTGGAATTCTTCTTTTTCCTGTTCTGATTTAAGAAGGTAATGCCATTATTCTTTGGTTTTGCTCATGTCAGCTGAGTGCCTCTCTTTTGAACTGGGAAATGCCAGAGACTAGGGGATGGGAGCCATGTCCTCTAAGGGAAAATTCTCCCCGTTAACACTGCAAATGTGCTTTAACATTGTCCTTATTACTCAAAAAATGTGCAGTGGCACAATGTGGGATACTTGAAAGATGTTTGCTGCACAAAGGCTCCAATACTCACCTGCAGATTAAGAAATGAGTTTCTAAACCATCTCATTTCTATTGCTAATGAAAAGCTTTGGAAGGCACCTGTGAATTAGAGCTCCAGCTGCTATCATGGTAGGGAAGTTAGGCCTTGAAAGGATACATGGATTAGCCCGTCAGAAAAGCAAACAGTAGCATCAGCACAAGTAGAAAATAGACAAGGTTGTTAAAGCTAACAGAAAAGTAGGCTAAAGCATTGCTGTAATTATATGGTGGAAATTTGCTGGGAAGGAGTGACTGGTTGGATGGGAGAAGGAAAAAAAGAAGAGAAACAGGAAAATAATGGACTAGCCAAATGGAAGAAGTCTGTCCACTGGGAAGAGCCTACGGGAAGTAAGGCATTGCTTTTAAGAAAGCAATATAGCAAGTAGAAAAAGACCTTGTAATTTGGTACCTAACACGTGTGAAATATGAAGACCAGTGCTCAGATCCACATTCTTTGGCCAGTTCCTATTGTAAAAAATAGAATTGGGTTTGGAGGACAATTTATGTGACTTTGGGGTTACAATTACAGCCTTTCTGATAAAGGACAGATGGAAACTCAAGGGAACTGGTTAAGTAGGCCTAGGTGGAGATTTTCCTGGAAAATGAATGAAGTAGAGAATAGAGCACAGCAGAAAATAGCTGCATTATTAATGGGTAGAAAATGTGATAGTCCTCTCTAAAGTGATCCATAGAGCTTCTCTACCTACGCTGTGGGTGTTAGAAGAAATGAAGAACAAAGACATGCCTTTTCAGAGGGGAAAGGAATGGACTACTACTTGGCGTCAGTTTGGGATTCAGCCATTGGCTTGAGCCAAGCGTCACAGGCTGGTCTGTCCATCCGGTCCCAGCATTTTAAAATCCAAAATAAGGCCACTGTGGTCCGGAATGTTTAGCCATTCTAATCCCTGATTACATCATCCCTCTGTGTTATGACTAATTAGTCAGCAGTTGAGCACCATTTAACCCAGATTGCCATGGGCCTGTTGGAGGGGTCCTTCGTTTGGGGTACAATTTGAATGCTGGGTTATAGCTGAAGATGACCAAAGATAGATACCAGCTACAAGTACTTATAACCCAGAATCTTTTCAGTGTTTTCCATCTTAGTCTTCTTTGAAGACTAATTAGTACTTAATAACAATAAGTGGGAAGGGATTCTTTGTAGAAGAGACCATTTTCTTTCTTTTTCTTTTTTTTGGAGACAGTCTTGCTCTGTCACCCAGTCTTGCACTGTCACTGGAGTGTAGTGGCACGATCTCGACTTACTGCAACCGCCACCGCCCAGGTTCAAGCAATTCTCCTGACTCAGCCTCCCAAGTAGCTGGGACTACAGGCACAAGCCACCATGTGCAGCTAATTTTTTGTATTTTGTATTTTGTATTTTTGTATTTTGTATTTTTGTATTTTGTATCGTGTTGCCCAGGCTAGTCTTGAACTCCTAAGCTCAGGCAATCCTTACCTGCTTCAGCCTTCCAAAGTGCTAGGTTACAGGTGTGAGCCACCGTGCCGTCCTCAGAAGAGACCATTTTAATTTGAATATCAGAGTTCAGCTGCAAGAACTTCTCCCCTTTGTGCTGTCAATTGAATATTGTCTGTTCTGATATTGGGTAAGAACAATAGAAAATAAATAAGATTGCTTCATCAAAAAAATCTGTCAACTCTACAGAGTGGTGGGAATACCACATAGGACCTTAAAAAATGTTGTCTTCCCTCCTGGACCGACTCACAGTTAATACTGGACAATGGTTTTTATTTTTTTCTAACATTTAATATGAACCAGGGACTGTTCATAGGGTACAGGAAACTGAGGTTTAGGGAGGTAAAGTAATTTAGCCAAAGTCATGAGGCCACAAAGTAGGGGAGCCAGGATTCACATGAATGGAGGACTGCCTCCAGAGGCCTGGCTCTCAACTGGTGGGACCCAGCCTTGGTTATTACTTCATCTGCTAATAGCTTATGTTCTTGATGGTTTATCTCTTCCAATTGCTTATGTCAGGAGTATATCCTTGGAGTTCTGGAAGGAAATTGAGAATAATGGAAAATTAATTATAATATATTGGTTGATATGAGATATATGACTTATTGTAATAGCTTGAGGAAGTGTGTTTAACTGAAGAGCGCCCTTTTCTGAATTATAGAGGAGCTGATGAGGCAAAAAAGCAAGAGACCATGTAGGGGACACTTTAGGGAATAAACATTTTAAAATTATATCAGACTCAGAAAAAAATGAGCCACCTACTTGTTGATGTGCTGTATGACTTTTTTTTTTTTTTTTTGCAGAAAAGGTGTTGTACTTTTTTTCTTCATGGGGCAGCTTTTGAAAACTCAGTGCCCTGTGTTGACTCTGGTTACTATCAGCCTGAGAAGTGTTCTCAACAGCTATGCAGATGTTTGAAAATTAGTTCTACTCTTCAATGGTCATTTTGGGGCATGGTGCAGATTCTCTTAAAAGTGTGGGTACTAGTACCCCCCACCCCTTTTCGTGATCACCATGTGCTCTGTTTAGATCATGGAGATGTGATGAGTGCTTTGGTTTTATTTGCCTCTCTCTGAAACATTACAACGTAGTAAGGAAGTTTATGGATGAGCACAAATGTCCCTAATAGAGTGACACACTGTGCTAAGGGAGATAGAGCAGACCCAGATATCCCTACGGTATCCAGGAGCGTAGCTTTTCTGCAAACGGTGGTTGGACATTAGTTGCTAAGTAGACTCTTCAGCCCTGAAGAAACTAGTGGTGGTTTTATAAAATCTTAACTTTGCTGTGGATCTATTTGGTTGATCTCTGGTCCCCAGACAGACCCATAATCAAAACCTTTGCAGAAGGATAAACACATGTCCTGTTTATAAAGTGTACTAGAGAAGGCCACAAAGTCATCCATTTTTACTTCTCATCCATATCATTATCTACCCAATTTATAAAAACCGTTATTTTCTTAGATAAAGGACTAAAATAGAAAAAAAAAGCTCAGAAAAAACATATAAAGTGAACAATGGAACTGTATAGTTAAAGAGAGTAAAATAGAACTGAAGCGTGTTGTTCTCAGGGTGGAATTTCTAATTTGAGGAATAGGAACTCCATTCAGCCCTGGACAGCATAAACTGTGACCCTAGGCAGTAGTGCTTAGCATTCTAGGATAATCCCTCAGAGAGCAGCCTGTCTCAAAGACCAGTTCTCAATGGGCTTCTTCAGTTTTCCTTTTAATTCTTTGAGGAAACCTACCCAGACTACCCTCAGGAACTGCTTTGCAGGAAACAAGGTGAACTGGGTCAGCATATCTTTGTGGATACAGTGAGAATTGGGAATTTGCGAACACGTTCAATGTGACGGGCTCCATAGGAGAGGAAGCTTGGGATATGTTCTAAGGAGGTAAATGTAGAAAGTTCATGTGTGCAGGCCTGGCAAAGGAATCATTCATTCTCTTGAAAAGAAAACCACATTTTCAAAGACAGATTCTATGATAATTTAAAAAGTACATTGTATAGTTCACATAAAATAGCACGGATTTAAGGAGATGGAATTGTATCCTTCCACTTGTGTGGAAGTTTTTGTCATTCATTCCATCTTCTCCCGTGGCTTTGCCTCCAATTACCAATTCTGCGGGCCTGAGAACTGAAGTGGTGTTGAAGAACAGATGTCAGCTGTTCCTGAAATTCATCCCTGCCCCATGGTTGACTCAGTGTTTCAGAATACCTCACCCATTCTTTTTCTGACCAGTGGCTGTAGCTTGTTAATAATGAATGAACATCACCCATAGGTCCTGAAATTAGCAAGTGTTAAATGTTAGGTGATTATTAGGGGAAAACAAGATAATCTAGTCAGTGGGCTTAATTAGGTTGTGATTGCCCAATTGCTGCTTCATGATAATTATATTCATAACCCCATTTCTAGACGCCAACTACAATGATCAGAATTGACCCCAGCATAGGTAAGTGTTAGGAATCTTATTTGAAGCAGCTCCTCAACGGTGACTGTCTGATGTTTCCAATGTGCTTCTGCCTGTCCTTTCTTCCCCTCTTGCCCCCTTTCCATGATCTTTACCCCATCTTAGTAGAAAGGTCATGGCAATATTATTTTGTCTGTGACCATGCACATATTGTATAGCTTGTGTTGGTGTCTACAGAAAAAGAAATTCTTAAGTTTTTAGGGGTCAGGTATAACTGCAGAGCTTTCATAAATCAGCAAATAGGAATTTTGAAGCATAAAAATCCCAAATTGGCTGGATTGTTATTTTCCTCAGCACATGAAACCTGTTAAGTCGATTGAATATGATTCATTTGAATAGATCTTTTACTTTATAAGGCATAATCTTAAAATGAAAAAGAGAGTCATCTGTGTTTAAGATAATGCCTTAGCAACATGATCACTAAGATTTGAGGGAACTGTAAATCGAGAACTTTTAACTTTATATCACCCCTTCCTTTCCTCCAAATTATGAAATTTGCTGCCAGTGTGTTCCGGTATAAAAAGGAACATGTCATTACTAGGGACATTGTTTACTGTTTATCTCCCAAATGAAGTCAATGATTTCCAGGAAATACAAACAACAACCTGTATCAGAAGTGATACAGTATACAGTGTGGGTATGTCAGCGTGACACCGTGAATCACTAGGCCAGACTGTCATTTGGCAGCCTTCCCTTTGTGACATGCAGTTATATGGGAAAATAATGCACTTAAAACTTGCATACCATGGCTGAACTTCAGTGCAATACATCTGTCTAAAGAACGACTAGGAACTCAGCTACTGTCTAAATTGCTTTATGTGTATATACATGTATATGTATGTATATGTACACACATGTATCTCTATACATAGAGATAGATACTCTCTAGGCACTTATTTTTCTCTAAAGCATCAAGAGTACAAATAGTCATCTCTTAGAATTTCTGGGGTGAAAATGCAATTCTCTGTGCAGGGGTCTCTGTTAAGAAAGTGATGTGTAGTGGGTGGAGTATACTCTTTGGGGCCACACAAGCTGAGGCTGAAATTTGTCTCTGTCCATTACTAGCTGTGGGACCTTGAGTAAGTCATTTAACCTCTCTGTCCCCATGATTTCCTAGTAAAATAAGAATTATTACAATTTGAATCTGTAGAACTAACATAAGGATTAAAAAATAATATGTGTCTAAGAGTCCTGGTTCATAATGGCCACTGAAAGTGATAGTTTCTTCCTTCCTCACTGATAGAGAAACTGAGGCAGAGATCTTCTCCAGGGCTTTGCCCCATTTATCTATGGTCAGTGTATTAGGTATTTTTTTCTTGGTCTTAAACTCAGTTTTTGGAACCCTGCTTGTTTAATTTTGTGCTGTGTCTCCCTTTCCTGATGAGTAGTCTTTGCTGCAGTTGTCCATTACCAGGTAGACTTTACTACATTTTGAACTGATGGTCTGTGGATGAAGCAGCACTCCATATTGCTGTGTGTGCATTCAGTAGGAGCTTGTGAACTACCCGAGAATGATGCCATTTCCTCTTGGAAAAAGTACATTTATATGGTAACAACGCCTTCAACCTGACCTTGCAGAGCTATTCCCTGGAGTGTTGTAGGGGAACAATTTTTAATAAACATGAAGTTTTTCAAGCTTTTCAGAAGAAAGATGTTATTACTGTTCCTATTGTTTGGTATCATTCTGGCAAAAATGATATGTCTAAGAAAATTGTCCTTATTGCAGAGAAAATATTGGCTGTGCTGTTTATATAAATGTTGTCTGCCTCACTGTTGCTCTACTCACATAGGTATCTCTTAGCCAGTTTGAGGACTGCCCTGTAGCCTGGCTTAGAAATGCTTTGGTTTTCTCTGTGCAAATGTTTGTTTTAATAGTCCACATCTACTTGGTTTCACTAATGTACTATAATATCAGATGCTTTCAGAGCTTATGGGTAAGGAGACTAATTTTAGAGTGTTTTAAGAGTAGGTGATATTTTAAAATGTGGAAAATGTGGAATGGTGTTGGTAGGTCCTAACCAGACTTACTTTATTGGGTCTGGCCAAAAGGACATTCATTGGTAGCTTTATTGGTGGTGCTGGTATGGTGGTGGTGGTGTGGTGGTGGTGTGGCAGTGGTGTGGTGGTGGTGGTGTGAATGTTAGTGGGAAAGATGAAGAACATGTAAGTGGTTCTTTGGTAAAACCATCTAGTGATTTTCTACCTGTACAAGAAAAGTACTCATGATTTATTTATTTATTTATTTTACATTTGGGAAATTTCCAGAGAAATAAAGATGTCCTTGGAATGTTGTTGTTGTTGTTGTTATCATTATTATTATTATTTTTGAGACAAGATCTTGCTCTGTTGCCCAGACTGGAGTGCAGTGGCATGATCTCAGCGCACTGCAAGCCCTGCCTCCTGGATTCAAGTGATTCTTCCACCTCAGCCTCCCGAGTAGCTGGGACTACAAGGCATGCACCACCATGCCTGGCTACTTTTTTGTATATTTAGTAGAGATGGGGTTTCAGCATGTTGGCCAGGCTGGTCTTAAACTCCTGGCCTCAAGTGATCCGCCCACCTCGGCCTCCCAAAGTATTGGGATTACAGGTGTGAGCCACTGTGCCCAGCCAGAATGTTATTATTTTTTAATTATAAATAAACTTTAGAGTTGCCACATTAACTTTGTGTCCAGAGGTATTTGAGGAGGAAAGAAAAACCTTGTGTTTATTGACTGGTGTTCAAATCTCTAGGATTCTCCTAAAGGAGAGATTTTTGGTTTTCAAAGGGTAGAACGCAAAACTAAAGGAGTAGAGATGTAGCTGTGGCTGTGGCAGTGGTTATTAGTACAGAATGCCCTCAATACAGTAAGAAATACGGTATGAAAGAGTGAGAATTGAATCCTGGACTCCCTAGGACCCCTTAAAGACTGGGAGTGGGAAGCTTGTCCAGTTGGTTACTTTTTTAAGAGATATATTTTATTTGGGAATGCCACTGTCATATGTGCTCAGTCTTGACATGTTGAAGGATCCTGGTTTATTTGTGACTACAGAGTAGTGGGAACGTGATTGATTTTGGGGTATGACCTGAATTCACACCCCTGCCTGCCACCTCCTAGCTTTGTGAACCTGGGTCAAGCTCCTAATCGCTCCTCTGCTCCAGTTTCTTATCTTTAAAGTGGAATTCTCTCTCTGGTGAAGCCTGGGAGGCATAATATATGTAAAGTGTTCAGCACCCTGCCAGGGGCCCAGTAAATGACCACCTCTACAGTTCATTTGCAATGATCAATTAGGGGCCACCCAATGACTTTGGTACAGATGGCATGCTCTTGCCATTCATCCAATGCCTGGTTTTACATACTTAGTTAGCAGTTGTGGGATGATGATAGAGTTGGAAAGAATTTAGTGTCTTCATCTTCATGTGTTTTATAGAAGCTGTTTATTTAAGGAACATGTGCCCATATCTCTATTCATTCATCGAACACTTACTGAGCTCCTCCTTTTGAGTACTAAGCATGACTGCATTATGCCTAGGTGGTCAAACCCAGGGGATATGAGATCTCTCTATCACAGTTGTGTTAGGCTCTTTGTTTTGGTAATTGAGTGATTATGATGGAGATAGGTGTCCTCAGCCACATTCAAATAGCCTGGAGCCAGGGGATGGTGAAGAGTGGCTTAGGCTGTGGGTAGTGGATTCCTGTTTAGATGCATTCATTTCTACATCTTTGTGTGTATATATTTACAATATAATCTGCTAACCATATAGTCAGTGCTGCTGTGGTTCGTAATCTGGCAGATCATTTGAATATTTACTCCAAAATATCTTGTTCTCTGTTGGTGTGAAGTAGAGTTTCCAGTTATTTTTAGGTCATTTTCATCTTAGCAACCCTGTTGGAGATGAACCAGACACGCTGCTGTAAACTGTCCCCACATTTGGATAGAATTTAATAAAGTAAAGTTTAATGGTTTGGTCCCAAGAGGCAAACAGACCATCTGGTTAGCAGAAGGTTAGGTCAAGTATTGCATGGCTGCTGAGAGGGCCACAAACCAGCCCTGACACACTGGTAATGTGTCCAGTTGCTGAATGCATTAAGCATTGAAATGGTGCTTTCAGGTCTGCCGAGCCAGCAGTTCTGTTACCACCGCTGTGACGCAGGAGATAATTCAGCTGGGCAAGCAGCAGCATGGGGGTGGATCTACAGTACAGGATGTGTAATGTCAACATGAAGGATTGGAGCTGGCAGAAGGAAGGGAAGCAGTCATTTCATGCCAGTGCAGGAAGCCTAGAGAGATGCTTTCCACCCACCCCCCCCAACCCTGTCTCTTGTCCTCTTCTGGAGCTTTCACATTATGTGTTAAATGATTACCTTGTGCATGGTCCATGGCAAAACTTCAGCTGATTTTTCTGCCTCTTTTGGAACCTGTCAGCATAAACAGAGTAAACCACATTCCACACACATGTAGGGCGGGCAAAGGAAAGAGTTTACTGCCCAGACTGGGAGGAGGAGAAAGGGCTTCATTAGGCAGGAGCATCTTTGTGCTTGAGATGGAATCCCATTGTATGTCCCTTTGTGCTCAGATTTGAGACCGGCCATCCATTCAAAGCCTGCAATCATCTCGGAACATTGTGCTGCAGCTGTAGTCGGTAGAAGGCTGCAGAATGGTTCCAGTGATTCTGCAGAAGCTTAGCAATTACATAATTGCTATGTAACTGGAGAGAGCCATCAGGATTGTCTAGTTCCCCTGGAAAGAAAGCTTCTACAATTTGAGGGGTAGATTGTTTTCCCTTGTTAAACCTGAAAGCTGATGAGCAAGTACATCACACCACTAGGCTGAAACCAGGTCCTCTCACTGGCATGAGAGGGGAAGAAATTCACAAGTACACTTGGCTGGACATTCAGTGGATTTCACAGCTGTGTTAAGGGGAGAGAGCGCAACTCACTGACTCTTGGAATCGTGGATCCTTGTAGCAGTTTAACATGATATTTAACTTGTTTCTAATATCCGAGACTGTGTTCTATATGCATTCAAGGCATGGAGTATTCCAGAGCTTTCCTAGGAATGGGACACAGAGTTGCTCGTAATCACCAAGAGCCCTCTCAATTTCTGCCACCCGCTCAGGAGGATTTTCACAGCCTCTCTTGAATGAATATTTGCCTCAGATGCTGATCAGTGGAAGCACTGCAAAGCCTGACTCTTCAGATATTCCTAAATGCTGAAATCTTCTCGGCGTCAGCTCATGATGCTGTCTGAGTCTGTGCAGTCCAGGAGCTGGGACAGACTGGACGGTTTGCCTGTGAGAACTTCACAGTGCAGAAATGAATTCCTTCTTTCAGCTACCTCACCACTTGTTTTTCATAGTTGAGAAAACTTTTGAGGTGGTGTTGGCTAAATGTAGGTACGAGGGCTGCATTAAACCAGTGAGAAGTCCAAGGCTCCATTTCATCCCGTGTAAAACACTCATCTAAAATTAGCCACATCTCCTAACCCAAGTGTGGACTTTGTGTTTGTTTATGTTAAGTAGCTCTAAATTTCAGTGATCCTGCCTTTCTGGTGTCAGTTTTGTGGAGCTGCTAGAATAGAAAGAGTGGTTGTTGGGATATAATTTTATTAATGGTTTAAGTTGGGCCCTTTATAACTGATACTCATCTCTATTTCTCTATTTAAATGTGTTTGTAGTCAGAACTTCAGTCTAAGGGAAAAGTAAAACATTTTGGTTCCTTTGTGAATTAAAAAGGAATGTCTAGTAGGCAGTGTGGGGACCTGGACTCCCAAGATGGATTGGGTGCACAGATTCTTAGACCTTTCACCTTTAGACCTGTACATTACTCTGTACCTCCTTTTAACTCCGAGGTTGATAGATACGAATAGTTTCTTTAAGAATTCTGATTCCTACAAAACAATATTGGCAGGTTTTCAAGGAGCCAGCCTGTCTCAGCACTGAGGTTTTATTTTGTAACAATTTGGAGGGGTATAGGATCACCCATGGTGACCCTTTCCTGCGTCATTCCAGGCAGGCCTTGGCATGCTTCGCCAGATGAGTAAGGACGAGGACAGTTGGCAGGAGGACCTGCTGAGTTCATCTTGCTTCATATCTTAGGAACTGGCTTGACCCTGTTCCATCATCAGTGTTTGGGTCCTCTGAGAAACTCTAGACCATCTTTTCAAACACTAGACCTGGAGATTATGTCGAGAGCAGCAGCGTGCACTCATATGAGGGAGGAGCACTTGATTCTAGCGCAGAGGACACATTGAAGGGGGACCCTTTTCTGTCAGTATTGGTAGGCCTGTGAGGACCTTGGTGGTGAGGGCCATGGTGTATAGTGGAAAGATCATAGACCTCAGAGCCAGTGAGTAACTGGGTGACCTTGAGGGAATGATTTAATCTTTGATCCCCAATTTCCCTATCTGGAAAAAAAATCCACTTTGTAAAGTTCTTATGAGGAATAAAGGAAATCAGGAAAATAAATCTCTGGTGCAGAGCTTGACATATAGTGGACACATAAAAAAAATCCTGATTTTCTTTCTTCCCGTCTTTGAGTTTTTATTAAACACTTATTATAGGTAGAGCACTGTTAAACAGTGACTATCTGATTAGAAGTCAGAATATACCTGAGTTTTACATGAAATCCCAATGGAGCGCTCCTTGAAGCTTGTACTGGTGAGATTGGTAAACATATACCTTCTTGGCTAAAGAGGCTGAGCAGTATTTTTTATTCTGTGGTGACTTTTCAAAGCCAGTGTGCTCCCTTCTGAAACATGACTCCAAAATCTGGTAAAAGGGAAGACAAGTACCTTACCCTCTGTTTGTGCTATCTGGAACATTCTGTAATAGATTATATATTAAATTCCTTAGATGAGGTTCTCGTTTTTTGTTTTGACTGTTGCTACATGACTAACTCCTCTATAGTAAACCTGAAATTTTCCAAGAATGGCACAGATGTAAGCTATTTGATTATCTAGAATCCAAATGTCTTAACAGTTTTAATGTGTGACAAGCCTTTTTTCTGCCACCTCTGGTCCAGTGTGCAACTCTGTGTTGGTACGCAGGAAGCCTTATTGACTGGTTTCAGGAAAAAGATCTTATTCAGTTAAAATTTAGCTGATCAACTTTGAAGGCCAACCACTGATTTGTTTCATAATGAGTTCCTGAGCAGGACTAGACTAGAAGCTACAGAAAGGCAGGCTGAGTCTCCCTCGTTCACTAGTGCCTTGAGCAGTGCCTAAAACAGGTGTACACAATCAAAATGTATAGAGTCTATAAATCAAACCTAGCATTTTTAAAACTGTCATATTGCTCCTAAATATCAGTCCCTTAAAAATGCCTACATATCTGAAACAAAATAGTCTCTTAGTTGCTTCTGAGCAGTCATTGCTGCCTGAAACATCACTAGACCTATAGCATTCAATTAAAAAAATGAAAGTTAATGTAAGTTCTCAATCAAAGGAAACTACCCGCCTCTACAACCCATGTTATATAAATTTTGAAGTAAGAATGTCTTAACAGTCTAGCCGTTTATTGACCTAATATTTGTAAATGTTCTGTTTGGGCAGGTAAAAAGATGTAATGCAGTGTTTGGAACAAGAGAATTTTTTTTTCCTTTTTATTTCCTTTTTTTTTCTTTTTTACTGTATAATGTCCCTCAAGTTATGGCAGTGTACCTTGTGCCACTGAATTTCCAAAGTGTACCAATTTTTTTTTAACTGTGCTTCAAATAAATAGAAAAATAGTTATAATATTGATCTTCAACTTTGCCATTCATGCTTCTATGCACATTAGGTTAGGTATTCCACATTGAAAGCATGAGAGTGTCTAGGCCTTTGAATGGTATATACCATTTTTGGGAAATGTATCTGGAGGCTAGTATTGCTTTCTACAAATAACTGCCCCCTTTGTTTTAAAAAGAAGAAATGCATATTGAAGTAGTTACATGATTTGTTTGGCATATAGGAAGCACGCTAGTGCTGAGTATTTTTTAAATGGTTATGTAAGCAAAGCTGAACTGTAAATCTTCATTCAGGAATATGTATTAAGATTGTGGAATGAGTGTAGGACAATTGGTAGGGGATGACAGTGGGTTTGATTAAATGGATCTTTTATGGCCCTGTGATCTGTCCTTTACTTGAAAGCTTTTGAAAAGTGGAAAGATCATTTTGTTGCATTTCCCCATTTCTTGTTTTTAAAAGACCAACAAATCTCAAGCCCAATAAATGGCTTGTATTGAACTTTTACATTTGAATTAAAGATTGTTAAACATGAAAAAAAAAAAAAAGGTCTAACAGTCTAGGTTAAAGCAGCCAAGGAGAATTTGTTTGTTGGTAGCTTTTGAAAGATACTAATGTGAGGATGACATTTTACTAGTATGATCCTGAATGATTCTTCAGTGCATTGTAGAGTTAAATTTCATAGAATTGAGTCTGAAACATTGGAGAAGAAAAATTCAAACTCAAGAATATTCAGTGATTCAAGGCCATTGGTTCTGGAGGAAACTCATTTGCAGTTTTATATGAAAGAGGAAGATTGGTCTTTTTCCAGGACTTTCTTTGACCTATTAAGTCTAAATGGATGGTGGCATGTATTTTGTAGGGTAAATTGGTGGTATGGAAGCCTCAAGGAATATAGAGAAAAATGTCATGGAAAAACAAGATGAGTATATAGTGTTTCCTATCAATTTAACAAAATTGGAAGAATGAAGCAACGGAACCAGGATGATAGTCCTGTTCTTTGAAGATGGTCAAGCAGATTCAGAAAACATCCTTCTTCACCTTTGACTTTAGTTATTGAACATTTCAATGGAATGATTTAGATCATTGTAAGTTTACTATGTGCAGAAGCCTTCTAGGTATTAGGTGACCTTGCAGCATTAAAGAAACCCATGGATCCTGTTAGTCCCAACCTCACTGAAGGACATATTCTGAAGAGCCAGCTCATTAAGCAAGCTTTTGAAGGGTGTGCGCTGCAGAGCAGTTTCCTGTTATTTGGTTAATGGTTGACCTAGTTCTAATGCCATATGCTTCCTGGAACGCATTCTAATATAAAGTATGTGTTAAAGCAAGACAAGGATAATGGCAGGAAAGTCAAAGCCTTTCTGAAGCAGAGACCATATTAATGCTGGCCCAGTGAAGGCAGAATAGTATGTGGATGGAAAATGAAAAGACTTTTCTCTTCATGATCCTGTTTGCTAATTCTGATTTTAATCCTCACATTTTACCCCAGTTCATTCTAAGGAGTTGCATTTTCCCCAGAATACCTTATACATAAGGCCTCCGTCATTAGTTCATTTTTCAGTGCATGCTAGGCCAAGTTTAGTGTTGAAGTACCCTAAGTAAAATTATTACTGCAAGGAAAGATTAGATTAGAGTTGGCTAATGGCAGGTGATTTTGTTTTTGTGTTATTATTTTTATATTGTAAACAGGGGATTAGTAAATCTTTTCCTCTGAAGTTTGGATGGAGTTCAGAGCTAAGATTGAGGCTCCTTTGACTTATTTATCCTTTTACCTGGAACCAGCAGCCCTGGCTTACTCATTTAGATGGACAGGGGAGCCTACACAAATCATGGGGGCTGGTGAGCAAACTCTACACCAGGCATACAAGTGTTTGTTTTAGCAGCTTCAGAATGTGAAGAATCTGTAGGTCTAGTCTGCTAATTGCTGGATATTTGGGTGGCAATAGAGGAAGCTGTTATGCTGTCTTCATTGCTCATAAAAAAATGTTTAAGCAACCACAAGTGTGTATATATGGTGGGGGAAGGGTGGACAGCTCCCTTTTAAAAGTTTTTTAAAAAATCACTATAAAATTGTGGTATGCGGCAGTGATTCCTAAACCAGGCTGATCTTCAGGATTATTCTGAGAACTTAGAAACAAAAAGGGATTTATTAAAAACAGACTTTCAGGTTCTACCACAGGAGAGGAATTCGTTAGGTCTAGGGTAGGAGCCTAGAATGTTTATTCTTAGAAGCCAGGTTTAGGAGCCACTGGTCTTGGGAATGCAGTATCATTAAGGAAGGGAGGAAGAAGCAGCCACTGTGCTTGAAGGGCTGACATGCAGGAAGCAGGAAAAGGAAAAGAGTTGCTGTCAGAACTTGATATTTGTGGCTGCTAATAATTTGAGCTTTGGAATAGGCTTTCGTCTTTTCTTCTCTAGGAATTTACTACCTTCGGAGCACCTTACGGGTACTGTATACTGAGTGATTTACTCACTGCTGTGGTTACTGGATACTGAGTGATTTAGGTTTGGGAAATGTCATCTCAGTGACAGGTTACATACTGTGGTCTGCCATCACCACCATCCACCTCTGCCCTGTCCCCTTCCTCCTACCATGGAGGCAGTATAAACAGAATATCTGTCATTCATCAGTTAAATTGGATGCAGTTTTTTCATATTAATTAATTTGGCAGAAACAAAGGAAACACATTGTTGATTTCTATATACAGAGAAATTGCTATGAATTCACCAAGTAAATTTTTGATTTTTGTTTGTTTGTTTGTTCTATTAACAATAAGGGATGCAATCTTGTTGACCAAGGACTTGTTCCATATGGCTTTCTGCCTGGCCTGGTTTGAAGCTGTTGCCTCTGATATTGGGCCACTGCTAACTGACCTAGTTGTAAATTAGAGTAACCTTGGCTAGAGGATCAACACGGTCTAGGGTCTAAGTATGCCTGATGTGTAGTTGATCGTCAATGCTTATTAGTGAATGACTGAACCAGCTCAGTAGCTGTTTCTTCAAAAGATAAGAAGTAACATGGAGAGGTGAAGATTCTGCTTCAAAGCAATGTATGTGGTCAACATAACCTTTCTAGAGTGATTTCTGCTTTAATCTCAATAAAAAGGAAAATGGCCCTGTTAAAAATTTGGCAGGTCAGACACTTCAGCTTCCCAAGAAAATGCAAGGAATTTATTTATTTTCTTTACATGTTGTCTACCCCTGAACAACTATCACTACTACCGTTAAACTCTCTGTACACATTAAAGGAAGTGCCTCTAGAATAAATGTTGTTAAGAGAATTTAATCTTTCTTCACTTTCCTTCTAACTTTAAGAGCTCATGGGAATGAAAAGAATGTTGGTTTAGAAGTAGAAGAGAAGAAACAATTGAGTAGAAAAAGAAAATAATTTGAGAAAATTTGTCTGGTTGGCAGTAATTTTTTAGTAACACAAAGCAGCAGTCATGGCCCAAGAACCTGTGGTTCTTGGTTGTGTCCTTGCCATGCTTAGAAGCTTCAAGAAAGGGAGTATAGTCTCTTTAAAGTTATTTTGAGGAGTTGGACACTACCTACTAGGTTCCTAATGCTTACCCAAGTTAAGAGGTTGAAGTGCCTCCAAGGCTTTAAGTAGCAGCTGAACATGTGATCTTGTTAACCCTGAGATGTTGCTGAGAAGTGACTCAGATCACCGTGGCAAACAATCCTGTCCAGTTCCAGCTGCCCCAGCAGAACTCAGCATTAGGTCACCCTTTAGGCGTATGGTGCAGAGCTCATGCTACCATCAAGACTTTAAAACAAGGACAACTTGAAGTGGCTATCTTGCACATGGGACTGGTATTGAGGACTGCTTGATATTTTGGAGCCCACCTGATTCTTAAGAGTTTCCAGTTCCTCTATCCCTATTCCCTGTCCTCATAAAAACCACTTGGAGAGAAGGGGAGGATGCCAGAGAGAGTCATGTTCTCATAATTATTTGCTCTTTGGATGTTTCCTCATCTAGATAGACGGGACCTTTTGTTTTCCCCAGGAAAAGGTAACGTATGCTCAAGGTAGCCTTAAAAAAATGTGTGATGCCTATTTTAAATAAAATAACAAACTAGAACAGTTTGTATTTTATTAAAAAATAATCAAGAGGTAACTCATACCCAAGCAGTGGGTTTGTTGGCCTTAGCCTGATAGGAGGTAGCCACATAATGACTCATTGAGCACTACTGACTTAGTAAAAAAGAAAAGTAGGGGTGGAGTGGTTAAGAAGGTGGCTGGGATTGTTACCTCACTGGACCACTCTTTAAGCTTTCTCTGTCTTTTCATGACTCAGGTATGTTTATGTAGATCCAAAATTATTTTAAAGTTTGAAGTGTCTTTCTGTTCGCTCTGTGAATGTGCTGCCTATTTCAAAAGTTGATAATGACTCAAGGGTATCCAACTCTCAGGATTCAAGCCACTGCATGTTGGCAATGATACTAGATCCTGGTTTTAAAAATAAAATGCCAGGATGCCACCCAGAGGATCCAGACATAGACTGTGAGCACATTCGAAATCTTCATCCTCAAATACACAACAGTGTCAGCTACAAAAAAAAAACAGAACGAAGAGAGGGTCTGAAAAGGAAAGAGTTCCTGTCATCTGCAGTCTATGTGAAGTCACAGGTTATATGGACCTAGGAAATCATCCCACTTAACCCCTTCATTTTACAGCTCTGGAAAGGCTGAAATGATTTGTCCAAAGTCCACAATGTAGGAAGTTAGTTAAGGAAACCTGAAATGGAATCTCCGTTTTCTGCCCTGGTGATCCATGCTTATTCCACTACAACAGTGTTGGCAGATAGCTTCTATTTCTCGTGCCAATTTTGATTGATTGGTGGAGAATGCCTGGAGCTCCACTTTGAGGATTCTGTGCCTTGTCTAGGCTTGTTGGAAAAGAGTGTGGAGATCAAGCAGAGAAGTCTGCAATAGGCGGGAGAGGGTAAATGACAGGCGGTGGCACTTCCCTATACTTGCTGTCCCTTACAATTATGTGACTTAAAATTACAGGCTTACTCTTTACCAAAACACTTTCTCCCTTGGTGTTCATGAAGACATCCTATTTCTAAATGTTTTCAAACAAAGAAGAGAATATTTAGTCAAGGGCAGAGAATCTCATTCAGAAAAGCTTGTCCAGGTGATTTATCCAGGGTAACTAAGTTGTTGAGTAGCAGTTTGACCGAATGATAAGGTTTTCCCCATGAGTTTTATAACCTATCATGAAGAGCTGTCTTTCTGCATTGTTGGTATTGTCTAACCCTGATAAGACTGGGGAGTCATTCATCTCTTTCACCACCATCTTCTTACATGTTGTTCTTACATGTTATCCACAGCTGGCTTTTCCTTGCCTACATCCTCCTAGGGCATCTACTAAATCCTCTCCCTCTATAAATGGAAGTAAAAAAACAGTTTCACAAAGGTCATAATGCAGAGCCCAACTGGAACCTTGGTTCCCTGACTATCAGTATTCCAAGATACTTGTTGACAGGTTTCTTACTTGTTGCAATAAAACTAGAAGGAACCTTTGAAGTTATTTATTTAATGTTATCTTATAGCCAGAGAAGTTGAATCCAAGAACATTTAAGGGACTTGCTCAAGGTAACGAAGTTGTTTAGTAGTGCAAACACCCTCTGGATCTTGAAAGCTAAACCCACATTACATATATAGATGTATTTTTTTTTCTTTCCTTTCTCTCTTATTTTAATGAGACAAATGAACTGTTTATCATTGAATTCACAGGGGTCATGATTGCCTTGCAACATATTAGAATCTGTAGATTTCAAATAGACTGATGAAACTGTGATTAAGAAGGACTTTTTGGGTTATCGTTAAATAGTTTATGTAGTACATTTAGAAGGAAAGAGTGATAATAAATTTTCTCGTAACACGACCCTCTCAAGTGTAATTTTGGAACCCTATCTACTTCCAAAGACAAACTGTTGTGAAGATGAATGTGGGAGATAAATGTGCCTAGCAGTCTAAAGCATGCCATGAATTCGTGGTTGTCTAGCCCAGTGCTAGGTACATGATAGCTGTTCTGTAACTGTGGATTTAGATCTACCACCAGAGTTCTGTCATGGTTGTCTTTTTATGTACAAACTGACAATACTTTGCCCTGAATAGGGTTAGTGTTTGGCAGGGAGGAAGCTGTGTTTCACTGGTAGAGCAGTCTGCTAACATCTAATTTGAGATGAATGCTATTGATAACAGCATAGAAAAAGCTACTGCCATTTTCCATTCAGTTGCATCCATTTGCCCATCTTGACCAGTTTGGAAAACATAATTGGGGCTCTTTTTTGGCGTCTTCAGCATCAGATAGCTCCTTATATGAAATGCCACTGTGGTCTGTTACCATTGGCTACTCCACATCTGTCAGTCTTCCCATTCTATTAGCTAATAATGAGAGAGCGTTAACCTGGATTTCTAAGATCCTGGTGTTCAAAAGTGTTGACTCTTGGACCTCTTAGGAAGTAGGCAAGGTAGGCCATCTTGCAGCTTTTACCCTCTGCTGGAATATTTCCTTCTGAAGTGCCACCACTTACAGAATCATCGATTAAAAACCTTTCCCATGTTCCTTCTGGAACCTCAATTTAACCTTGAGCCTTTGTTTTTGGAAGATAATGGTATAATTTCTACACAAAACTGGGAACAAACTACTTTTAATTCCTTTTCCTCTTAGTTGTTTCAGCAGCATGATCCCCTTTCACTTTAACAGAAAGATTCTCTTTCTAGCTTAAAATATTCCGGATATGCTTTAACTTGCCTTGGGGTCATAGCACACATCTCCCAGGACTGATGAGTCTTGTCAGTTGCCCCAGGGTGAGAACTTTAATAAGCAAATTGCACACACCTGGTTTTGCAAAATATTGGCCTAATGGGGCACCTAGGTGGAAGTCAGTAAGTACGTCCACTCCCTACGTACACACCCTTCCTCCCCACCCCTTTTAAAAGGGAGGCCTCAGAAATGCTGCTTCCCCATTTGTCTTGTAAAACTTTCCTGTCTCTGCTTCACTGTGCTGGGGTAGCTCAGAGGGTTGTGATCGTTAACGAGCTCAGGGTGTTACTGTCACTGCTGCTGTCTTGTGGATTTGAAAGTAATGCCAGTGATGGGATGTGGTATAGGTACGGGGGAGTCTGGTTAAAAGGGAACAGGGCTGGAGAACTCTCTTTGTCAGACTGTGACTCCCCCTGCTCTGCCCTTTGATTTGTGGCTGCCATTGGTGTTTACACGGCCTTCCCCGCTCACACTTTCCTTGGTTAGTTGAAAAGAGACTGCCTGTTTCCCTGTTACTGAATGCTGTACCCTGGGCTTACTTGTTTTTTACACTTTTTCATTCATTTGTTCATTCATTTAAATACTTACTGAGCATTTGACTGCTTCCCAGGCTTTGTGCTAAATGTTGGCTCTACCGAAATGAAAGACTTAGACCCTGCCTTTTAGAGGCTCATAATCTAGTATTTACATCTCCAGTTATCAGCAGGTCTAACACATTACCACCACTGCTAGAAGTGGTGCGTTTTAATGCATTTTATTTGGCTTATGTGCTGTCTTTATTTGCTGATGATCAACTCCCCCAAATAAAGCTATTTGGATCTCTTTCTTGTTACCCATTCTTTCAGACGTGTTGGCTTACCCAGGTGATCAGAGTGCAGGGTAACTGCCTTAAGAAGCTACAGTGGCATTGATACTTACGCATATCCAGGCCAACTAATAGGTGTGACCATTTCTTTGAGTGTTTTATGCGCTAGTATGGAGCTTGACTCCACCTTACTTTCCAGCTGCCATCCAGTTAACATACCCACAGGATTCTTAGACCAGGCATACATCATTGTATATATTCTGCCTAAAAGTTTGTAAAATCTAGTGGTGGCATTTAGCTCTTTTGGCAATAAAAACTATAAGAATTTCATGGCCTTGACTGAGCTATGTAATTTCTGTTGTCAGCCTTTGTTCCACAATCATTTGTGTGTATGCACCTCAAGAATTTCAGTCATCAACCCAACAACGTATGCAGTACCCCTTCCAGGAAGTGATCTTCTAGTCTCTTGGTTTGGAGTTACTTAAACATTGTCGGGAGAATTCCTTCATTTCCTTCAGGAGTCCTTTTTGGGCATCTAGCACTTGAAACCACTTAATCAAATATCAGATCCACACACCTGCAGTTCTTTCTCTATGTCCACAGACATGGTTTTACACTTGTATGATGTAGTTAGGCTCAACTCCATTTGTAGTGAGAAACATTTGAAACTTGTCCCCACTCACAATGATGATGCACTTAGGTTTACCTTCATAATATGGGTAAATGTCTCAGGTTAGCCAAATGTGTCTAGGGCCAGAGGGCATATGCTTTGATATGGAATTCTGGAGGTCATTCCCAGCCTTTGTCCTCTGCACTAAGGCTCATGTCACTTGCATCATGCTGTGACATGAAACAATATTGGATCATAGGGAGTGCATAATAGACTATGTTGTTCAATTATCATGAGATTACCACATACTCTTGCCTGGAATCTTGCCAGCAATAGTGAACAAAGAGATGACCCAAGCAACTTTCTCACTTTTATTCTTGAAGATTAAATGGCATCCTTAAAATCTGATGGTTTTCTTTGTACCCTTCTGGTTGAGTAAAGAATAAGATGGTCTTTTTCTTTTTTGGACAAATCATATGGCTAGTACAGGAAATCAAGGAGATTTTTAGCTAATTTAGTAAAAAAGTCAGAGGTGGAACAGAAAATACACCAGCTGAAAAAAGGAGATGATTGATTTCTAGGAAATGGGAGATTGTTTGGTATATTTACAGTAATGAAGAAGAGTTCTTCCTGGAACAAAAGTATTGAATAAATAACAACAAGAGGCAAAAAAGAAAAATGCATTTCCCTGGTACACAAACCTTGAAGCTCATGCTTTTTGCCATTAGGAGTTCTGAACATGTCTTGAATTCTTAGACTTTCTTGATTTTTAAAATCTAATACTCCAAAATAATTTTTATTCATCTCCGTGTTTTCTTTGTTTTCCCGGAGTTATCTGTGTCCTCTGAAAGTTTAAAAACAAGTGATTTTTTTTCTCATCTTGCTGGCGGAGACACACAATAGGCTGCCTCTCCCCTTCTCTGTGGAAAGAATGGAAACATAGTAAGCGGCCAGAGGAGCTCCATACAGATTGACATTCCTTGCTTCTGCTTTTGAAGTTAAGACGGTCACGAGAGAGAAAAATATTTTCGGTTCCAAGCCTAAGAAAAGGACATTCCTTTTAGTCTTGGCGTTCTTGTTTTCATAGTGTTGATTTCTCTTTGAAAGATCATTAGTCCCATTAATAAATCACATCTGAACATGAAATCACTTTTGCAAGTTCTTCCCCTCTCCAGACCCTTGATTATAGAAAAGGTGACGTTTCTTGATATTTATCTGAAGTAGCTTAGAGTATGTTTTCCTGACTTTTTTTTCCCTCTCTGGATAGGTTCCCATTGTTGATCAAGCATATTCAAGAGAGTTTTTTCCAAAGAGTCCTGAGAGACCCATCCATGCATTCTATTCTGTTAAACAAGGAAAATAATAATAATAATAAAGTTTAGCTTTCACCTTGCTTTAGAGAGAGAAATCTCAGAGGAACCATTTTCCTTTCAGGAGGATTTGGGGTTCTTAGGTTAAATTCCATATTATACAAATTCCCTAATGACAAAGAACCTATGCAATCAACAATCTTTCTTTTAAATGTATTTCTCTATTGAAAGAGCAGGGGATTCCATTTGAGGCATGTGTTGATTAAGACATGAAGACAAGGTCTGAAATTGGTGGTGGCCCAAGGTCATTGGTAGAACTAATGGACCATTTGAAAATTATTAGCAGCTGGTTTAATAGAGTTTTAATAACTACAGCTGTGAGAAAATCCGAGCACAGGGTATTTGGAATGTTCCTTTTGAGGTCCTTTCCTTTTGTTCTGTAATAATCCTGGCATCCGTTTAACAAACGTGCAACTCAGAAGATTAGGTAGCTATATACATAAGCATATATCATGCAGGCTTTATTTGCTTTAGGTTTTTACCATTAAAAACATTTTTGGACATCATCACACTTGTCACACAACCTGCACATCCCTATTCCCCAGTCAGTAACACCACAATCTCAGAGTCTCACAATGTTGGAGAATTTCAATGGCTCATCTAAGAGTTCTTCTCACTTACATTTTTTATTGAAAATTTTTACCGTATCTAAGGATTTGTGGGGTTCAGTTTGCCAAACTCCAGGGCAGTGGAAAAGAAGACAACTGCATCAAGTCAGTTTCTGGTTTTATATAGTTTAGCAGAAGAATAATTTGCTTAGATCTTTGCCTTCATATTTATTTGGAGGCGTATACACTCTCTCTCTCTCTCTCTCTCTCTCTCACACACACACACACGCATGTTATGCATAGATGAATAATATTTGGTCTGCAAAGAAATAGGCCTGTTTCCTCCATCTGTCATCTGTACCTTGCTAACCCAGAGACTTGACATGGAGGAGGAATGCAAAGAGCCTTTCACCGTTAATGGATTCCACAGCTGTGAGTCACCCTGGCCCCAGGCTTCTCGCCTTTGCCTCATCCCATTCCTGCTCTCAAAGTCAGAGGTCTGGATCTCCAGTTACTGACTTTGGAACTAGGGGGAGATGACACAGGTGACGTAAAACAAGAGCCCCCTTCTGTATCAGAGCAAATTCCTGAAATATGCTACCAGAACATAAAAGTGTGGAAGTCAGCTTTAGACAAATCCCTGCCTTACATTGATTTGCAAAGCTCTTTAGAAATCAGACCAAGGCTTTCAGTATACATATAAATGTGTTCTTCACAACACAATGCCATGAAGCAGATGTGCTCTCCTTGAGACCCACAGAGGTCAAGCGACTTCCCCAAAATCATAGCTGGTTGATTGCCAGGAGAGAGACCCAAACCTTGTCTTCTGACCAGCCCTTTCCAGTACAACATGGATGACTCACCCACAAATGACAAATGCTTTGTAGTCTTTTAAAGGAAGTTGGGGATATTCAGGGGACATCCTCTAACCTTGTGAGAATGTATCATCATGGAAGGAAATCACCATCCTTTTCATAGAGTAGTCCTTGGAGTCAATTGCTGAGATGGCTTTTTATGGCTTTTGTAGGATGGATTTTAGTAATGATAAAAGGACATGGTAAATATTTGGTAATATAACAAATGCCCATGGAAATGGTAAACAGTACTATCATAATTGTTTTCATTTCCTTAACTGCACTCGAAGAGTGCAGACGAAGAGGTGTCGCCCAACTCATCCCCAGACTAATATGTTGAAAGCACCAGGCTCTGATGGAGAGGGAAAGGGGTAATGCTAATAGTACTCAGGAGATGGCAGGAACTATATTTTCTAAGAGTCAGAATCTCTGCTATTTCGGTTCTCATTTAATCCTCACTATATCTTTGTGCAGTGGATGTAATTTTATTGTTATTTCTATTTAGCATAGGAGAAAACAGAGGCTTTAGACAGATTAAGTAACTTGCATACTTGTACTAGATGGTAGGTATCAAAACTGGGATGTGAACGCAGGTCAGTTGCTCTCTATCCGTTGTGAAGTGCTGCCTACAAACCTCTTTGAGATTATTGAGAAATGTGATCCTGACATTTCTGGAGGACTAGAGAAGTCTCTGAAAATATATGGCTAGGAATTATTGGCAACAGACTATGTGCAAACTGATTTTTAGTACTTCCTCATTTAATCCTTGTTATAATCCTATGAAATAGTACCATCTTTACTACTTTTTACAATGAGGAAATGGAAGCTGGGAGAGGTTATACAACTTGCCAAGATCTGATCATTGTTAATTGATAAAAAGTGGATTTAAACCGGTAGGTGGGCTGCAAACCCATGCTCCTCACTGCCATACCGGGTGCTGCTAGGCCGAGGTTCAAAACAGCCCCTGTTGGCTGAAGGTTTTTTTCAGCTGGCTCAGCTCTCGGGTTGGTGCATTCTGTAAATGATCAGTTTGACAGTGTAGGTAGTAGAGACATGCCGCTTTAAGAAAGAACTTTGTATCTCTATTACAGAGAGAAGATATAAAGATATTAGTTCAGTCATCCATTAAAAAATAAAACAGTCTTTCCTTTTTTAAGTGGGAGGGATCCCTAACTCTTTGGTGTTTATCTGAAGGAAAATGTAAAGGTATTACAGGGCTGTAAGCATGGCAACAGATGTGATTAGATTAGCATTTTAAATCTCCAACTCCAGGTGTTCAGCTGCATTAGGTAACTACCTCAAGGTGAGTGCCAGTGAAAGCTCTTAAATAAGTACTTTGTTCAAAGGAATCCTTCAAGGTTTTCTAGGTCTGTGCTGTCCAGTATGGTAGCTCTGAGCCACAGGTGGCTGTTGAGCACTAGAAACAGTGAAACAGCCTTTGAAACAGTGCCTGGTCCAAATGGATATGCTACTGTATAAGTCTAAAATACACTTAATGTTGAAGCTTATTAAAAAAAAAGGATGAAATATCTCAGTAAGTTTTATATTGATAAATATTATGTTTTATATTGATAAAGATAAAAATATTATTGAGATAATATTTTTGGATATATTAGGCTACATAGACTATGTTATTGAAGTTAATTACACTTGTTTCTAGCTGCTAGAAAATTTAAAATCACATACATGGCAGGCACGATTTTTTAATCTGACACTGCTGGTCTAGGTAATTTCCTTGCTCTCTAGTTAAATAGGAAATTTATGGGAATACCATTATCATAGGTTGATGCACTGTCTCTGAGTACCCTTTGTTTAAACTATTTCCTACCTAAGGTCTGTTGCTTCTTGGATAATATTCCATACCTTCATTGGCACTGTTCTTTTAAAATTCGGTTGGAAGTATCATTTTTCATTTATTACCAAAGAGCAGATTGTTCTTGACATATGTTAGAAAAAATTGAGCTTAGACCACATCTCATTAGTTGCTCTGGATGGGTCAGAAAGTGGTGACCTGGTTATTAGACAGAGTGCACCAAGCATTAGCTTCTGTCCGCACTCCCTTCTAAATATCATGTAGGCTTGACCCCTCCTCTTCATCCCCAGTGCATCGTCTGACCCAGGCTTCCTTTATCTCCTCCCTGGGCCATCTTAGCAGCTGCTTAGCAGCCTGTTTCCCACAATCCTCTTCACCTCTAGGAGTCCCTCCTAATGCTGCCAAAATAATCTTGAATAGGACACAGCTTTCATTATATCACATTGCCCTGATCAAGGATGATAAGAGAAACCTGTTTCTGTCCGAATGAAGGGAGGGAGGGAAGGCTCTGACATTTGAAACTGGATAGATCTTATGTTTTTTAATCCCTATGAAATGGATATATTTTAGTCCCATTATACAGGTCAGGAAGTTAGAGGTCCCATTGTCTTCCGTTGCCAAAACCTATGCTAGTTCTAGTGACCTGTGCTGATTGCTAGCTTTCAAGAACATTCATGGAAACAAAAACTTGGAACTCCTGTTATACCATCTTTTTGGGGTTGGGAATATGTATTGGGTACCTCTTTCTTATATATATTCATGGAGTGAGTTCTTCGTAGACAAACCATTCAGTCTGGTTATGATGTTCACCTCCCCTCTACATCCCGGTTTTATTTACTTATGAAAAGAAATGCAATGCAAAAAAAACAAGAACTTTCATTATCTAACCCACCCTTTCTAGCCTTAAATCATGTCCTTTTCTTTCCCAATGGTCTAATCATAACTGCCCTCTCCATCTCTGTACTTGGAAACTGTACTGTAACAATCTATGCCTTATTATAGAGTGTTTGGAATTCTTCATTCTCTGATTTTTTTTATGTTAGCCTTACCCCAACTGTATTTTTAACTTCCATGAGAAGGAACATGCCTTATACCAGCCTTCTGTCTCCCTCATTGTTTTTGTTTTTCTCCCATGTCTAGAACCATACTAGCTACGTAGTAGGCACTCAAATGTTTAGTTAGTGGATGGTGCTGGCATGTGGCAGCTGGTCAATAAATATTTGTTTTTGGCTCAATGGAAAATGATTTTTTTATAAATGAGGACAGAGAGCTCCAGATCAATGATTCCCTCTTCACCAGTCTAGATGTGAGGTGGAGTGGACCTTGGCAATGACAAGACACTTCTAAGCCAGACTCGACCTCATGGCATCTCAGGTTTCCCACCTGATCTCAGTTGCGGGATGAGGTGGTCATGGCTAGTATCCCATATAGCTCCAGAAGGTAATGGATTATATTGCTTCTAATATTTCCTGGAGTGACATTTAAGATGTTTATTTGTGTTTGGGGGGTAGAAAGTAAAGTATATAATCCCCTGAGGACAGAACCTGTCCTCCTTAGGGCCTCCTAGAACAAAATTGAACATTAGATCAATGAGATCAACTGATTGATGAAATATTTTGTTCAAATACGTGGTTCTGCTAAGCCTTGCTGTCTCTTGTATGGGATACACCTGCTCCTGTCTGAAGTTTATGAAGACAGCTCGCAAAGCATTGACATTTGGTCCACTTGCTAATAGGCAGTTAATGTTCTGTGGTCAGTCTTGGCTGTGCCTCTTTTCTTCACGTGCCAACATTATTTTGTGGATTCATATTAAGTATTTAAACACCAGAGTGATCACACAACCACACATTCCCTAAAATGTGGGCTGACTTGTTGGCCAACCATTCATGAGCCTGGGGCTTTTTTGAGAGAGACTGTTTAGTTTGTTTTCTGATTTCTCTGAAAACATTTAAACAAACAAACAAAAATTCCAACTTGTAAAGCCCACATACTAATAAAAATCACACAAACACTATAGAAGTTGGAATTCAGAAAGGGTAAAACTTCTTTTCACCCTCCCCTTCAGAGAAAACTTCACCGGTAAAAGTTTAAGGCATATGGCTTCTGGTCATTTTTCTATATTTACGTATTTGCATCATATTATTATCAGTATTTGAGTAGAAACAGATTATGTGTTCTGTTTTGCAACTTATTTTTTTCACTTAACTATAAACATGAAAGAACACTTCCCCTAAGAATTCCCTAAGAAGTACAGGTTTGGGTATGCAGGAAAAAGAACTAGATGCCTGGGGTTCTTAGCTTTGGTGACAAGAGAACTTTGCCTACACTGTGGAACTTTTGCCATCAGTGACCTCATTCTACTTTAATATGTCGATCTTTGAAGACTTACTTTTTTTAGTAATTCCATGGAAATAAACTGTTTGGAGACCAGTTCTTTTCAGTCGTGATGCTTCTCATCCCCTAAATACACCAGTCTTCTGGAATGTAGTAATGTTTTATGAGTAAAAATTATGTTTTGTAAGGACACTCCTCTTTGTCTGAAATTCATTGCCAGAGGCAGGAACAGAATAAGGAGCACAGTAATATGCACAAGAATATGAGAGAAGGAAGACAAAGGTAGAAGTATCCTTAAGTTCAAAAATGCCAGATCTGCTAGACAGTCTTAAGACAAAGATGGCATTGAGATTAGGGAAGGAGAAGAGAGAGGGAAAGAGGCCAGCAGCAGGGCCCTGCTGATCCATGGATTCGCCTCCAGCCACAAGCCAGTCAGTCCCTAGCTCATGGCCATATGGGACTGAGGCTAAAGCTGTGCTCTAATTCTGATCCTCAAGCTTCTCCACCAGCCCTCTCCCTCCCCCGACCAACACATACAGCCTTGCAGTTCCTGAGCATTAGCAAATGTGTAATTCCTTATTTCGTCAGTGCTAAGATGCACTTTTCCCCACATTTATACATTTCTCAAAAGGGATGCATGTTATCATCAGTTTATATTTAGTGTGCATGGAGTCTTCCCTTGAAAATTTGTTATTAAACTAAGTCTTATTATAAATTTGGAGGAAGAACTCCAAATAGAGGAAAAACAATGTATGGGTTCTGGACTCTGCCTGGAGATGGGTTTGAACAGAACAGAACACAGTCCCTGCTTTCAAGAAACTCACAATACACTGTGGGGAAAGAGGCAACTAAGTGGATGGTGCTGTGTGAAAATGTTTGGAAGATTCAAGGGTACCTAAGAAGGGTCCAGCACAGCCTTGGGTTGCCAGGAAAGGCCTTCTAGAGAAAGTGGTACTCAATTGGGTGTGATTTTGCCTAACCCTTCTGGAGGTGGAGGGGGGGGGTCATTTGGCAGTGTTTCCAGAGAGACAGTTGAAGCACTGTTGGTTGCCACTACTGGGGATTAGGGAAGATGCTACCAGCATCTAGTGGGGATGTCGGGGATGCTGCTAAATATCCTACAATGCCCAGGACAGCCTCTCACAATAATTATCAGGCTTCAAATGTGAATAGCACCCGGAGTTTCAGAAACCCTCCTGTAAGTTGAGATTGAGGGATTGAATACACATTGGTGGTACTGGGGGAGGGGGTTAGGGTGGAGAGAGTCATGGGTGTCCAGGAAAGGGAGTTATTTGGAGGAGAAGTTGCCCATGGTGGGAAATGGCACAGAAACAATGGTTTTGTAAGGTTTGGAAGCAAAAGTATCCTATTATTGGTCCTAAGAAGGTTGTTGCTGACCATGATGAATTTGGTTTGGCAGAATGAGAGTTACAAAAGCCAGATGTAGAAGACTGAAGGAGAAGTAAGGAACACGAAAGCAGTTTGTGAAAAGGAGGAATTAATGATAACAATGGCATTGTAATTAAGTTTTTGTATGTGCCAGAAACTATGCCAAATGCTTTATGTTCCTTATCCAGATTATTCTACACCACCTTGTGATATATGGATTACTCAGTATGGGTGAGGAAATAGAGGTTTGGAGAATTTAAATAGTTTGTCAAGGATTCATATAGCTCATAAATCATAGAGTTGGGATTCAACCTCAGGCCTCTTTGACTCTATCTGTAATTTCCCTAGAGAAGAAGATAGGCCAGAGGGACATGGAGAGAGAGAGAGTGAGAGAGAGAATGAGTGTTGGTATGTGTGCATGTGTGCATATGTGTTTTCTCCCTAGATGGCTGAGAGTTTACGGTGGGGACAACTTAGCTAGTAGTCAAAGATAAACTGAAAATGCAAAAAGGATAACTATCAGATCATCTCCCAGATGAGGCAGGTGAGGACTGACTCAAGAACTCAAGGAATCAGCCTTAGATGATGCGACATGGGAGCACCACTTCCATTGTGGCACGAGGATAAGAGAGAAAAGATAGGTGTCTGTGCAGATGAGGAAGGGAAACCCTGAGAGAAAATGGAATCCTCTTCCTTTTCTCAGACACAGTGAGCAATGGGAGACAGACTTAACTATGTGAACATCAGATTACTGGGTGGAGTTGAGATCATGAATTTGCAGGGACACCAATCTGAGGATATGCAAAAAGAATTTGGGAGATTTAAGATTTTTCCATTTAAAATTGTTCCAGAGTTGACATATTTTTCAGATGGTTATGTGGGGAAGACAAAGGGGTGGGTTGCATAACAAAAGCTCATTCTCAGCTTTCCTTCCACCTGCTTAAATTCCTTTAGGAAGAGATAGTGTGACTTTTCTCTCTTTTTTTTTAATTTTAATTTTATTTAATTGTTTTACTTTTCCATAAGTTATTGGAGTACAGGTGGTATTTGGTTACATGAGTAAGTTCTTTAGTGGTGACGTGTGACATTTTGGTGCACCCATCACCCACATATACACTGTACCATATTTGTAGTCTTTTATCTCTTGCCCCACTCCCACTCTTCCCCCCAAGTCCTCGAAGTCCATTGTATTGTTCTTATGCCTTTGCATCTTCATAGCTTAGCTCCCAAATATCAGTGAGAACATACGATATTTGGTTTTTCCATTCCTGAGTTACATCACTTAGAATAATAGTCTCCAGTCTCATCCAGGTCACTGCAAATGCTGTTAATTCATTCCTTTTTATGGCTGCATAGTATTCCATCATATATATATATCTCACAGCTTTTTTATCCACTCACTGATTGACGGGCATTTGGGTTGGTTCCACGATTTTGCAATTGTGAATTGTGCTGGTATAAACGTGTGTGCAAGTATCTTTTTCAAATAATGACTTCATTTCCTCTGGGTAGATCCCCAGTAGTGGGATTGCTGGATCAAATGGTAGTTCTACTTTTAGTTCTTTAAGGATCTCCACACTGTTTTCCACAGTGGTTGTACTAGTTTAGTTCCCACCAGCAGTGCAGAAGTGTTCTCTGTTCACTGCATCCATGCCAACATCTACTGGTTTTTGATTTTTTGATTATGGCCATATTGCAGGAGTAAGATGATATCACGTTGCAGTTTTAATTTGTATTTCCCTGATCACTAGTGATATTGAGCATTTTTTCGTGTTTGTTGGCCATTTGTATATCTTGTTTTGAGAATTGGCTATTCATGTCCTTAGCCTACTTTTTGATGGGATTGTTTTCTTACTGATTTGTTTGAATTCGTTGTAGATTCTGGATATTAGTCTTTTGCCAGATGTATAGATTGTGGATGATTTTCTCCCACATCTATTTACTCTGCTGACTGTTCTTTTGCTGTGCAAAAGCTCTTTAGTTTAATTAAGTCCCGGCAATTTATCTTTGTTTTTATTGCACTTCCTTTTGACTTCTTGGTCATGAAATCCTTGTGTAAGCCAGTGTCTAGAAGGGTTTTTCCAATGTTATCTTCTAAAATTTTTATAGTTTCAGGTCTTAGATTTAAGTCCTTAATCCATCTTGAGTTGCTTTTTGTATAAGGTAAGAGATGAGGATCCAGTTTCATTCTCCCACATATGGCTAGCCAATTATCCCAGCACCATTTGTTGAAAAGGATGTTCTTTCCCCATTTTATGTTTTTGTTTGCTTTGTTGAAGATCAGTTAGCTGTAAGTATTTGGGATTATTTCTGGGTTCTCTATTGTCTTCCATTGGTATACGTGCCTATTTTTATGCCAGTACTATCCTGTTTTGGTGACTAGGCCCTTACAGTGTGGTTTGAAATCAGGTAGTGTGATGCCTCTAGATTTGTTCTTTTTGCTTAGTCTTCCTTTGGCTATGTGGGCTCTTTTTTGGTTCCATATGAATTTTAGAATTGTTTTTTCTAATTCTGTGAAGAATGATGGTGGTATTCTGATGGAGATTGCACTGACTTTGTACGTTGCTTTTGACAGTCTGGTCATTTTCATGATACTGATTCTACCCATCCGTGAGCGTGGGATGTATTTCCTTTTATTTGTGTCATCTGTAATTTCTTTCAGCAGTGTTTTGTAGTTTTCCTCGTAGGGGTGTTTCACCTCTACACCTCCTTGGTTAGGTATATTCCTAAGTACTTTATTTTATTTTTTTCAACTATTGTAAAAGAGGTTGAGTTCTTGATTTGATTCTCTTATTGGCCACTGTTGGTGTACAGAAGAGCTGATTTGTGTACATTAACTTGTATCTGGAAACTTTGCTGAATTCTTTTATCAATTCTAGGAGATTTCTGGAGAAGTTCTTAGGGTTTTCAAGGTAAATAATCATATCGTCAGCAAACGAACAGTGACAGTTGGCTTCCTCTTGACCAATTTGGATGCCCCTTATTTCTTTCTCGTCTGATTGCTCTGGCCAGAACTTTCAGTGCTGTGTTGAAGAGGAGTGGTGAGAGTGGGCATCCTTGTCTTGTTCCAGTTCTCAGAGGGAGAGCTTTCAACTTTCTCCATTCAGTATTATGCTGGCTGTGGGTTTGTCATAGATGGCTTTTATTACATTAAGGTATGTCTCTTCTCTGCCGATTTTGCTGAGCGTTTTAATCATAAAGCGATGCTGGATTTTGTCGAATGCTTTTTCTGCATCTGTTGAGATGATCATGTGATTTTTATTTTTAATTCTGTTTATGTGGTGTATCACATTTATTGACTCACATACTTCAAACCATCCCTCCATCCCTGGTATGAAACCCACTTGATCATGGTAGATTATCTTTTTGATATGCTGTTGAATTTGGTTAGCTAGTATTTTGTAAAGGATTTTAGCATCTATATTCATCAAGGATATTGGTCTGTAGTTTTCTTCTGTGGTTATGTCCTTTCCTGGTTTTGGTATTAGAGTGCTGCTGGCTTCATAGAGTGAATTAGGGAGGGTTCCCTCTTTCTCTATCTTGTGGAATAGTGTCAAAAGGACTGGTACAAATTCTTTTTTGAATGTCTCATAGAATTCTGCTATGAATCCATCTGGTCCTGGACTTTTTTTGTTGGTAATTTTTTAGTTACCATTTAAGTCTCACTGCTTGTTATTGGTCTGTTCAGGATACCTAATTCTTCCTAATTTAAGGAAGGAAAGTTGTATTTTTCCAGGAATTTATCCGCCTCTCCTAGGTTTTCTAGTTTATGTGCATAAAGGTGTTCATAGTAGCCTTGAATGATCTTGTATTTCTGTGGTGCCAGTTGTAATATCACCTGTTTTGTTTCTTAGTGAGGTTATTTGGATTTTCTCTCTTCATTTCTTGGTTAATTTTGCTAATGGTCTATCAATTTTATTTATCTTTTCAAATAACTGGCTTTTGTTTCATTTATCTTTTGTATTTTTGTTTGTTTGTTTGTTTGTTTCAATTTCATTTAGTTCTGCTCTGATCTTGGTTATTTCCTCTCTTCTGCTGGGTTTGGGTTTGGTTTATTCTTGTTCATCTGTTTCCCTGAGGTGTGACCTTAGATTGTCTTTTTCTGCTCTTTCAGACTTTTTGATGTAGATGTGTAGGCAGTTAGGGCTATGAATTTTCCTCTTAGCACCACCTTTGCTGTATCCCAGAGGTTTTGATAGGTTGTGTCATTATTGTCATTAAGTTTGAAGAATTTTTAGATTTCCATCTTGATTTCATCTTTGACCCAGTGCTCATTCAGGACCAGATTATTTAATTTCCATGTATTTTCATGACTTTGAAGGTTCCTTTTGAAGTTGCTTTCCAGTTTTATTCCACTGTAGTCTGAGAGAGTGCTTGAAATAATTTTAGTTTTCTTAAATTTATTGAGGCTCGTTTTGTGGCCTATCATATGGTCTATCTTGGAGAACATTCCATGTGCTGTTGAATGGAGTGTGTATTCTGCAGTTGTTGGATGAAATGTTCTGTATGTATCTGTTAAGTCCACTTGTTCCAAGGTATAGTTTAAATCCATTGTTTCTTTGTTGACTTTCTGTCTTGATGACCTGTCTAGGGCTGTCAGTGTAATATTGAAGCCCCCACTATTATTGTGCTGCTATCTCGTTTCTTAGGTCTATGAGTAATTATTTTATAAATTTGGGAGCTCCAGTGTTAGATGCATATATGTTTACAATTGTGATATTTTCCTGTTAAGACAAGGCCTTTTACCATTGTATACTGTCCCTCTTTGTCTCCTTTAACCACTGTTGCTTTAAAGTTTGTTTTGTCTAATATAAGAATAGCTACCCCTGCTCACTTTTGGTGTCCATTTGCATGAAATGCCTTTTCCCACCCCCTTAAGTTTATGTGAGTCCTTATGTGTTAGGTGAGTCTCCTGAAGGCAGCAGATAGTTGGTTGGTGACTTCTTATATATTCTGTGCTTCTGGTTCTGTATCTTTTAAGTGGAGCATTTAGGCCATTTACATTCAATGTTAGTATTGAAATGTGAGGTGCCATTGCTTTCATCATGCTCTTTGTTGCCTGTGTACTTTGGTTTTTTGTTTTTGCTTTTTAATTTGTATTTTTGTTTTATAGGTCCTGTGTGATTTATATTTTAAAGAGATTCTGTTTTGATGTGTTCCCAGGGTTTGTTTTAAGATTTAGAGCTCCTTTTAGCAGTTCTTGTAGTGGTGGTTTGGTAATGGCAAATTCTCTCAGCATTTGTTTGTCTGAAAACAAGTATATCTTTCCTTCATATATTATGCTTAGTTTTGGGGGATACAGAATTCTGTGTTGGTAATTGTTTTGTTTGAGGAGACTGAAGATAGGTCTCCAATCCCTTCTAGCTTGTAGGGTTTCTGCTGAGAAATCTGCTGTTAATCTGATAGGTTTTCCTTTATAGGTTACCTGGTGCTTCTATCTCACAGCTCTTAAGATTCTTTCCTTTGTCTTAACTTTGGATAACTTGATGACAGTGTGCCTAGGTGAAGATCTTTTTGCAATGAATTTCCCAGGTGTTCTTTGTGCTTCCTATATTTGGCTGTCTAGGTCTCTCGCAAGGCTGGGGAAGTTTTCCTCAATTATTCCCCCAAATATGTTTCCCAGGCTTTTAGAATTCTCTTCTTCCTCAGGTACACTGATTGTTCTTAGATTTGGTCGTTTAACATAATCCCAGACTTCTTGGATGTTTTGTTCATATTTTCTTATTCTTTTTTCTTTGTCTTTGTTGGATTGGGTTAATTTGAAGACCTTATCTTCAAGCTTGAATTTCTTTCTTCTACTTGTTCAATTCTAATGCTGAGACTTTCCAGAGCATTTTGCTTTTCTAAAATTGTGTCCAAAGTTTTCTGAATTTTTGATTGTTTTATTCTTTAAGCTATCTATTTACACGAATATTTCTCCCTTCTCTTCTTGTATCATTTTTTGGATTTCCTTGCATTGGGCTTCACCTTTCTCTGGTCTAGCCCTGATTAGCTTAATAACTAACCTCCTGAATTCTTTTTCAGATAAATCAGGGATTTCTTCTTGGTTTGGATCCATTGCTGGTGAACTAGTGTAATTTTTTTTTTTTTTTGCAGGGGGGTTGAAGAGCCTTGTTTTGTCATATTACCAAGGTTAGTTTTCTGGTTCCTTCTCATTTGGATAGGCTCTGTCAGAGGGAAGGTCTATGGCTGAAGACTGTTGTTCAGATTCTTTTGTCCCACGGGGTGTTCCCTTGGTGTGTAGTCTTCTCCCCCTTTTCCTATGGATGTTGCTTCCTACGAGCCGAACTGCAGTGATTGTCGTCTCTCTTCTGGGTCTAGCTACCCAGCAAGTCTACCCAGCACCAGGCTGGTTGGGGGTTTCTGCACAGAGTCCTGCGATGTGAATTGTCTAAGGGGTCTCTCAGCCATGGATACCAGCGCCTGTTCAGATGGAGGTGGCAGAGGGTGCAGTGGACTCTGTGAAGGTCCTTACCTTGGTGATTTAATGGTCTATTTTTGTGCTGGTTGGCCTCCTGCCAGGAGGTGGCACTTTCTAAAAACTATCAGCTGTAGTAGTGTGGAGAGGGACCAGCGGTGGGCGGGGCCCTAGAATTCCCAATATTATATGCCCTTTGTCTTCCACTACCAGGGTGGGTAGGGAAGGACCATCAGGTGGGGTGGGGCGGGGTGTTTCTGAGCTTAGACTCTCCTTGGGCAGGTCTTGCTGTGGCTGCTGTGGGGGATGACGGTGAGATTCCCAGGTCACTGGAGTTGTGTACCTAGGAAGATTATGGCTGCCTCTGCTGAGTCATGCAGGTTTTCAGGGAAGTGGGGGAAAGCCAGCAGTCATGAAGGACCGGTATGACTCCCACTGTGACCCCCGCAATAGCCCCAAGTCTGTTTCCAGGTGGAGGGCGAGATGGGCTTGAAAATTTCTCTGAAGCCATGCACCTCCCAGCTGCGAGAAAAAAGGGTTTTAGTTCTTCCATACCTGTGTAGTCTGCATGTCGGATTTGTGCCCTCCTCCGAGTTCTGGTCAGGAGGCTTCTCACCCCGTTCAAATTGTTACAGAATTCAGCTAGAGAGTTCGTTCTCCCTGTGGAGTTTTACCCCCTTCTCCTCTGGCCACCGTCCCAATGGATCCCTGTGATGCCAGGCAGGAATGGGCTGCTTGGGGACCCAGTGAGATCCCAGGGCCTTTCTGCTGCTTCCTCTACCACTGTATTTTGCTTGGCTCTCTAATTTGACTCAGCTCCAGGTAAAGTCAGAAACTTCTCTGGCAAGCAGACCTTCAGCTTCTCCAGCAGGGGTGTGTGTTTGGGAGAGGAGGGTCTCCCTTTCCCATTTCTGCAGTTGGGGCACTCACAGTATTTGCGGTGTCTCCCGGGTCCTGCAGGAGAAGTTTGCTTTTTTCTGAGGGCCTCTGGGTCCTCTTGGGATTGCTGGTTTGTTCTTGCAGTCGACCTGGAGCTAAAATTCACAATGCAAGCCTCCACATGCTGCTCTGCCTGGAGCTGCAATCTAGTCCTGCCTCTCTTCTGCCATGATACCAGAAATCCCTGCTTTTCCTTTAAATGCATGGGTAGAGCAACGTGTTGATTGAGAATTGATGATATACAGATACAATTAGTAAAAAATTATCTTTATAACCTTAAGGCTGGAGTTTCTAAAATCACTGAATATGGATTGTCTGAGGTTACTGACTTAGAAGTAGTCATTCAAGAATCCCAGACAGGGTGGGAAAAAAAAAGTCATTGTCAGCAGAAGAGTTAACATTCTTAGTAATCTGGAGTAAGAAAGTTGAGTTTATTGATAACTAGTACTTTACCAGTCACCCCAGTTGTTTTACATTTGATGATTATTTTAAACTGTTTGAAGTGTTGAAATTTGTTGAAAATTTTTCACATCATTAAGTAAAAAATGAAAGTGTTATTCACTTGAACCCACACCTAGATAATTTACCTTATTTGTAAATTTTGAAAACTTTATGTCCTCTTTTATAGTAACTGTTTCTCTTTGTTTTCTTGTACAAATGCATTGGCTAGCATTTCCATAACAATGCTAAGTACCAGTGATAATCCTTGTCTGGTTTTTGACTTATAATTTTTCTAATGTTTCATCATTAAGTACAACACTGAGTTTATCTCGAATTGCTTCAAGTGCTGTTCAGCCTCTTTGATACTGATAAAATTATTATTTTCTTTTTTGACCTTTTAATATAGTGGAGTGTTGATAGATTTTCTTGTATTGAAACTGACTTTTCTCAGTCAACCCCACTTGATCTTGGAGGGATATTTCTTTAATGAGCTCCTGGATTTTATTTTGAATTTCGGCCTCAATATTTCTAAATGACATTGCTCTGCTTTTTATTAGTATTTATTGTGGACTAAGCTCTGTAATCTATGTCACACTGGCTTTGGAAATAGATTGGTAACAATCTTGTGCTTTATACTTTAGACCAGTTTAAAAAGCATCTGATTTACTGATTCCTTAATGTCACTTAAGATGCTTTGGCGATTAGGTTGACTATTTGACTGTTTGCTAGTCTTTCATTGATATTGTTTCTTCTTGGATTAACTTTGGTAGTATGTGTGTTTCTAGACACATTACATTAGTTTTGCACATATTGCCATGAGTTTTACATGGTAATTTTAAAATTGTAATACATTTTCCTTTACATTTTTGGATATTGTCTTCTACTTATACTTATTTTCTATATTTATGTTTTGCCCTCCTCCCTTTTTGTTGTTAATTAGGCTAGCTAATTATTTTAATTTAATTTTATATAGCATATTTTTAAAAAATAAAGTTGCTGAGTAAATTACCTTATTATTTAATATATTGATTCCTGAGTTTATTTTTATTGTAACCAAATCTTTTCTTCCACTTTTCTTCTTCTGTCTTTCCATTTCCCCCTGGACTTGAGTTAGATGCTTGATTCATTTAGTATTGTTATTTCTTGATTTATAATGTTCATAAAGCTGTGACGTTTCCTCTAAGTATTGCTTTTACCAGATTCCACATTTAAATACATAGCATTTTAAAAGTCATATTCTACTGGTGAGTTTTTATTTCTGGTTACCCCAGAAATTGCTTAGGAGAATGTTAAAAAATTTTCTCAAATGTTTGGGATTTTTCTTCTCTTTTTTCTTCTTTTTTTTTTTTAACATACCTTTATTTCACTGTAAGTAGAAATTATGTACTGTTTTTTAAATTTGTAATTTATTATCTCTTAATTCTAGCATTAAATACTTCTATAAACCTCCATGGGCACATGAAAACTTTTGTAGATGTCTCACAGATACTTGAAATGAAAATATGTTTTCTATTTCAAGATATAGAATATGAAATGTACCTCTTAACTCAATTTTATGAATTGTATGAATTATATCCTTGGTGGTCTTTCTCCAGTTAATCTGCTAAGTGCTTGTGCCTATTTCTTGTATCTGTTGCCATCTTTATTTCTTTATCTATTTGGTGCTGCTAGAGAACATAAATATTCATAATAAATCTTCATTGTGGATTGTACTTTTACATTATTAAGTATTCATCTTTATCATGTTAAAAGCTTTTGTATCTTAAATTTAACCATGAATAATATTAATCATGATTTCTTCTTTCTTTTGCTTGGTATATGTTTAATGATACTAGATTTTCAAACTTTTTGTATCATTTTACTATGTATGTGTCTCTTATAGACAAAATCCAGTTAGAGATTGTTTTTTAATTTACTCTGGGGATGTTTTCCAGAGGAAGAATTATCCAGTTCACATTTATTGGTATATCACATATACCTAATTCTAATTAATTTTATGCATTCTCTTTTATATTTCTGTGTAATTTCCTTTGTCCTCTTCATTTTATTATATAATCTGCATTTTCTTTTGAGTTCTTTCCTCTAGTAATTCAAAGCTATATAGTCTGTTTTTATTTTTATTACTAAATTAATGTTCTTACACCTTTATTTGGAAATTTGTTAACTTCACAAATGAAACAATATGTGTATTTATTTTTGTCCTGCTATGAAAGTTGAGAATATTTGCCCATATATGCACATTTATTTTTATATATTTTTTTGAGACAGGGTCTCACTCTATCACCCAGACAAGAGTGCAGTGACATGATGTCGACTCACTGCAACCTCTGCCTCCCAGGCTCAAGCAATTCTCCTGTCTCAGACTCCCAAGCAGCTGGGATTACAGGCACGTGCCCCTACCACCCGGCTAATTTTTGTATTTTTAGTAGAGACAGGTTTCACCATGTTGGCCAGACTGGTCTTGAACTCCTGGCCTCAAATGATCCACTTGCCTCTGCCTCCCCAAGTGCTGGGATTACAGGCGTGAGCCACCTCTGCCCGTTTATATTTATCCTCTAAAGCTTTTGCACTTCTATCTGTGTATTTTATTATGGTTAAGTTTTTTTTTTTCCAATTCTACATACTTTTATAGTTATTATGGGATGATTTAAGGAATTATAATTTTATTTTGTAAGTATTATCAATTATTCAATTGTAGTTTTAAATGTGAGTGGATTCAGTGCTCATAGCCTCTGCTTACCTCTAAATTTCCTGTTCTTGAGATCTTGATTTTGAACCTTCTGTTGGTTGTATTTTGAAGAAAAGTTACTTACATGCTGCATTCTCTGACTATGCTAATTAGAAAATCATTTTTTATTATTTTTATATATTAAAAAACTGGTTGCGAACTTAATTGGGAATTGATTACTTGGGTATTGTTCTCTCTTTCTTGAGCCTCTGTAGACATAGCTTCACTTTTTTTCTGTCATCAAATGTTACCGTGAAAAAGTCAGAAGACACCTGACTTTTTCTGTTATAATTGAGTAATTGTTAAAGGTCTTGATATATATAGGATTCAGTGTTTAGCCTTGAAATTCTGTAACCTCACCACGATGCTTCAATTTTACTAATTCAGTCTTACTTTTTCTTGGAATATCAGATACTCTTTTATTTCAACTAAGTATTTTCTACCACAGATTGAAGCATATTTAGTTTAGTTTTGTTTTGCTGTCTACTTCTACAAAACCTTTTATCTGTATGTTCGATCTGTTTTCAAACCTTCTTATCTGTCATCATCTCCACTTGCTTTCATCTACTTGTCTTTTTCCTCTGCATTTTGTGCAGTTTTTTGAAGACTGTTTTCCACATCATCAACTTTGTTTTTGATTTGTGGATTTTACCTCTTATAACTTTAATATATTTATTACTTCTGCAATGATATTATTTTTGTCATCATTTTCTTTCTTCAACTGCCAGCCTCTCTTTCATCTTGTGCTGATGTCTTGTCATCTTGTTTTTGATCTCTTCTTTCATAGAATCTCTGTTAATTGTTGTATATAATTTTCTTCTGTGTCCTGTTCCTTCAAAATAGATTTTTTCCATGGGTGTTTTCCATGCCATATTTTTCTGTCATCCTCCACCCCTTGTCTTAGTTTGTTTTTTGTTTTTTTTTAATAACTCATTTGTCTTCGGGGCATAACTAGCAGAACCTTTTCTTGGCCCTCAAAAAACGAGAGAAACATCTCTTTAAATCCCCTCCTCAAGCCCTGCTTAATTCTGCTTTTAGAACCTGAGTTTGTGTCTTGATGGCTTGACTTGCTTCGGTAGTTCTTCAGCAGTTTAGAAGGGTTCTGGCTAGGTTCCTGGGATGGACACCGTTGAATTTTTCTCTCTGAACTTCATGATTCTAAGTTTTAAGTCTTGCTTTTGATTCAAGGGTCATGTAAGTTTATTGGTTTGGTGTGGCCAAACTGTATGATTTGTCTTTTATTTTCCCTAGCCAAGCCTTTGTTAGCAGTGTGAGACAATTAGCCATCATTTTTTTCTGGAAATTTCTTTGGTTAGCCTAAAGCATATATCCTTCTTTTGAGGGATTTCCAGACACATCGGTGTCTTCAGATGTTGATTCTTAACTGAGAGGTTAGCCCTGCAGTATAGCTTTAGGGCAACAATCAAATGACCACTCTAAGCTTGGAGGTATTTTCTAATAAGATTTTATTTATCATGAAAGCTTCCTGTCATGGAAGAGTCTAGGATCCTGAGGATTTACCCAAACTCTTAGTATTTTCCAGGTAAAATACCCTGATTCTTTCCTTTGTGGATCCATGTCCTGCTTTAGAAATACCAAGGACACCATGTCATGAACCTTTCTGAAGCTTTTAAGGGAGATGAGTATCAGTATCAGCACTTGCAGTAGCCACAGTCTTCATTCTTTCAAGACGAGTAATTGTCTTTTATGAGTGTACTCATGTTAGTTTCTGATGCTGGGTCTGCAACTTAGTATTTTCTCATTAATTCCCAAACAAGAAGTTAAATATTTGCAAACAGTAGTTGTCTCCTGTGCTCTTCAAGGACTGCATAGTTATTATTGTATTCAGCCAGTTGGCAGCATTTTAAAGTAGGGCTCCAATGCAGTGGAGCGGGAATGGTCACTATTCTAGCTGGTGGTCTCAGGGACTGTTTCATACAGGAAGGAAAACTTGAGCTTGGTCTTAAAACTTGCTTGGACCTCAGATTCACCCTGAGAATATGTAGAAAAGATTACTGGACCTCAACACCAGAGTTTCTGATTCAGGTCTTGGGTGGAACTCAATAATTTGCATTTCTAACAAGTTCTTTGGTGATGCTGGTGCTGCTGGTCCAGGGATTAGACTTTGAGAACCACTGTCTTAAAGGCTGGGGATTACTTAGACCTTCCAAAAGCAGGTAAAAGTGTTCTACATGGAGGAAAACCATGAACAAACATAGAGATCTCAACATCTTCCTGATTTCTAAGCTATTCTCTTCAGAATGGTAACAGACTCTTCTAAGAGACCCTTAGGGGAGATATTTTAAAAGTTAAAGATGATTCCTAGACTTTCTGATACATTTAGATTTTTTAAATACCCAACAAATGAATATAGATACCCTCTAGGAATAAAGTTAGATGAATAAAGAAATAAAGGATAAAGATAAATTAATATATTAGTAAAGAGAGAACAATATTCCAAGTTGCAGTTGGTTTCAGAATGCAGTATATAATTTGAAGCGAAATCCAGTATCAACAATATTCTGTTATCATTAGTCTGAGACACTCCCTAGGTGTGCCACCAAAGAGGCTGGCTTTTTTTGACAGACATTTGTAAGGCTGACTACTCTTCTCCTTTCCTTTTTACATGAACCGACCCTGCTATGTCCAGATCCTCCTAAGGCTCGTTCAGCTAGCCTCTTCAGTGACTTTGTTGGCAGTGCACATTTTCCATAAGAAACAAGACAATGTTTCTCGTGGGGTAGATTTGGCAGGCATAAAGCTACTACATAACCTTGTTCTGACTCCATGAGGTTGGATTCTAAAGATAATTCAGTGTTACAGCTCTTGTTCTTCTGTGTATACCTTTGTCAGCAACTTTCAGTCTTCCAAATGTGTTTCCAAAGTATAAACACACTGCTTGCATGCCTAAGAAGTTCTCTGAATAGTCAAACTGCAAAAAATGGATTTTGTACCTTTTCAGTTACTCTCCTGGGTGTGAATTCAGGGTAGAGGAGATACTTGTGTTTATTCTGAAATCTGGTCTTTAAGATCTCCTCTCCACTGGACACGATGAACCTATTGATGGTTAACTTTTAGAGTAGTCTTCTCTTTGACTTAAGGAAGGCACAAATAATATTGTTTCAGTATCTTTCAGGGAGGCTAAGAAGAAAAAATTCTGTTTCTACCTAATTTTGTTATACTCCCTCCACTGAAAATGTTTATGCAGTTTTGAGCTATAGGACAGAATTATTCCTCAGGCTTTCCAGGATTCTTTGCAAACAAGAATAAAAAAGGCTTTGTGGAGGGAAGGCAACCAAATGGTCTCAAGTGTAGTCAGGTGATGACTCCAGGTGTCACATCAGTTCAGGGTAGCTTAGCAGGGTTATAAACACATAGGTAGAACAATGCAGCCAGGGGCAGCTTCTCCATGGATGATGAGGAAAAGGGGGATGGTCATTTATTTAAAACTCATGGATAAGTGGAGACTTAGAATTGCTAGTGGAGACTTAGAATTGCTAGTGGAGACTTAGAATTGCTAGTTTCCCAGTAGTCGGCTAACCACTGCGATGTAGCTTCATTAGCTTCATAAGCACTAGGTTTTGTTTTGTTTTGCTGTTCATGAATGCTCTCTGGAATTCCTTAGGTTCTTGAACATTTAGTTCGATTTGGTACCACTGGTTAATTTTCTCCTGGAAAGCAGGCATGCATACAGTTAGTACTCATAGCACAAATCTCATCAAAGCCAGACCTATGCCGGGCCCTGGGGATATAAGAATAAAAAAAAAAACGCATTACTTATCCTCTGAAGAGTGACTTATAGTAGCCTGGGGCCCTGTCACTTTGAAAGAAGATGATTTTACACATTGGAGAGGAGAACATATGCATTGTTTTTCACAGACATTTTAGTCAGAGGCCACATGATAAGGACTTAACTTTTTTTGTTTGTTTGTTTTGTTTTTTGAGAAAGAATCTCGCTCTGTGACCTAGGCTGGAGTGCAGTGGCATGATCTTGTCTCACTGCAACTTCTGTCTCCCAGGCTCAAGCAATTTTCCTGCCTCAGCCTCCCGAGTAGCTGGGATTACAGGCGCCTGCCATCAAGCCCAGCTAATTTTTTTGTGTGTGTTTTTAGTAGAGAAGTGGTTTCACCATGTTGGCTAGGCTGGTCTTGAACTCCTTACCTCGAGTGATCTGCCTGCCTCAGCCTTCCAAAGTGCTAGGATTACAGGCAAAGGCCACTGTGCCCAGCTGACTTGATCATTTTTAATGACATTTGCCCCTTACTCACAAACCCACAGGATTATCAACTGTCCTAGTTGGGTGCAAGGGCTGTATCAGTAGGAAAGACCAATCACATACATTCACCTTGGGTTTTTTTTTTGTTTTCTGAAAACATTTTTGGTAAGATACCCAAATTAGAAAAATAAAACTGAAAACTCATGATATCATATAGTATGAGGGCTGCTAAGATCATTTAAAACCATAGAATTATAAAATCGTGGACTTGGGAGAGAACTTGTTGACCCTCTAAGGATCCAGAGACTCCCCAGTCAAGACCCCATGAAGGGCCTCTAAAGACAGGTGGGTTATATGCAGAGAATGAAAATACCTGGAGATCATTTAGTTTTCAGTCTCAGCACTATTGACATTTGGGGCCAGATAATTATTTGTTGTGGGGGCTGTCCTGTGCATTGTAGAATGCTTAGCAGCATCCCTAGCCTTTACCCACAGATGCTGGGTACGGTAACTAAAACTGCCTGCAGATACTGCCAAGCGGCCCCAAGTTGGGGCGAGTGGGGAATAAAATTACCCCTGGTTGGAACTACTGCTTTATGACAACACAGGGTTAGTAATCTAACACTCATGATCAATCTCTTTTGATTGGTTGGAATCCTATCACTCAGAAGCTCTAGTTCATTCGTTTGTTCCTTCCTTCATTCAACACATATTTCTGAGTACCTGTTGAGTACACTGAGTGCTCCTGGGGCTGAAGATCCCAATGTAAGCCAGACAGATCTAGACTCCTTCTTAGGGTACTTGTGTTCTGGTGGGAAGAAAAGACCACAGACAAACAAGTGTCATGCCAATAGTGAAGGAAATAAAGTAGTGTATTGCAGTAGAGAGAAACTGTGTGTGTGGGTTGGTGTTGTGAGTAGGGATTTCAATTTTATAGATTTTGTAGGGGTTGGGAGTGGTGGCTAACTTTAGATAGAGTTGTCAAGGAAAGCCCCTGGATTTAATTTATAAGAAGGCAGTCACATGAAGGTTGGCATTTATATGTCTCTGAATAATAAAATGTAAGGGAATGAATTTAATCAGGAAAAAAAATCTTACAAAATATGAGAGGAAAATCTTGTAAAACAGGTCCTTTGCACAAAAAGGTTGAACATCATGATCTAATCTCTTCATTTAGCAAAATGATCAAAGTAAGGGCCTCAAAAGACTTGTTCTCAAGGTGAAGATGGCAGGCAGAGACATCATACCTACTGTCACTTTTTGGTTTTAGTGACCTGAGAACAAATTCCTTAATTGACTAGATAGGCATTTCTGTATGCCTTTTTTTGTTTGTCTTTTGTTTTTTAAATAGCTCAACAGTGGATATGCTGAAAAACCTTACTTTTTTGGGCAAAAGTGGGATTTATCATTAAGGATTTATGGAATGTGAGGCTTGGCTCCTTAACTGAGCACTGTAGTGTTTTCACCTGATAATAAAGTCTACTGTTGTGTTGGTGGACAAATGTCTAAGATTTCCACTCGGTTCTTGGGATGTAGGAATTTTTAGGAATGAACTTACTTACTAAAAGTATATGGGGGATTGCAAGAGAAAAGAAATTTCTTAGCTTTCATTTTTAGAAAATGTCTAATTTGGGGGTATATTCCACTCCCATATGGAAACACATACGATGTTTTTTCCTGCTATAAGGTTGCATTAATTTGTTGAAGCAAGGGTAGGAAAACTAATGGATCTGAATGAGCCAGTTGGTTAGTTTGGTAAGGGAGAAGGACAGCCTTCTATTGGCTTCTGCTACAGGTAGAAGTCAAGAGGAGGAAAAAAAAAATCACAGTCCCCTTGAGTAGGAGGACTTGAAAGCATGTATGGTCTACATAGGCTCAGGCACTGTCTGCCTTTTCAGAAAGTAGGCAGTTTAGGACTTTATCCTCACAGGGTAGCTATATTAGAAACCATGGTTTGGAGAAAGACACACAGACAGACAGATTCAAGTGCCAGGCTTAGGTAATCAGTTTTGTCTGCTGTAAGAAAATAGACTAGAAGGGTTATTACATCAGAGGCTGCCACTGATGGAGACAGGCTCAGAATCATTCTCATCTAAAGGAGTGAATTGTTTGAATTTTTTGAGCAAATGATGAGCACACAAAAGTGAGCAAGTCTCGGGGAGATTAGATTGAGATTTTCCCCAGATAAAAGAAGTTATTTCAGCAAAACTTCCTCACACCCTCCACAAGTCAGTGGCCATATATCACTTTTTTTCTTTTCATAGTAATAGAAAACAAGGTAAGTTGTTAAAAATGGTTTCTGGATTCATTCACTGAATCTGCAGAATTGAGACTTGGTATGTTTAGCTGAATCTTGTGAGCCAGGAACTCTTGGGGCCATGAAGACACACCCAAGGCCCAAGGTCAGTCAGGCTGACCAGCCCCCAGGGAAAGTTCTCAATTCACATCTTGGTCTTTCATGATGTGGAAGATGACTTTTACTGCAGCTTCTGCTTACTCTGCGTCTTAATCAGTTCTGTAATGAAGACCCAGCAGCATATCTACAACTTCCCTTTAATTTTACAATTTTTATAATGAGAGTTCTTGTGTGAAAAGTGTTGGTAGAAACCCAGCTAGCATTCTGAAGAGTCGATAAAGCAACACCGTGATTTTCTGTCTCTGCTGTTTGGGCGAGGTTTAGCTCTGGAGGGAAGAAATCAGTTATCTCTTGTTCTAAGTACAAGGGCAAGAACAGCTGCAGTTTCCAAGGAACTTCCTGGTGAACCCATGACATTTCAGAGAATTCCTCAATACGTATTATTTCTCACTTACTCATTCTTAGGACACCAAGAATGGGTTCCCATCATTTGAAAGGACATGATGAGCTGGAATCTCATTTATCATGGTTGCATTTTGAGAATTTCAGTGAGGGGGAGGCATCTTCATTTTGTTTTGTTTTGTTTCTAAACCACATCTCAAGAAAATTGTCAAGACGCTTCTCAGAATTAGAATTATCCAGTGAACTGCAAGTTCCCCTTTACAGACAATGAAGTCTAAAGCTACTGAGATATCAGCCTGCTTCCTCCCTTTCTTTTCTTGTCCCTTCTCTCCTTTTATCTCCTTATTCAAATCACACGCTTCCTTTTCTACGGACAGGAGAGCTGGCAGACTGCCTATTGGCCTGTTGGCCTCAATTAGCCTTATATCATTACAAAGGAATGCATGAATTCTCCAGAAGGTATGTAGTATCTCTTTCTGTATGAGACACTCACTACCTGCTTTCATAACAAGTCACTCGGTCAGAATCACTTCTTATTTACATATCCAACATTTTTAGCCACTTGGATTACATCCCTAGATGCTCATTTCATTTTAATGATGATCCCAAAGGTATCTATTAAGAAATAGTACTCCAGCATTCTCTGTAGTACTTAAACACTTTGTGCAGGAGAGCGAACCTAAAATAAAAAGTAACCTGAAGGCTAGCATCCTTGTCCAGTAGGTGACTGGGTTATTAATCTGCAAATTGCCTGTTTCAGACTTTGTGCTTATGTACAAGGTCCCACAGATGGACCAGGCCAACTGTATACAACAGAGGCCACATGCATTGGCAGGACTTGGTCTCATGGTATTTCCCTGCTACTATTTAAATTCAGTCTCATATTGGGGGTTACATATGTGATTGCAAATTAATCCTTTCTCTTCTGAAAATTTGGTTTTGAAGAACAGCTGTGTCTCCCTTCTGAATTCCTTAATTATTTATCCTCCTTGATATGTTAAACCTTTCATTAGTGTGGTGAATTGCCAAGAGTACACAGAACTGCTTAGATCATGTAGCAAACAGTATAAACATTTGATAGGACATTTGAAGACCACATGGTGAGCCAGAATCTATAATAGTACCAAATGCTATGGGATTGTTGGAGGTAGCTTGTTGTTGGAAGTTGCTTGTTGGTTTATTTTGCTGGTTTATTATTTATTTTATTTTTTTTTTTGAGACGGAGTCTCACTGTGCCACCCAGGCTGGAGTGCAGTGGCACAATCTTGGCTCACTGCAACCTTCATCTCCTGGGTTCAAGCAGTTCTCTGCCTCAGCCTCCCAAGTAGCTGGGATTACAGACGCCCGCCACCACACCCGGCTAATTTTTTTTTATTTTTAGAAGAGACAGGGTTTCACCATCTTGGCAAGACTGGTCTTGAACTCCTGACCTCGTGATCTGCCCGCCTTGGCCTCCCAAAGTGCTGGGATTACAGGTGTGAGCCACTGTGCCTGGCCTGCTGGTTTATTTTTTTACACTGTAACATGGAGATAGTACCTATGTCATTTGTATTTATTCAGAAAAGAACTGATTCTGCCCCACTCTTGTTAAATTTGAAGGGCATATGCCCATATATGAGTTAAAATTAAATCAAGAAAATTAGTTACATATATATGTATGTAATTAATTATATATATATATAATTATGTGTGTGTGTATATATATATTTGGACATTCTGTATTTGCATTTGTAGTTTTGATTCCATAACTACTGTTTCTGAAAGAGATTTCACCTCAACTTTTCAGTTCATTACTCTTTGGAAAGACACTTTAAATGATTATTAAATTATTAGAACTTCTACTTCAGCCTTAACAAGTGTAAATGATTAGTAGTGATATAGAACTCCCCTTGTTGCTAAGAATAGCAACCCAACATTTACGAGTTTACTAGTGTCTTTTTTAAAAAAGAAATTTTTCATCTTAAGGTCCCGGGGCTTGCAATTAAAAATATTAACTTCCCAATACACGTCACAACTCTTTGACCTCAGCATATCAACAGTTTCTGATCTGCAAATATATTTTTTAGAATGATCTTTAGTTTCTTGATTTTTCTGTTTTTCTAGCTGAACTATTCCAGAATTTATGTATTCTATTACCTGTCCTTGGATAATTGGTTTTTCCATTCATAAGAAAGAAAACTAAGAAAAGTTCAAACAACAGGTGCTAATGAGAGCCTTTTATTAGAATTATGATTGAGGAGAACTGGGAAGTTTAGTGTCTTATAAATGAAACTAGGTTTCTGGAGTGGACAGAGGAAAAGCACCTTATGGTGTTTCTGGTTCTATTTCTCAAAGGCTTTGAAGGTTATAATTAGTTGCTACTGAATCACATGGCTGTGGTGCTTCACAGCTTTATTTCTGGGCTGCAGTCCTTCAGTCAGAGAACAGGTTAGCTCCAGGCAAGGCCTATGCCTTTTAATTTGATCACTTCCTGAAGACAGCTGGGATTTTGACTTGAGGACCACATTTATGCTCCTGGGCCCTCAAACTAAAGAGCAGTGTTTGCCAAGCTGACCTGGACCAAGTGATGGTGGCGGGCCTGAAGAATGCTACACAATGTCAACACCTGCCCGCTCCAGTTACGTCTGAGCAGTGAGTTGGAAGGATGAACGATGAAGCTGTGGTTTGTCTCCTTCGTCCTTCACAAGAAGGAAAACTGAGGCATAATGGATCCCTGGAATTCTGAGCACAGAAAGTAGGTGGGCAGGTGGTATAAATTAAAATTGGTGTTCTTAAGATTGAAAATGAGCAGGCTTTGTCCATAATTTACTTTTCCTCATTTCTGTATATATGTTTCAAATCTTTGACATCATCTCTGGTTGTTCTTTATATCTTCAAGAATTTGTCAAACATAAACAATTGGATTTTGGGTTTCCCCATCAAAACCCCACATTTTGAAATCCTCAAACTATAAATACAAACTGAACAAATCAGCAACGAGTAAGTAGTACTAAAGGCAGTGACTAATTAGGATAGTCTAGGGGTTTCATGTTAGGAGCACCAGTCACATTAGGTGCCAGTTACTATAGAATGAATCTGTGTTCACCTTGCAGGGATCATGATGGGTGGTGTTTAAAGTCTAGGCATCTGAGGCCTATTTGACCTTGAAGGACCTGGACATATATCTGGGGTAGAGACAGGGTGCTTGTTCGATTTGCAGATTCATCTCAATACCTTTTGAAATAGACTCTTTTTAGTTAGTTGAGAAACTTCCTCTTTTACTTTTGATTTTGCTGATTTTGGTGAGAAAAAATATTGCTAATTTCATCATCATATTATTATTAAATGAAGTAAGTAGATATGAGATCAAAGCTTTTAACTTAAAATCATAATTTTATAGCAGATCAGTGACTAGGTTAGCCTCTTAGGGTTGCTGCTCTTCGGGATTGATGAAATAGATATGCAGAGCTTATTTCTTGCCTTTTTTTTTTTTTCTCGGTTGTGGTTTCTTAGAGGATTACCATCTGCTGCAAAAACATGAATGGGTCATCCTCATGTCCATTGTGTTTTTGTCTCTGTCCTTCCCTACTCCCTTCTCCTCCACTTGCTGTCACTTTTTGCACATGTGCCCATGTACCATCTCATAAACATATCAAGTTTCTCTCTCTTTGACTGGGCCATGCCAGCAACTTCTGTTTTCTTCTTCTGTCAGCGTCTTCAGGAGAAATGTGTACACAAAGGCAAGATGGCTTTCAAAGTAGGCTACATCCTCCTTTCATTACTTGGCGCAGACATGAGATTGAAGGCCATTCAGCTCTACCTGATGCTGGTTCTCTCAGTGGCCTGGAGATTAACCTCTTCTAAGGCTCTGAGCTATTTTTGAGGCAGAGGCTGCAACAACATGAAAGCTAGAACCCATTAGGAAATCACTTTCATCATCTCTTCTTTTTCCAAATCAGTGGCTCTTTTTCTGATCTCATAACCCTTTAATCTCCTTTGTAGCAGAACAAGGAGACTGTTAGTTTGTGTTTGTGTTCAGTGAAGTTAGCATCCTTGATAATAGCTTCAGAAGACACCAAGATACTAGAGAACTACATAGAGAGATGAATTTCATCTCTAGGTGAATGACTTAATGCCGAAGGTGCCCTGCTTTCCTTCTGCAGAGCCGTAACTTTTGTTGATGTTGTGCAAATCAGGCTTAAACTTTCCAAAAGACACACAGCAGAAAGCCTTTTGTTGCATTATTTCTAAAGGCTTGAAGTTTTGAAGGGAAGAGATTTTGTTTTCCTCTCTGCTACACAATGGAGCTTTCAGAGAACCTCCTTTAAAAGGAATAGCTACAGCCTTTGTGTTGAAGGGTGTGTCTGTTGGCAGGGTCTGCTGATGCAGACAGACTGGCTGGTGATTAACAAAGGTCATTAGACTTTGGAATCTGGCAAGCAGAGTCGGATGGTATGTCTTCTGTGTGTGGAAGGACGACTTCCAAGAAGTCAAGGCATTCTGGAGGTCCCCCTGCTGCACCCCTAAATCCTGGTGTAGAACAGGATCTGGCCCAGGGTCATCCTTCTCTGACCAGGGCTCTGCTGGGACTAACAAACCAGCATATCAATCATGGAATAAAAGAACCTTTGGAGATCTTGGTGAATGACATTTGAGGAGGAGAAAGGTGCTGCTTTTCGAAGAGAAATGAAAACAGTTAATTCTTTGTTGGGAAGAGAAGAGCATAGGAGGAGCCCAGCCTGCTCTTCTAGCATTCATTTCTGATTGTTAGCCTAGCAGAATCCAGGAGAAGCCATGTTGTGCACGGAGGAGAAGCTCTGAGCTAAAATGGCTGCCCCTAAAGCTCAGAGGACTAGGGCAGCTTAGTGAGTCTTAGAGCTTCAGTGACGCAGGAGCTCATATCTCTTGAAAGTGTGATAAACACATTCAGCAGAGCTGTGGCTTGTTTGGCTGAGATGAAAGGACTAAGCTTGGGGGATGGGGAGTGCACACTGGATGATCTGCTTTTTTCTGTGAAGTGTTCTAAATGCAGGAGTTGTCTGCACCATGGAAAAATTTGTTTTCAGGTCTAATGGACTGTGCGAAAGGAGAAGTGGGGTGGGGCCTCAGTGACTGCTGTAATTTGATCCAGAGCTGATAGCAACCTCTTCCACACAATTTGGGTTGTTGCTTAGACATAAAAGCTTGTGTATCTGGAATATTGAGACTTAGCTGAAAAGAGTCTGGTGCACAGTTCAATGTTTATTGAAAAAGGATAAATTGCTGGGTGAAAGAAGAGGAGGTAAATATCTGTGGCTCACTCTGCAAGCTCAGTCTGTCCAGAACTGGACTCGCCAGAAGTTATTTTAGCATGCGATCAGGAGGAGCATTCTTTGATAGAAAATCCTTGTGTGATGGCTCCTTTCACTACATTAATATATTATTACTGGACCTTTTTTTTCCTGCAGAAATAATTTATCTTTTACAGTAAAAGTATAGAGTATTACACCATAAAATACATTGGCTACAGCGTTAGTTCTTGGACATCTGGTTCTAGATTACAATGACTCAGTAGAGTTGGTGATGATCTTAATGAAGTAACTTACTCTTTAAGACAATAACAGGGTATCTCAACTTAGAATATACATTAAGATAGGAAGGACTTCACCTTTGTAATACATTTTTGACTTCTTGATGGTGGGACTCTCCATTGAGTTAGTGTGTAGCTTTCTGTATATTTCAGTCACACAGTAAATAGCAGAATGAAGGTAGCTGGGCAAGTTTTGATTTATTCCATGGTAGGTTCACAGCTTTTTGCATCCAGGTATGCACTTCATGGTTGTAAAGGAAAGAAGTGGAAAAAGATAAAGTCAGGACTTAGAAGCCCTTCTTCAAAAATGCAAGTTTCTGTTGTCTTCATGCAAATCGAGGTGCCAAGGTGCAACTTTAAACAGAAACTGGATTGTCATCCAAAGTTGATTGTTTGAAAACCTCATGAGAAATATTTTATGACCTAATTAGATTGAAGAAGCTGTTAGGTTATAATTGGTAGGTAGTAAAAGAGCAAATAGTCATTTAGCTCATGGAAAAAAAAAAAAACCCCACAACTAAACTGTTTGGAGAAGGGAGGAAATAGAGGTGCACCCCAATATCAGCAAAGTTATTAAAATAAGAGAAGCTACAGTAAAAATGCTCTACCTCCACTCCAAAGATTTAAATACTATTTCACTATTTGGTGACAAGACACCAAGGTAATAACAACTAAATAAACAGCTAATGAAGGTTGAAATTTTCCCTTTCTTCTGTGTGGACATCGTCTTCTTTTGAGATGGCTCCAGTCTAAAAAGAAAATGAGTCCAAGGCAGAACCAAAGCCAACATTAAGTTACCAAGAAATTTGGATTCAGTGGAGAAGCTCAGAAGCTTCTGAAACTTTTGAAGTACTCAACGTTTCCTTGACAAATGGCATTGGAAGACATAATCATGCTAGAAAATGTTTATCTGGTGTTTTTCCTTCTTTGAAATTATGAGGTCAAGGACATCATCTCCATTATGTCTGATTGCCTCTCTTTAGCCAATGTTCCGATTGGCAAAGTCCAATAAGAAATCTACTGATACTGGAATTTTTTCCCATTAATGGATATATAGCCCCATCAGCTCGAGGTATGCGATTAGTGCATTCCTTAAGATGTTTTGTTCTGACTTCTGCCACAGGTTCCTAATGTGAGAGGGTAGACCCAGATCATGGAGGTGCTTCAGTGTGATGGCTGTGATTTCAGAGCCCCATCTTATGAAGATCTCAAGGCACACATTCAGGATGTCCACACGGCATTTCTGCAGCCAACTGATGTTGCTGAGGACAATGTGAATGAGCCACGATGCGGGTCCATGAATGCCAGTAATCAGACAGAGGTGGAGTTTTCTTCTATAAAGGATGAATTTGCTATTGCAGAAGATTTATCAGGTAAATCTATACTAAACTTGGCACAGCCAATGTATTTTAATTGCTCTTGTTTCCTTTTAGCCTGTAGCCATGGTTCTTAATATATGTGGCTTTTGCAGAATTTCTTGTGCTTTGCTAGCCATTTTTGTGGTTTGGGCATCATGTGTCTCTTCTTGAGTATCTTAAGTTGTTATCCTTTCAAAAGCTTCCTCATATATCCTACCTTTTAATTTGGAGAACAAGGTAGTAGCTTGGAAAGTTCTAGAAAAAGTAGCACAATTTATGAAACTTGTATTTTTATAGCTGTGTGGCTCATTTATGGAGATGAGGAGAATACCTAAAGCTGTACCCTGCGTCTTTATCCATGAGAAGGTGCAGTACGGGTATCTTCATTGATGCTTTATCAATACTCTTCAAGGCCTCATCTTGAGACTTCAGGCCTTTTGCATGTGATGTTTAGTAATGAAGAATAATTGGAATGATACTGATTTGCATGATTAGATATCTTAATTGTCTTTTGCTTTGTCACTTTTCTTATGCTTTTTCTTTAGGTCAAAATGCAACTGCATTGGGGACCGGAGGTTACTATGGCCACAGTCCAGGATATTATGGTCATCATATTGCCGCTAATCCCAAACCAACAAACAAGTTTTTTCAATGCAAGTTCTGCGTACGCTACTTCAGGTCAAAAAACCTCCTCATAGAACACACTAGAAAGGTCCATGGAGCTCAAGCTGAAGGGAGTTCATCAGGACCCCCTGTCCCGGGATCCTTAAATTATAATATCATGATGCACGAGGGATTTGGAAAGGTCTTCTCTTGCCAGTTTTGCACATACAAGTCACCAAGAAGGGCAAGAATAATTAAGCATCAGAAGATGTATCACAAAAACAATTTGAAGGAGACCACTGCTCCCCCACCTGCTCCTGCTCCAATGCCAGACCCTGTGGTTCCGCCCATATCCCTGCAGGACCCCTGCAAGGAACTGCCAGCAGAGGTTGTGGAGCGCAGCATCTTAGAGTCTATGGTCAAGCCTTTGACCAAATCTCGAGGCAACTTTTGTTGTGAGTGGTGCAGCTACCAGACCCCCCGCCGAGAACGCTGGTGTGACCACATGATGAAGAAACACCGCAGTATGGTCAAGATCCTTTCCAGTCTCAGACAGCAACAAGAAGGAACTAATCTACCTGATGTGCCGAACAAAAGTGCCCCCAGCCCCACTTCCAACTCCACCTATCTGACCATGAATGCTGCAAGCCGGGAGATACCCAATACTACCGTCTCCAACTTCAGGGGCTCCATGGGCAACTCCATCATGAGACCCAATTCTTCTTCAGCTTCCAAATTTTCGCCCATGTCTTACCCTCAGATGAAGCCGAAGTCACCTCACAATTCTGGTCTAGTTAACTTGGCAGAGAGATCCCGTTATGGAATGACTGACATGACCAATTCTTCTGCTGACCTGGAAACTAATAGCATGCTAAATGACTCTAGTTCTGATGAAGAGTTAAATGAAATAGACAGTGAGAATGGTTTAAGTGCTATGGATCACCAGACATCAGGCCTGTCTGCAGAGCAGCTGATGGGCTCAGATGGCAACAAATTATTGGAGACCAAGGGGATTCCATTTAGAAGATTCATGAATAGGTTCCAGTGCCCCTTTTGTCCTTTCCTCACCATGCATCGACGTAGCATCTCTCGTCACATAGAAAACATCCACTTATCTGGAAAGACAGCTGTCTACAAATGTGACGAATGTCCGTTTACTTGCAAGAGCTCGTTGAAACTTGGGGCTCACAAACAGTGTCACACGGGTACAACGTCAGATTGGGATGCTGTGAATTCCCAGAGTGAAAGCATTTCATCCTCACTGAATGAAGGTGTGGTGTCTTATGAGAGCTCAAGCATCAATGGTAGAAAGTCAGGAGTCATGTTGGATCCCTTGCAGCAGCAACAGCCACCGCAACCACCACCACCGCCACCACCACCACCACCATCACAACCACAGCCACTGCAGCAGCCACAGCCACCACAGCTGCAGCCACCACATCAGGTGCCATCCCAGCCACAAACACAGCCACCACCAACGCAGCAGCCACAGCCACCCACACAAGCCGCACCTCTGCACCCATACAAATGCACCATGTGTAATTACTCCACCACAACTCTGAAAGGGCTAAGAGTCCATCAGCAGCATAAACATTCATTCTGTGACAACTTGCCAAAATTCGAGGGGCAGCCCTCAAGCCTACCATTGGAAAATGAGACAGACAGCCACCCCTCTTCCAGCAACACTGTGAAGAAAAGTCAGACCTCAATTCTTGGGTTGTCCTCCAAGAACAATTTTGTAGCTAAGGCCTCTAGGAAGCTCGCCAATGACTTTCCTCTAGATTTGTCACCCGTGAAGAAGAGAACCAGGATTGATGAGATAGCAAGCAACCTTCAGAGCAAAATTAACCAAACCAAACAGCAGGAAGATGCAGTGATCAATGTTGAGGATGATGAAGAGGAAGAGGAAGACAACGAAGTCGAGATAGAGGTTGAGTTGGACAGGGAGGAAGAGCCGACAGAACCCATCATGGAGGTTCCTACTTCCTTTTCTGCCCAACAGATATGGGCAAGAGATACCAGTGAGCCCCAGAAGGAGCCCAACTTCAGAAACATCACCCATGATTACAGTGCCACCAATGGGGCTGAGATTGAGCTCACCCTTTCTGAAGATGAAGAGGATTATTACGGCTCCTCAACAAACTTGAAAGATCACCAAGTTTCCAATACTGCTCTGCTGAATACCCAAACTCCCATCTATGGGACCGAGCACAATAATGAAAACACAGACTTTGGTGACTCTGGAAGGCTTTACTATTGTAAACACTGTGACTTTAACAACAAATCTGCCCGGAGTGTTAGCACCCACTACCAACGAATGCACCCGTACATTAAATTCAGCTTTAGGTACATCTTGGACCCCAACGATCACAGTGCAGTGTACAGGTGCCTGGAATGCTACATTGATTACACCAACTTCGAAGATCTCCAGCAGCATTATGGTGAACACCACCCAGAAGCCATGAATGTACTCAACTTCGATCACTCGGACCTGATCTACCGGTGTCGGTTTTGTTCATACACGAGCCCGAATGTTAGAAGCCTGATGCCACATTACCAAAGAATGCATCCCACGGTGAAGATCAACAACGCGATGATATTTTCAAGCTATGTCGTGGAGCAGCAGGAAGGGCTGAATACGGAATCCCAGACCCTGAGGGAGATTCTGAATTCAGCTCCCAAGAACATGGCGACTTCCACGCCTGTGGCTCGTGGTGGTGGTTTGCCAGCTACGTTCAACAAAAACACTCCTTCCAAGACCTTTACTCCTGAATGTGAAAATCAGAAGGACCCTTTGGTCAACACTGTTGTTGTTTATGATTGTGATGTTTGTTCGTTTGCAAGCCCCAACATGCATTCTGTCTTGGTTCATTATCAGAAGAAACACCCCGAAGAAAAGGCTTCCTACTTTAGGATCCAGAAAACTATGCGAATGGTGTCTGTGGACAGGGGCTCTGCCCTTTCTCAATTATCATTTGAGGTGGGTGCTCCAATGTCTCCCAAAATGTCCAACATGGGTTCCCCACCCCCCCCACAACCCCCGCCACCAGACCTCAGTACTGAGCTTTACTACTGCAAACACTGTTCCTACAGCAATCGGTCAGTTGTGGGAGTGCTTGTCCACTACCAGAAAAGACACCCAGAAATAAAGGTTACTGCCAAATATATCAGACAGGCTCCTCCCACAGCTGCAATGATGAGAGGGGTCGAAGGGCCCCAAGGCTCCCCCCGGCCACCCGCCCCCATGCAACAGCTGAACCGAAGCAGTTCGGAGAGAGATGGCCCTCCTGTGGAGAATGAGATGTTCTTTTGCCAGCACTGTGATTATGGGAACCGGACGGTCAAAGGGGTACTCATTCATTATCAGAAGAAGCACCGGGACTTCAAGGCCAACGCAGATGTGATCCGGCAGCATACAGCCACCATTCGAAGCCTCTGCGACCGAAATCAGAAGAAGCCTGCCAGCTGCGTGCTTGTCTCCACCTCTAACCTGGAGCGGGACAAAACGAAACTCCGAGCACTCAAATGTAGGCAGTGCTCATATACCTCCCCCTACTTCTATGCACTGAGGAAGCATATCAAGAAAGACCACCCCGCCCTGAAAGCCACAGTCACGTCCATCATGCGATGGGCATTTCTAGATGGCTTGATAGAAGCTGGCTACCACTGCGAATGGTGCATTTACTCCCATACGGAACCTAATGGTTTGCTCCTGCATTACCAACGAAGGCATCCAGAACACTATGTTGATTACACTTACATGGCTACTAAACTGTGGGCTGGGCCAGACCCATCCCCTCCCTCTCTCACAATGCCAGCCGAAGCCAAAACCTACAGATGCAGGGACTGTGTTTTTGAAGCTGTCTCCATCTGGGACATCACTAATCACTACCAAGCGTTCCACCCCTGGGCCATGAATGGTGATGAGTCAGTGCTGCTGGACATCATCAAGGAGAAAGATGCTGTGGAGAAGCCCATTCTTTCATCCGAAGAGTTGGCAGGCCCTGTGAATTGTGAAAACAGCATACCCACCCCTCTCCCGGAGCAGGAAGCTGAATGTCCAGAGGATGCAAGACTGTCCCCTGAGAAAAGCCTGCAGCTAGCTTCAGCCAACCCCGCCATATCCTCCACCCCATACCAGTGCACGGTATGCCAATCTGAGTATAACAACTTGCACGGTCTTCTCACCCATTATGGGAAGAAGCACCCTGGCATGAAAGTGAAGGCTGCTGACTTTGCCCAGGACATTGACATCAACCCAGGTGCCGTCTACAAATGCAGGCATTGCCCGTACATCAACACCCGCATCCATGGCGTCCTGACCCACTACCAGAAGCGACATCCGTCCATCAAGGTGACCGCTGAGGACTTTGTGCACGACGTAGAGCAGTCTGCTGACATATCCCAGAACGACGTGGAGGAGACAAGCAGGATCTTCAAGCAAGGGTATGGCGCCTACCGGTGCAAACTGTGTCCGTACACGCACGGCACTTTGGAGAAACTGAAAATCCACTACGAGAAGTATCACAATCAGCCTGAATTTGATGTCTTTTCCCAGTCGCCCCCGAAGCTCCCAGTCCCCCTGGAGCCGGAGATGACCACTGAAGTGAGCCCCTCCCAAATCTCTATCACTGAGGAGGAGGTGGGAGAGGAGCCCGTGTCCACTTCTCACTTCTCTACCTCCCACCTGGTCTCCCACACTGTGTTCCGGTGCCAGCTCTGCAAGTACTTCTGTTCCACGAGGAAGGGGATCGCCAGGCACTACCGCATCAAGCACAATAACGTCCGAGCCCAGCCAGAAGGCAAGAACAACCTCTTCAAGTGTGCCCTGTGTGCCTACACCAACCCCATCCGCAAAGGTCTGGCAGCCCACTACCAGAAGCGCCACGACATTGATGCGTATTACACTCACTGCCTGGCAGCCTCCAGGACCATCAGCGACAAGCCCAACAAAGTGATCATCCCATCCCCGCCCAAGGACGACTCCCCTCAGCTGAGCGAGGAACTCCGGCGGGCAGTGGAGAAGAAAAAGTGCTCCTTGTGCTCTTTCCAGTCGTTCAGCAAGAAGGGCATTGTGTCGCATTACATGAAACGCCACCCAGGGGTGTTCCCAAAGAAGCAGCACGCCAGCAAGTTGGGGGGCTACTTCACGGCCGTCTATGCAGATGAGCATGAGAAGCCCACGCTGATGGAGGAAGAGGAGAGAAGCAGCTTTGAGAAAGCCGAGGTGGAGGGTGAAGCTCAGGAAATCGAGTGGCTCCCGTTCCGCTGCATCAAATGCTTCAAGCTGTCCTTTAGCACTGCAGAGCTGCTGTGCATGCATTACACTGACCACCATAGTCGGGACCTAAAGAGGGACTTCATCATTCTGGGCAACGGCCCCCGCTTACAGAACTCCACCTACCAGTGTAAGCACTGTGATAGCAAACTGCAAAGCACAGCCGAGCTGACCTCACACTTGAACATTCACAATGAGGAATTCCAGAAGCGTGCCAAACGTCAGGAGAGGAGGAAACAGCTTTTGAGCAAGCAGAAATATGCAGATGGTGCTTTTGCAGATTTCAAACAAGAGAGGGTAAGGATATGTTTTGATTTCCCTTCCCCCAGGAGGCCTCTCATCACTGGTGCCCACATGCACTTCTTCGTTGCCAGCCAAACTGCTGCAGGCTTCCTAGTGACTTAGCTTGCCAGAGAGCTCAATAAGTCAATTAAACATTTCGAGCTTGATTATCTCCCATTCTGTGCTCATCCCTCTCCTTGGTCCCGTTCCCCTCCCTCCTTCCCTTTAACTCCTCCCATGGCTCCCCAGGGGAGGTTTGGGGTGGTTTCTATGTATGTTTTTCTGCCAAGTAGCTTTATCTGAAGCCTAGTTTTACAACAACGCTCGCTCTTTCCTAAGGCAGTGTGGGCTGTCTCTTGGTACCATTAGCACTTCTCAGCCATGTCTTGGTCTTCAGTGTTTGCTACACGAACCTAATGTCTCCAGGAGTAGATTTTATTTTATCAAGAAGTTCATTAATGGCGCAACTATGCAACGTTTCACCTGCCTAGTTGAAACTGGTTTGAAAACCAGATAACTTAGTGGCAGTGACAATGAGCTTCTGCACAGAAATCTTCTCTACTCACAAGCCGTAACGTATTTGGGTTTCAAAGACTTTGCATAGTAGGCAGCGTGCCATGATGCTGACAAATTTGTTATATAAAAATACTCGCCTATATCTCCCTTGGTTTTTAACCTGATAATCGGCTTTAAAATAAAGTATGTTAATAAACTGCAAGAATAAATTCCGACAATTGAGGGAGGGCTCGGAGTACTGATGGCTACCACTGTATTTTACCAGCCTTTTGGTCACTTAGAAGAGGTGCCAAAGATCAAGGAGAGGAAAGTGGTGGGCTACAAATGTAAATTCTGTGTGGAAGTGCACCCAACGCTCCGAGCCATCTGCAATCACCTCCGAAAGCACGTCCAGTATGGCAATGTCCCAGCTGTGTCAGCTGCCGTGAAGGTGAGAACTGGAAGGTCTGGATGAGCATTCTTGTGTGTGAGCGATTCGAGTTACTTACTAACCCCATTGCCTAAAGCAGCTCAGGAAAGAGCATCTCAGAATGCGGGCATTTCTGAATTATGCTTGGATTGGTTTGGCTTGTTTTGATTTCTTTGCAGGTTGGACCTTCCTCATCTTTCTGTTCAGGGAAAGGTCAAGTTTCGATCTGGTTTCCTTCCACGTGGATAGTTTGGTGGCAACAGAAGGTCCAGGATTCTCGGTCTAGGAGGCTTCAGGTCGTCCTTCTCTTCTGCGTTTAGTGCCATTAGCTCTTCATTCTTCCAAGTTGCCCGAGCTCTTGAGAGGAATCAAGTGGGTTCTGTTCCCATCGTCTTCTGCTCCTCTTTCTTCCTGACTTCTTACTGTTCTTATCTGGCTGAGGATGCAGAAAGCCTAGGAGAATCTCTTTGTCTTCTTATCCTGGATCCTCTGGGGACTGCAAAAGACATTAAAACTAAAAGCATTCAAGTAACAACCGACCCTGAAAGCTTTGGTTTGTCTCCTCCATCCCCTCTCCCATATGATGCTGACAAATGTCTTCCCTTTTCCCTCTGACTTTTATTAGGCCACCTGTTTTGAACATCATAATCCTAATAGCAGCCACCACGTCAGTAACCAAGCCACCATCCCCATCTCCAGGATATTGCTCAGCCCTATTATTTATTAAAACAGAAGTCATTTCAGGGTTCTGCCCTCTCTCTATGGGTACATGCAAATATATTTTTGTCATCTGCCCTTCTTGAGCTTACATCCCATTTTGCCAATTTAACATGAAGATAAAGTCTCTACTTTTCTTCATTGAAGACTGAAGCTTTCTGTCTTTTGGCAGAACAGTGGCAACCCAGGGATATCAGCAGTCAGCTTCTTTCATACACCACTGCGGTGTGTCCCAGGCTCGTTTCCTGGGATCACGTGAGAGAGACAGAGGGCTTTTCCTGTTTAATCAGGAACAGGAACTATCTCGAAAAACAGGTGACTTAAAACTAGGCTGCTCCTTAATTTTTTGAGTTGATTATGCAGCAGTCTCCAGTCACAGGGTGAAGTCACCATCTACAGGGTAGGGGGCAGACAGCAGGATCTTTTGCTTTGCTTCCTTTCCAGATAATGGCCCAACGCTCCTCAATGACCATACTACTTTGCTTTTCGTTCTCTTCCTTTCTTCCTCTCTTTTCTGTGAGCCACAACCCTAGCCCAACTTTATGTCAGCTTAGATGGGATTGCAGTTGGAATTTTCTTTTAAGGGGAAGAAGTGAGTGAAGTGTCCTCAGAGTGGGAGAAGCCCTTGTTCACATTTTGCAAACAGTAGCAACCTGTGTCCGGGTATGTTGTTCTAAAATCACCTCCACTGCATGAGGAATGGCATTTGGGCTTGCTCTCCCTCTAAAGGTAGCTGGAGAGGCAGGGGAGGAAGCTCTGACAAGAAGTGCTATTGAGTTTGGGAGAATGAAGGGAGAAAAAGAAAGCTGGGGGCAATGATGTTGGATATTTATTTTGTTGGTGGGGCATGTGTGTGTGTGTGGTTCTCTTAGCAGGAGGCGGATGACCCTGCCCACTTGTTCCTGGATGGATTGGAAGCAGCCAAAGACGCCAGTGGCGCCCTGGTGGGCCGGGTGGATGGTGAACACTGCTTGCTTGATGGAATGTTGGAGGATGAAACCCGGCCGGGGGGATACCATTGCAGTCAATGTGACAGAGTCCTGATGTCCATGCAGGGGCTGCGTTCTCATGAGAGGAGCCACCTGGCCCTGGCCATGTTTACCCGCGAGGACAAGTACAGCTGCCAGTATTGCTCCTTTGTTTCTGCTTTCAGGCACAAGTAAGTGCTATTGGGGGGTCACTAGTGGTTACTGGGGGAAGATGTCATAGTGGAAGGCACTAAGCTAAAGCAGAAGCTTGGATGAGTAAGAAGGCCCCACTCGTGGTTCACACCTCCTGCTCTGTTACCTGGAGCCTCAGTCACTTTTTCTGTAAAATGGGGCTGAGAACAGGAGATTGATCGGATGGCATTCGATTTGGCAAATGCAGGCATTTTAAAAATGAGAATTGGAGGAATCGCTATGATTTACCCAAAGGAAAAATGCAGCTGTGGAGAGTAGATGAGTCTCCTGATTCATCTGTCAAACATTCAGTCAAAATCTAGTCATTATTTGAGGAAGTAAAGTCCATTTGGAAAACTGATTTGCTAAAGAGGTAAAATTAGGACTGGTAACCTGTGTGACCAAAGAAACGTTGCTTGCAATTTTTCAAAAGACCTTGAAAGGTAAAGAAGTTCATGGATGCCAAAGAGTTGCTTGACATACAGGGAGATTGAGGAGAGGGAGCTTCCCATTACTCATCACAGCTTTGAAAGTGTAAATTTGGAACAAGTGTGTAAGGCTTTTTGGGGCCATGGAAAGAGGGGTGGTTTTAAGAACAACTTTTTGTTGCCTTTCTCTTTCAGCCATATAAAAGAGAGATAAATATTCAATAATGCATTTGGATAGTCTTGGATAAAGGTGACTAAGACTGACATGCTTTTTAAAACAAATTTTTTAATGAAATAAATGATGGACTGTTTGCTTCTTACAAAAGATAAAGGGCCAGTTAGTGGTTGTGGAACAGAAGAAGGAGGTGGTGGTTTCACAGAGGTTAGGATGGGTTGTAAACACTTTATTATTATATGGAGCCTAATATCTAATCTTTGTCATCAGATCCGTACATTGGCATAAAACTTGTAGGGTTCTCTTCAATTCATGAAGTATTTATTGAACAGCATCTATCACTTTGTCTGACTCGCAGTGGAACTTCAGTAAATAATTGTGAATAGATGAATATATCCTGTCCTAGGTAGTGTACTTTGGAGAAATATAAAGACACAGGCCGTGGTCTGTGGCCCAAGGGAATTTAGGGTCAAGGGTTGGTTTATGAAATTAAAAAAAATAAAAACCCCACTGACTCAGTAAAATAAAGCACGTCTTTGAAAATACCAGTAAAATACTATAATGTGTCAAAGAAGGGAAATGTTATGTCAACTTTGGAAGAGTCAGGAAGGTTTTATGGAGTAAGGAGCATTTGGGTCAAGTCTTAAAGTAGAAATATAGGACTTGAGTAGTTTGGAAAGGACATAGGATGTAGAGGAAAAGCTGCGGGAGGAGACCATGAAGCTGACTGGGGCCCTAGCTGGGGGTTCAGTTTGACTAATCCTTAAGTTACATGTAAAGGAATAGTGAAAGATAAGGTCTAAATACTCTAAAGGAGACCATATTTGGAGTTTTAAATGCCAGGAAATAGTATTTCATAATTTAAATTACTGGTAAAAGGAAGAGTCAAATTAGTAAAATAATTATAATTGGTAACATTTATTGCATCTCACTGTATACCAGGCACTGTACTAAGTGCCTTTAAGTATTACTTAATTTCATTCTCAAACACTCCATTAAGGTATGGCCCCATTATTATCATCTTATGAATAAGAAAAGTAAAGCCTAGAAAAATTAAGTAATTTGCCCAAGGTCACTCAACCTATAAGTAGTGGCTGAGATTTTATCCCAGGTAGTCTGACTCCATAGTGTGTGCTCTTGAGATGAAAAGAAAAAGAAAAAGAAAAAACATGGGGGCTGGGGACAAGGAATTAAGAAGCAATAATAGTAGCTAAGTAGCTAGTTCAAGAAGTTAGGGAATGATTGAAGGAATGGATTTGCCTGACTTGGAAAAACTAACTCAATGCATGAGATGAGGGACAAAGTAAAATACAGATGGCACCTAGGTTTTCAGTTTATTCACCTGGGAGAAAGGTTAGTGCCATTTATAGAAACAAGGAAATGAAGAAGAGAATTTGTTTTGTAGACAACTCTCTGATGGGTTTGTTTAGAACAGGATGAGTTAAAGATAACTAAAGGACACCCAGAGGGAGCTGTCCAGGGGCAATTGAAAATGTTGCTTTGGAGCTCAGGAGAGCATTATATGTTGAAATGGTAGCAGTACCGTTCCCACATGAGGCATTTAGAATGGAATTTAGTTCTCTGGAGTACTGATACAAATTAGAACTTCTTCCCACACCTTGTTTGGTAGATTTATTATTTTTTTAGGCTAATAATTATTATGAAGTACTAGGGGTTCGTTGTAATTAAATAACTCCCTTGTAAGTTGCTTCTGGAAGACTTACAGCAAACATGGCTGTGTGTATCAGAAGGGATGTGCAGCCTTTTGACCACATGACTCCTTTAAACATGCATGCACTTTACCTCCAAATTAATATAGACCCTGGAAACAAGACAGCCCATTGCAAGAAGGTCAGCCACTTCGAAACCTCCCTTCCTCACTCTAGTGTTCACAATGAAAGTAGAATTAGAATTCAAAAAGAAAGTCAGCTCTTTTCAAATGCTAAATTTCTCTAATTTCCATTCTGTTATTTGAATAAGTTAGAGGGCTAATTGATAGGCACTCTCACTGGCTTGGCAGGAAGCTTGAATTCACCGATATTGTACCTTCTCTTTTTAGATACACTCTTCCAATTATCAGAGCTATAAGAAGGGACAATAAAGATTCTTACCATGACCTGTTACCACTGCCATATCTCTAAATCCAAAAAAATCTCTTGATCTCTTCCTTTAGCTTCCTGTCCTCTTAGAGTAGGTACAACTCTTGAAGATTAATTAATTAAATTGATAAATGCCATTATTGAAAAGTAAACAAAAAGACTTTGAACGACCTAGAAGTAGGATTCCTGGAAAAAAGGCACTGAGCAAATCCTCTATGCAATTTTTAATCTTGTCATTTTTCTTTTCGTTTCCCTTCTACATCAAGTTTGGATCGCCATATGCAAACGCACCACGGACACCATAAACCATTCCGATGCAAACTCTGCTCCTTCAAGTCCTCCTATAACAGCCGGCTGAAAACACATATACTCAAAGCTCACGCTGGTGAGTTGTGCACTGATGATGCACAAGTTCTTTAGCACTCTCTGAGTTTGAAACCTGATGGTCTTTATTGAGTGAAACACTGTCCTGCCTTACACTTGAGAATATTATTCTTGGGATGGATGTATTTTCAGTTTTATTTTCACCTAGTAAAGAAAAAATAAAGAAAAAAGTAAAAGTTAAACAAAATCACCTAAATCCAAAATAATATGAAGCCTATGTCACCCATGTTATAGTTAGTTTGTTCGTGCTACTAGCAAGTTAGAATTAGACTGTTGGTGATTTTTACAGAAATTTCTAAATTGCCTGTACTTTCTAATGCTATTGCCAAGAATCGTTATATGTACTGAAAAGACTTTCCAGCTAAAATAAAGTTAACAACTTAAGGAAGTTAGAAAGGGCAAAGGGAACTCAAGGTGTGTGAGATTTTTCAAGAGATACCCTTAGATACGTTTCCGTACATAAGATAGGAAATGACTTTGGGTGGTGAGTGTCCAGGAGATGTACTGGTCTCTATCATATTGTTGTTCCATCTCATTATTCATTAGAAAAAAATTGGAAATGAAAGAAGAAACACAGTCAGTCATCTATAATCTTATCTGAAGACCACTGTTGTTGACATCTGATGTGTCACGAACATCCCTTACCCACCAGGCTCTGCACTAGGCATGTTATATGCATCATCTTCTTTAGTCGTACAATAGTCCTAAAGGGGAGGCATTGTGCCACATCCCTGTGCCTTGTATAACCCTTGGTCACACGCTGAACAGTGTTGTAGGAACCGCTCAGAACCTAAGTCCTTCACTTTTGCCAGCTCCTCATACTCTGTGTAAACAGGACCATGTCTCTTCACTATCTTCTGAGTGTTAGATTTTGTTGAACTGACTTAATGCAATAAAATTGCCCAGGGCTCCCAGCTGCCCCAAACTCCACTAGGAGTCAGGAATGGGACAGGGAAGTTAGCTATAGGGGCTTTTCTCTATCTTTTTGTATTTTTCTGTTTCTGGGAAATTTCTACTAAAGTCCATGAAGTGAATGGCTTCAGGGTTCAAATCACTCTTTTCTAACTTGTGTATATTGTAAATTATCCAGCTGGGACACTATCCTGGTGAGTTTTGCCCATAGGCCTTAGCTTCGTCAAAAGCACTTTTACCAGCGAAGGCTGGGAAGAGATGATTCGGCCTGTGGGAAAGACTTGAAGAGAGCATCAGAGTCTGCACACCGATGCCAGCATATTAAGCTGAAGTGTCTGCTCTTGGAGCTGACCCAGCAAACTGGCTCCCTGTGCTCACTGGCTGGCAAGAAGAGTGCATCCAGTAAGAGAGATTGGGAGCAATGTAATTCAGTTCTTGACATACCTTGGAACCTTGGCCTCCATGACATTGCTTTGAGCGACTGAGTGGGGCTTGGCTTCGAAAACGCCAGTACATTTTCTAAAAGACTCTTGACTCATCTTGTCTGTTCTAGATGGATTATTTTATTTTAAAGAAGAAAAGGTTATGTGTGCTAACCCAAACATCTGGATTTGAATTCTCTCTCAGGTCGTGCAACTCACAGCCACCAGTAAGGTTCACACAACCAAGCTTGCATTTAAAAAAAAAATGAAAAAATAGAATAAAGAGGGCAGTAGTATTCTATATATTGTCATATATATATATATTAGTAAACATCATACTCAGCATTGTGATCTAACTCCTAAAGAGATACAACTGACTGGTGTTCCTGGTTGGGTCCTCTGACTTTTTTGAACTTCTGTCCTTCCTTGTGCTTCGTGATGTTGAGCAATTCAAGTTTTTCTGTGGATTTCTTCAAGACTTTTTTGGAAATGCAAGCTCTGAGGGTCATCAGCGGTGAGAGGAAGGCTTAATTACAGAACTTGGATGCTATACTCACTCCACATGTGAACCCATTTAATAATTTTCATGGTGGCAGGAAAGTAATAATCTCGGAAAAGCAGGGGCAAAGAATGATCTTCCAATACCTGTTTTTCTTACTTTTAATCCTTAGACCACAGCTCTGTTCATTTTCACTGGTCCACAAAACTTTATGATTCTGTTTTCTCTTCTTTCTTCTCTGACTTTTAAATGTCACCTTAAAAATTCCTTTTAAAAATACATGTTCATTAGAGAAAATTTGGAAATGAAAGAAGAAATACAGTCATTCATAATCTTGTTATCTAAACACCACTGTTGTTAACATTTCATATATTTCCTTTCAGTCATTTTCTCTATAATTATTTTTAACAGTTGTAATTCTAATGTCATTGAATATATATATTTAGCCTTTGTATTTACTTTAATTTTTATGTTATTATAAACTCCAAGAATTTATTTTAATTGAATAAAATAAATCATCAATAGGATATGCCAAGATTTACTTGTTTCCTTATGGTTGTAAATTTAGGTTATTTCATACTTTTTTCAAGCATAAATGGTGCATATTTCTAAGTAAAACTTTATATTTATTAAAGGATATCTTCTTATTACTCTTTGAAATGGAATTGCTGGGTTGGAAACATGAGCATTTCTATGTCTATTGTTCTTAAAAGCGAAATGGCTTTCTGAATTGATCTTACCAGTGTATATATATCCAACAATTTAAGCATACCCACTTCACACTCTTAGTTCTTAAAATGTAATTAATTTAAAAGGTAACATATGGCAAAGGTAAATCCCATTCTAACTTAATTTGGTCATGGTGATCTGTGTTCTATTTCAGTGGCATAAAATTAATTTTAAAAATAGTGCTCATTTTTACTGAGAGGCACTCTTTATTGAAGAATATTGGAGATAAACACACACACACACATACACACACACTGTACCCCCTAAACCCCCATGTTTACATATACAGCTCCCTTCCTTAGAGAAATGACTTATTTTTGCCCATTTCTGTGCTATTGACTAGATAGGGAAATGGAGTTCTGTGCTGAGGTTTGTGAACTGGTCCAAAAATGTATATATGTGGGATGAGAACGTGTATAGTTAGCAAGGAAGTACAGAATAGAATAGCACAGCAGAGCTTGCACTGAATGACTTTGTGATTAAAAAGCCACTAATAGATCATTGGAATAATAATTAAGCATACTATTTTCTGTGACTGACAAAAAGGCAACCTTGAATGAAACCTGACATGGTCATTTCTAGTGTAGAGAGGGGGGAGAAGGGATTGGAAATTTTTCTAAAGGAGGTATCATAGGCAGTTGGGTTTTACTTCCTATTGGGGAATCAATTCATAGCTTCATTCCTGTAAGTAAAGCCCAAAATGAAAAAGGACCAGTTCACTAGATTCTGGAGCTCATGGGAGAGTTTCCACTCCAAAGGAGCACTGTGGTTGTGGCAGGTTGTTGGTCTGTGAGGTTCGTTCATAGAACGTGAAGCTTGAGAAGCGCTTCTCTAGCATGAGTTAACTGAGTTATCTTGTTTCCACCCCGGCCTTATACCCTTCTCCCCTCTTTTTCCTGTTCTATTTCTTGTCACCATCCTCTTCCAGGTGAGCATGCCTACAAGTGTTCTTGGTGCTCATTCTCCACCATGACAATCAGCCAGCTGAAGGAACACTCCCTCAAGGTCCACGGAAAAGCCCTGACCCTTCCCAGGCCACGGATCGTCAGTCTCCTCTCCTCACACTCCCACCACTCCTCCCAGAAAGCTACCCCAGCTGAAGAAGTGGAAGACTCCAACGGTAAAAATGGGCTTCCAAACTAGAATTAACCACTCAGGGTTGAGGTGGGCTGGGATTCATTGCCAGTCATTCTTTTTAGAGGAAAATCTTATATGAAAACATGATGGTTCAAGTGAAGGAAGAAATGTGAAAAGGTTGAAGTGGTGTAGAAGTTGGAGTGGGAAGCGGAAATGAACTTGTTGAGCGTCTGTGTGACGCCACGATGAAAATGAAAGTCAGCACTCATGGGAGTGTTGCTGGTAGCAAGAGATAGTCAAGTGGGATGGATTAGTTTTTGAATCGTTCCACTGTGATTTCAAGCAAGAAAGTGAATGGAGTACCAGGCCAATTTGTTTGTTTTTGTTTATATCCTGTCTTGTTCTAAAAAAGATGCGCTGTGAAGTGTTTGGGGTGACAGGTATGTACATTAATGACACAAAATTCAGAGTAGGAATGCAAAGGGTGAATGAGTGGGGAAGTATGTCTCATTGAGCCATGTGATACCTTAGGAGTGACATAGGGATTTCTTGCAGCTAAAGGATGCTAAGGAGGCATGAGTTGGGAGGAGTGTGTTACTATTTAGTTTTGGAGTTTCAGAAGAAATACAGGAAGCCAGGGAGAGGGTCTCCTTGATAGCAGTGTGACCAAAGCTATAGGGTAGAGAAAGAGAGTCCAGACCTTGGGGCCTGCAGATGTGGCATAGTAAGCAAAGGGATAGTTTATTGTTTTTATAAGACCAGGAAGCAGACCTGTTTTGATTTCTCATCTCACCTCAAATGATTGCAGAATCAGCTACTTGGAAAAGAAGTAGAGGAAGTCTGCAGATTCTTCGAGGTAGACCTGCTCTCTTCCAACCCCTTCTAATTCTTGAGTCCCTTCGGCGGGAGCCAGTTAGCTACCATCAGCTTGAATACTTCCCAGGTCAAGGAACAACTGTCTGCCAAGGTCTACTGTTACATTCTTGGGAGGGGCTTAGTGGACTGGAAAGAAAGCCGAACAGAAACCTGGATTTAAAATCTCACTTCTCTCAATAGTGGTCACGTTTCCCTGGGCAATCTTAGCTTCTTGTTCCCATATGTAAAATCGGGGATAGTGGTGTCTACCTCAAGCGATTATCTTCAGAGATTAATGAGAAAAGGTACACACCTGTAAAATACCTAATCCAGCCTCTGACACTTAGTAGGTATTTAATAAATGACTGTTTTATTTCTGTACTTTTCATCCTTTGTTTGCAATTCTGGCCTCTGGGACCATTTATAACAAGTACGAATTTTGGTTATTTTTAATGATTGTGTTTAAACCAAGAGACTCTTCAGATAACCTGACGATCTGACAGCCCAACTTGTCAACATGGTCTAATTCTCAGATTATCGAAAGAGTAAATGAGTAATCTTTATTCATGAGGCCTGTGAGCAGACACCTGTAGGAGGAAATGAAATGGTAAGTCCTAAGATGAAAAGCTGCTTTTAAAAAAATTTTTGAAGCTTGGTGGTCTTTCCTTTGCAAATCGTTTATAGTGTTCAACACTATAGTTCCTTACTGGTATCCCTGCCTTAAAGGACTTCTGTTTAACAAAGAAGGCCTGTTATGATGGCTACGACTTGTAATGACATGACCACACAATCTCCTTAGCTACTGTGTAGTAGTTTAAAATGTGGAAGGAAGCCTGTGGTGTTTTTTTTTTTTTCTTCTGGGAAAATTTAGAGTCACACATCTAGGACTGGGTGAGAGTACCTGTGGAAGGGTAAAGAAAATGTCCCCTTTTCACCTGAAATATTCTATTCACCAGGAAAGGTTGGTATATTGCAACCAGAAGGGCAAAATCTAACTTGACCCACATTGTAAGATCTGTATTAATGTGATTTTTAAGTAATTGTTTTCATCTGACATGGAAGCTACATTTGTGGAGCCGTTTGAATGGAACAGATTCATCTCAGTGCCATTGCTAGCGAAGGCTTTTGCTGGGATGTTTTTCTCAATGTCATACCTTCTTTTTCCTTTGCCTTTCTTCCTTGAAAGGTGATTCTCAGTCAGAGGTCAAAGGAATCCTTTAAACCCACCCCACTGCGTGTATTATTATCCTCTGCATAGACTAAGAAGAGTTGAGTTCAGTTAAATTCTTGAGCCTGTACTCTCTCCCGAGGACTTCGCTATGCACGGAAGAATCAGAAATGAGTATAGGATTTTTCTGGCCCTCTGACAACTTAGAATCAATTGTTTAGATGATATTATTAGCACTTACATTTGAGCTAACCATAACCCTAAGCCTCAGGCCTAACCTGTCTGGGAAATGATTTCAGATTCTTGGAGAATGGACTGTGGGGAGGGGTGGTTGTCACAGAAATACAACAAAGTAATATTGAGTAGCTCTCTCTATAACATGGATAGTCTGTTTTTGTTTAGGCACAGGGAAATAATTTGCAATATATAAAAGTGATTCTCAGTTTTCTTCTTATGAAAGAACATAGTAATTGAAAGCTCTGTGTGATAACTATTTAGTGAGACCTACACAGAAATCATTGGGCCTGTACTGTTTTTAATGTATATAAATGACCTATATCAATGGATCAGCAGTGATTAGTTTAATTTGATGACATAAAAGCTGATTAGATGAGGTAAACAAAAAGAAGGCTATTCACATGAATGAATAATTCTGTGGAAAGAGTAGTTAATAGTTGTTCATTCAGTAAGTATTTTCTTGAATCCTTATTATGGATTTTGTACAGTTTTGCATAGCCAAGAATGGCTAAGCAGGCCCAAAGTAGGAAGACTGCTAAGGAGCCGGATGGTGGATTCCTAGAAACAGCTAAGTCTACAGGATGGAAAAACAGCTGTGGGACTAGATAGTAGCCTGTAAATTATGCCTTGAATGGTGTTTGAAACACACATGTGAAATCCAATTGCACATTTTAATAGAGAGAAGCTGTGGGGCTATTGGCTCTCAGTTCAGGTTTCCCACACTGCAGATGCCAGGACAATGTGAACACACCAACCAAAAATGTGTTGCAGGCCTGGGGGGAGTCAAGATCCATAAAACCAGGGAAATCACCAGTGTATCTTTGGCTTTCTGATTCCCTCGTGAAAGATGTGAATAAAACAAGTTGACATGTTGCTGCTATTTGCAGTGGTCAAATGCTTGCCGTCTTGAGAGGGAGCCAGTCTTCTCTGGCAGAGGGAAACAGCCTGAAAAGGGATGTTCTTTCTAAGCTGCTCTCCCTCCCAACCCAGAGGAGGGAGAAAAGCGAAGAAAGCAAAAACGAGAAGGTAGAGGGGAAATTTCACTCCAGCTGCCTGGCCACACACCTCTTCCGTGCTTCAACCGTGCTCTTGGGCTCTGAGCTGTCAGTCTTGACATGTTTCACCAGCACACGAAACCTCTATATATTCATGATGATCAGTTGTTGGAAAGAAAAGCAACGGCTCTATGGTATTGGTTTTGTCTATAAGATAATGGGCAATGACACATAATTGCTATTCTAAACAATGCATTAAGGGGAAACAATAAGGTTGTCAACAAAGGGAAATGCTCTGCCGTGTTTGTGTTTACTGTGTTCCTTCTCCTGCCATGTACAACACAGGACTGGCTTTTATCCGGCTGTTTCCAAGTCTCTGCTTTCAGTACAGAAAAATACACATATACGCACAGCTGTAAAATAACCAAGAAACTAGGACAGTGTAGTTTAGCTATGAGATTTGTTTTAGGTCTGAGAAGCTATACAGGACATGGCCAATGGATATGTAACTTAAAATTCAACTATATGTTAAGTCAAGCCAGTGATGACATTCCATGTTTTTCCTCCCTCTAGTTTCTCCCGGGGACTAATAAGTTATTTTTTTTCTTCTATCTATGCAGTTATGCTATGGAATTGCCTGCTTTAGAAAATAGCTACTATGATGCATTTAGGACAAAAACAAAAATCAGACCAGGTACAAAGTGAATAAGGTGAATGATGGTAACATTGTTTGTTTATTTGTTTGTTTGTTTTGCCGGTGCCTTAGTTAGCAACCCAGAGAAAACACAAAGAACACTTGGTTGTGATATCCCTCCATTTATAATATAGAACTTGACATAGTCCACCCAAAAGAGAAGTCTGTGATATTAGAATTAATAGAAAAATGTTGCAAGGAGCTTTGCAATTTCCTTTTGTACAGATTTTTTAATAAATCTCAATTGGTTTTTCTCCTCTAAGCTCTAGAATAATACTTGACAAACACTATTTTTATCAAGACATTTCTCATCGAGGAACCACACGTACTTATTACCTCTCATATGAAAGTCTTCAGCGTTGCATCCAAAGTTCACCATTTAGTCATGCTTTCATCATTGCACAGTGGCTTCACTAGCAAATACTGACATTCCTGCCATCTCTCTACTTACTATCCTAAACATTTAATGTCTTCCTTTGTACTTCTACTCACTTTCAGTAAGCTCTGCTGGGAGGTTAGATGGATTTCTTTCCTGTCCGCTTTTCTGTACTAGTCCATGACTTTCACTTCCTTTAAGGATTGATTTTCACTGGCCCCAAACGTACTCTTATTATACTCTTGTATCCCTCATCTTCCTGGTGCTCTATTAGTACTTGCAGATATGCTATTTTTTCTGTCCCCTATTTTTCCAATATGGACAATTAGGTAAGTACTTACTAAATACTTATTATTTTCATGGACCCATGATATCTTGGAGGCATCGCAGTTTTCAGTTCTGTTAATTGTACTGGGTCCTCAAATACATTTTAACTCCACTAACCAAATTACACAGGATGAGTTTATTTCACTTCCGTTTAAGAGGCAGGTCAAAAGACATCTGAAGATGAAACCTTAGGGAATGCTCTAACATTAATTATCTGACACAATTAGTCTGCCGAGATAAAAAGATCTTCCTTGACAAAGAGCATTTTAAATGTTGTCATTGTTCCCTGCATGATGAGACCTTCTGTCTAGGTGAGAAGCTGAAGGTTAAGACAGGGTATAAACCCTTCTGTCCCTCAGAAGGATATAGAAAGTATGATGGAGCTGGAGAGATGAACATTTCTAGTATGGTCAGCTGTTAGCAGAGTTGCTTCTTGGAGCAAGTGCGCACAATTATTGATCTTAGAGTGGGCTAATTTGTTCTCTGTGTCTCTGTCAATATACAGTGTTTGGCCGCAGTTAAATTCAGATTCAAAGACGATACAGTGATAAACTGACCAACAAAACTTGTCAATGAGTAGAGGTTTCTGTTCTACCTGAAAACTTTTCCCATCAGACTTTTAAAACAATATATTGGTTAGAAGAGACTCATTTGGTGAGACTCCGTTTTTCTAAACATTAGAGATTGGCAAACTTTTTCCTTTAAAAAACATTTAAATTGACTCATAATAATTACACATATTTGTGGCATACAGTGTGATAATTTGATACATGCATATGATGTGTAACGATTAAATTAGGGCCATTAGCATTTCCATCACCTCAAACATTTATTATTTCTTTGTGTTGGAAACACTCAAAATCTGCTCTTTAAGCTGTTAGTAACTATACAATCAGTTGTTGTTTATTCTAGTTATCTTAAGATGCTGTAAAATTCTAGATCTTGTTTCTCCTATCCAGCTATAATTTTATATCTATTTACCACCCTAATGCCCTTCCCAGTCTTTAGTAACCACTATTCTACTTGCTACTTCTATGAGATCAACTTTTCTAGCTTCTACGTAGGACATAAGAATGTGCAGTATTTGTCTTTCTGTGCCAGCTTATTGGCAATTTTTTTCTATAAAAAGGGCCAGACAGAAAATATTTTTAGCACTGTAGGTCGTGCAGTCTCTGTCACAACTACTTAACTCTGCCATTGTAACATGAAAGTAACCATAGACAGTATGTAAAAAAAACAACATGGCTATGCTCCAATAAAACTGTATGTACAAAAACAAATTTGGGAAGGCCCATGAATGATACTTCACTAACCTATGTCATAGATGAGATGATTGGGGGGAATAATTACAGCAATACCCATGAGATTAATCCAGTCTTTAATAAATGTCATTCTGAGCCTTTATATTTAACATGTGGAATACTACTAGATGTCACTTAAAAATGTAACTTGACCTAAATATATTATTAGATTCATATATGAAATGTAAGGTATTAGATAAAGTTTTAAAAATATTAGTGCATGAATTACATTTAAGCTTAAAAGGAAAATCTTCTCTAAGAATTATGTTGAGTCTAGCTCCAAACTATCAACTCATTTTACCTTGGCTGCAGCAATGCTTGACAACTAAAAATTAAGATCTGGGATGCTTTATTTTTGAAGAGAAGCTTTTCAGATCTCTAAATAGGTCAGACATAAAATTCAACCTTTAAGAGGATCCAGTTAGTTGCTAGGGCATTAGCCCTTCCACACAGGTTCCAATTGCAATCAGATGGAAAGAAAAAATGAGGTGATTTCTTTTAAAATGACAGTCATGAAATGGAGACTCCCAAGTGAATAACTAATTGTAAAATACAAAAATTTACATCGTTCATAGCACATGAGATGTAAGACATAATTTTAATGGCTTGACTATAATTTTTAATAGGTTCTGCTGGTCTCAAAATTATCTGACCAGCTACTAACTAACCTTCTCTTTTTGGTATCAGAATTTCTACATCAAAATGTGGCCTAAAGTTCATTTTAACACTTACTATATTTCTATATCTCTACTGTAAAGACTTAAGAGGTCTACAATTTCAGTGGAGCAAAGTGGCATTGAAGACCCCGAATCTTCTGTTATTACCTGGAAATCTACAGGGATTAAACTGTTAAGACTCTACCTCAGTGACAAAGAGCAACCCTCCAAAATTATCACCACTCTGAACTCAAAGGTCATGTGATAGACACTTCCCAAGATACCAACCTGCCTGGAATTTCTGTGACTTTTTGAATTAGCCATAGTTTTGTGGCTAATATCATCCTTTGTGCCAGAGATGAAAACATTTCAAGTGTAGGCTTTCCATGTCCTGGGAACTTAGTCAACTAACTCATCTCCCTCTTCCCATGCCAACAAAAACATTGTTCATCAGAAATATAACCATATACCACTAAAGTTATTCGGAACTAGTTCCCAGAAACACTGGAGTTTGCTTCATAATTCCACATCTGACTTTCACATCTCTGGGTGAACTGCTTGGAGATTACCTCAAGTCTTCCAGACCTCATTTGTGGAAAGTATCTAGAAGGGAAGAAATCTACTTTATTCTGTAGCAGAAAAATATAGTCAGTCATTAGCTGAATCATCTAAAACAACTAATCTCAGTTATTTTTTAAAAGAAAGAATCTTTCCTTGCTTCTCATTGCCCACTTCAAATTTTCTGTCCCTGGAGCTGAAGCTAGTATTTTAGCCCAATTTTACTTGAGATAAAAATCCCTCAAACTGTCTTGAGACTTCTTATGACTCATAGGTCTCTCCACTCTTTCTGTTCTGTTTGAGAGGATTTTACACAGGCAGAAGGAAGGGTATTTGAGTTGGGAGAAGTCAAAAGAGTGAGCCGTGATTTAGAGGTAGAAATCCTTCAACAGCCGTGCTAGAGTCGAGGGAATGTCCTTGGAAAGATGGGTATGTAAACAAATAATTTTTTTAAAAATGGGAAGAGCCACGCCGTTGTGGCTCATGCCTGTAATCCCAACACTTTGGGAGGCTGAGGCAAGAGGATCTCTTGAGGCCAGGAGTTCAAGACCAGCCTGGGCAACATAGCAAGATCCCACCTCTATAAAAACATAAAAATAAAATAAAAGTAAATTCGTATGGAGGTGAGAATAAGATGCCAGAAATAACTTTTTAGCTACAATTATTTTTTTGAAAAAAGTAAATTACATACATTTTGATTGTATGTCCCAGGAAAGCATGTCCAAATGATACACATATTTTTGTTAACATGTTTTATTAACCGTAAATAACAGCCAACAGAAAAATCCCAGTGGTGGTGATTAAACAAAAATGGTGAAATAACAAATGGCCAAAAGTGACATGAGGGGAAAGTATACAGGTGGGAGAATCTGCTTGCCCTCTGCTGGATTCAGTCCCTTTCTGTTTAGGCCCAGGAAATGATATGTTCCTGTCACTGGGGCTCTTCCACTTTGCAAACAGTTTCCGAGTCATCAAGTTCAACCCAAAGGAAGTATTTGGCCGAGAGTGTAGGGCCCAGCTAAGGTTTCATTTCCTAGCACACTGCTTGTGGAGAAGTCATTCCAAGGCTAGGTTCTTCGGCTTCCATGGGGACACAAAACATTCTTAGATGACTCGCACAAGTCACTCTCTTACATCATATTTTATTTTGATGCACTGTGAGTCCTCCACCAGAGCTGCTATGTTAGCCACATTGAGAGATGCAGGACCTTCTAAACTCTTAACCTATGTGTTCATTTTTAGCACTGCTAGTTATTTTCTTCCCCCTTGGCCAGTTTGAAAGTCATTCATTCTGGTTTACATAAGGGTTCTGCATGTCTCTTCGTTCAATTCCCAAGTGATGAAAAATAATTTTTTTTATTCTACCAATTGTCTTAAATATGTCATCTGCTTTAATATGTCTAATGAATTGGAGGTATAAATGATTAATCTCATTTGAAAGAGAAGGGCACGAGGAGTGAAATGGTGAGTCAGACATCACAAAGCATGTACGTGGTGGAGCTGTTTCATTCACAGGTTTGTCCGATTCCGAAGCCTGTGCCCTTGAACTTTGTGCCTCAGTGGAGTCTAATAGCAAAAACACATACCCAAGAAATTGATCCAGAGTGGTGAAGCCTTGGCTGCTTATATGTCTGTGGGCTCTGGAATCTTCTAAAGGAAATGAAAGACAAGTATTTATTACTTACTGATATTTGGAGCTTAAGTTAACAGATGTACAGATAGTCTTAAGTTAAAAGACCAGAATAGAATAAAGTGAGAAATTGTGTGTCTGGATTTGAATGGCTGTAGCTGTGGATGTGAGAAGGAATTGAGTCATGTAGGGCTTCATGGAAGAGGCAGTACTCAAGCTGGACCTTGAAGGGTGAGTGGATGTGTACAGGTGGATGGAAGGAGGCAAGGAGGGAAGAGTATCAGCATGAGCAGATATACAGGAGAAAGCATCCTGGGACTGTAAAGAACCAGTGTGGCTGGAACAAAGGATGTGTGGTGAGGTTAGTGGGAGGGCAATTGGTGAGGTAAGGAGAGGGAGAGCGAGACAACAGGAGTACTTAACACTGGGAAGGGGACTTTGGATTTGTTAAGAAACACTCAATGAGGAAGACAGGCAGCAAGATTCCTTCCTCTCCAGAAGTGCCAGGGTACATTTGAGCTATAGGTGCATTCAGCTAGCATCAATAGGTCTTCAAGAAGGAATGTGCAATGAAATTAGTCATGGGTAGTAGTCATCCTCTTTTAAGATAGCTGCATAGAATTTTTACCTTCTGATGACAAAAGTAATACCAACTCATGACTAAAGAACAGCTCTATGGCAATACATAACAAAATGTAAGGGTCACCCATCATGCCAGCCTCTCTACCCAGAATAATCTCTATTCACAGATTGTCAAAGTCATCTAGATATTTGTTCTATGAATATACAAATATAGGTTGTCATGTAGTTTAGGTTGTTTTTTTTTTTTTACAAAAGTGGAACCGAACTACACAAACTATTTTTCTTTCATGTGTTTTTCTCTCACTTGATGGGTTCCATCCACATGACTTACTATAGTTTTGAAATATAAGGGTTCATATCTCAAAACAAAAATAATTCCTTTTCATATAATAAATATTGAGTACTTAAAGGTTTCAAATATATTTTTATGTATAATAAATTATATATATACATATATTATATTTAAGGTGGGATTCTCAGAATTATAGAAGGCATTTGAGACTTTGCCAATCAAAAATTCATTAACTTTATTTTATGACTCACTCACCTCTTCAAAAATTACTCAAGTAGAGTCTCTTTCCTCACTACTTACTTGAGACTTAATACGTTTACAATGTTGGTCCTTAAAAGACAAAAATCAAGATTACAGACTGTCTAGACCGTTCAGAGTAATGGGCTAGAAATAAGATTTTGTGAAAGGATAAATACAAAGTAAGTTGGGTAGCTGATGACCCCTGCATTTATTTCCATTCCTGGACTTGCCAAATATTCTTGTAATTATTAGCTACCTTACCTGTCTCTCCAGCTAAACTGTGTGCTCTCCAAGGTCAGGGACCATTTCTTATTCATTTCTAGAGCCCCAGCACTGGGTAGGCCATTCAATAGATATTTCTTAAATTGTTTTGAATGAGGACAGCAAAAGCAACCACACACAAGGAAAGCCAAGAGAACAATTTATGTGTGAACAAGCCTGGGAATCTGGAAAAAGCCAATGGAATCTGGCTGTGTGTATAGCAGGATGTGCCATCCCACGTTATTGCACGTTTCATTGATCATTCCCCCATCCTTGAGTTAACTAACTTCTCCCTTCCTCCCACCCCAGTGCCAACACCATAGCCCTTTAGACTTTCTGCAAATGAAGCAACCAATTCCTTTTTTTCCAAGCAGCCAGGGAGACAAGTGGGTGCCTTCCTTACTTTCTGCCACCTCTTGAGAGTACTTCTACTTCCTTTGTTTAATGGTCCTTTTTCAAATGCCTGCTTTCTGCTTATTTTCTTCCTCTCTTTTGGAATATTCTTTTGTCTTCCTCTATGAACTCAGTGACTGGCTCACAGCCTTCCTTTCTAATCCAAATGTAACCTTCATGCTCTGGAATTACAATAGACTACACTCAACAGTAATAACTCAACAGACACTTCAGTCGCCTCAGCCAGGGAGATTTATCTCCTTCCTGACTGTTCTCCAGCTGCCCACCCGTGGCCAAATTCACCATAACAGCTCTGTCTCCAGCACCTCAAATCTGCCTTTACTCTGACCACTGCAGGTAGTCTCCTTCCCCATCCAACCTAGACCTGACCAGAGGGTTAGCCATTTCAAAGGGGCTTTCTTCAGCATCCTGGTTTCTCTCGCCCCCTTGTCCTCTGGTTTCCAATTTACCAGACTCCAACCCTGAATAACCTTCACTCCTGCCCTTCCTCTGATATTAGCCAGTCTTTCTGATTCTAACCTCCATCTTTTCCAATCTGTTTTCCAGGGTATCTTTGTTAATCACAAATCCAATTTACTTTTCAAAATAAATTTGAACTGAGTCAGACTTATCCCTATGTAATGTCAGTTTATGCTTAAGTATTTCAAGATATTTTCTTAAGTGAAAGAGGCAGGAATAGAGCCACAACCAATGTGCTAGAAGTTACAAATAGCTGTAGTCTATCTTACGTATCCCAAACTGAAGGGAGTGAGCAGCTGTATGGTTAGTAGCTGTGGCAATCACAAATTATTGTACTTGTGAGTTGTGATTTTATTGTTACTCTGATTTTATAGTATTTTAAAATTTTGCCCATGGGTAAGTTTTTAATTAGGAATAGAGAGAAGGAAAGATGAGGAAATTCACATCAACCTTGCATGTAAGCAAGAATAGTGTCATCAATATGTCTGTTAAAAGAGACATAATAATTATGATAACTAAACCACAGGCAGACAGTGAAGTATAAGTGCAGTTCCCTATTAGCACTTTAAAATTTATAAATTCTGTGTGGTGTTATATGAACAATAAAATAAGATGATTTTTGCTAATATGGTTACAGTATCCTGTTGCATCTTAGCTATTTTATCTCCATAACAGAAGTCTGGAAAACAATAACTCTTTAAAAAATTAAGTTCAGGCCAGGCGTGGTAGCTCACACCTATAATCCCAGCACTTTGGGAAGGCAAGGCAGGAGGATTGCCTGAAGTCAGGAGTTCAAGACCAGCCTGGCCAACATGGTGAAACCACATCTCTACTAAAAATACAAAAATTAGCCAGACGTGGTGGCAGGCACCTGTAATTCCAGCTACTCGGGAGGCCGACGTGGGAGAATTGCTTGAACCCAGGAGACAGAAGTTGCAGTGAGCCGAGATCATGCCACTGCACTCCAGCCTGGGCGACAGAGTGCGTCTCCATCTCAAAAAAAAAAAAAAAAAAAAAAATCTAAGTTCAAGTTTAAATAAAATATTCAAAAGATTTGCTTTTTCTGTTTTAAAATGAAAGCTTTTTAGTTACTTTTTGAATAGCTTCATTATTATGTGCCTCTACCCCTATAACTTAACTAAAAGATATGTAGTACTTTTCGCCATACTTCTTTCTCTCCTAATTATTTGGGGTATTTTCTAAATCACGGCATGCCTAGGAGAGAATGTTGAGTAAATAGATATCACCCACTGTGTGTTGCCAAGAGCAGAATAAGAGTTAGAGAACCTGAGGTTAGAGAAGTAATTCTGTGTAAGTGTAGGTTTAAGATTTATTTATTCGTTTATTATCTTTTTCTAAATTGAGATAAAGCGAAAACAAGGGTAAGAAAGAAGCTTTGAAAACTATACTATGCTGCACACATTGGTGGTTGTTTTTATATTAATTATCATAATCCCAATGAAAAGAGGTGACTCTACTGGGACTGGCCATATAAAGCCACTGTTAACAAAGTACTGAGAGCAGCCCAGCCTCACAGCCCCAGCCCAGGTGGAGCAGCTCTCACTGTGCCCCTGGGCTTCCTGTATCCAACGGGGAAGGAGGGTTGTTGACAGCAATGAATCTGCAACATTTGACGTCGCCGTAAGCCTGTCCAAGTTCCACCCCAGGCCTTCTTGCTTGCCTCGGCCCCAATCCGGCACTCTCACCCAGGGGAAGCATCCAAATGTTCCATGGAACCTCTTCCCCAAGTCATAACAGTTTTTGTTTTTTTGTTTTTTTTTTCCAGTGGAATTTTGGAGTTGTGATGCTGTACTGGCATCAAGTGTGACTCTTGCGGTATATTGCTGGGTTCATTTTGATTAACCAAATACCAGGAGGGATCATTTTCACCCAACTGGAGCTAGTGAAAATTAGGGGCAAATGATTTTTTTGAACCCAATTCTCCATATAGATCATCTTTACTTAATGGTGTACAGATCACACTGGAGATGTTGGAACCCTGAGTTTGAGATTTGGCTTGAAAGCTGCTGCAGGCTCAAGTCCAGGAAGTATCATTCACATTGTCGTTAATGAAATGTGCAGCCTTAGGCAGAGGTCCTGTCTAGCTCCGTATCACACATGCATGTCCTTAGTTAAAGCATTTACCCTCTCTGAGCCTTGCAGTTTCTAATATGCAAAATAATGATGCCTACTTTATGGGGTTATTTCAAGGATCAAATGAGATAATGCAATGGAAGTACTTTCATATTCTAAATTACTGTAGAAATAGTAGCTATTATGAAAATACTACAGTAGAAGCAAATTTGTTGTCAATTTATGATCATTTTTAATCAACCATAGAATGGGTTTAAGTAAAAAAGGAAAAAAATTCACATCTAGCCTCAAGCTGAATGAAGTTTCCTTACATCATGAGCTTTATTGGGAGCCTAAAACAATTCAGTGTTTGCAAGGTGGTGCTTAATCTGGAGCCTTGATGATATAAACTTACCTGAACTTCAGGACTTAGTTGAAACCACCCACACAAGAAACTCCTTAGCACTTGATACTCTAATGGGCTAGTGGAATGCGTTGATGAGTCCCAGTGTGCGACATCATTACTGTGGTTATTACTGACATTAATCGATGATCATTTTTAATTAATGATAACTATCACTTATTGCATGTCTACTGGCGGAGTAGTTTATAAACGTTGTTTCATTTTATTTAAGCCATACAGCAATCCCATGAGACAGGGACTTCCATGACTAGCTCCTTGCTGTTTAGGAAGGAGGAAAATCGGCTTAAGCAAGTTAAGTGGTGTGGTGGGTCATAGTTAAATCCAGTAGAGTTGGGGTTAGGGGGCACATCAGTCTGACTCCAAACTTTGTTTACCATGTCACTGCTTCCCTAAGCCTCAGTTCTTAGATGTACTGTTTTTCCCCTGGCAAATCTTAAAAAGGTTATACATATGAGCCCCAGGAAAGTGTTCTGTGTTTGAAATATTAAAGCCATTCTTGGATGTGACCTTCTGCAATCTTACCTTCCAAATCTCTTGGAAGGAAAAAACCAATAATCCCAACTTCTACTTTCTCACCACTCACTCTTTGCTTTTTGTAAACTACTAGACTCAATGTTCTGCCTTCAGCATTTTATTGAAACCACTTTTGTGAAGTGATCTAATACTGGGTAACTGCAGTGGCATTTTCTCGGGAAGGAGGCATTCCTTCTTGCTGTTTACACCTGCTGCCTCCTTGGCTCCCCCTCCCTGTCTCTGGAATTCCTTGCAGCATGACCTTGATCCCTATGACTATAATGAAATGGCTTTCACAAGGATCATCAGTGATTTCAGTCAAACAAGGTCATGGCCGCTGCTCTTTCTTCATCCTTCTTTTTCTGTCTGTGGCATTTAAAACTGCTGACCTTTCTCCTGGGGAAATTCTCTTCCCTTGGTTTTGGTCCTGCTATGTGTTTCAGGCTCTCCTGCAACCTCTCTGATCATGCCTTCCCTTTACCTTGTTTTTACTACCTTTCTCCTGCTCCCTTTACATGTACTTGGGTCTGGTTCTCAGTTCTCTTCTCTGCACTCTGTCTCTCTTTACAAACACAGGAAGTCTACTTGCCCTCTTCTGATGCCACCAGGACTTCCAGTGCTAACCACTCATGTTAAGTCTGAGACCCTCTGTTCTATCTGCTCCCTACCTTCTCCACCTGTGGGTCTCATTCAACTTCCGTTTCAAAGGTTCTAAAATGGAATTCATTAATTTCCCACTAAACTTCTCCTTCTGCCAGAGCTCTTGGGACCTAGCTAGTATCCTCTGCTACAAGTCTTGTTGGACCTACTTTCCATCAGCCAGTCATTTGTTGTTTGCTAAGTCCCGATGTTTATATCACCTTAATTCTTCTCACATCCATCTCCCTCCTTCCTATCCTCATCTCTTACCTAAGCCATTACCATGTTTATCCCACCTGCAAAGTCCTCCATTCATTCTATTCTAAGCAAGGTTAAGAATTCATATCATCCTCCTATTCAGAAGTCTTTAATAGCTCTGCATGGCCTGTGTATTAGTCTGTTTTCACACTGCTGTAAAGAACTACCTGAGACTGCGTGATTTATAAAGAAAAGAGGTTTAATTGACTCACAGTTCAGCATGGCCAGGGAGGCCTCAGGAAACTTACAATCAAGATGGAAGACAAAGGGGGAGCAAGGCACGTCTTACATGGTGACAGGAGAGAGAGAGTGAGGGTGGGAGAGGTACCATACTTTTAAACCATCAGATCTTGTGAGAACTCACTGTCACAAGAATAGCATGGAGGAAGCTGCCCCCATGATCCAGTCACCTCCCATGAGGTCCCTTCCTTGACATGTGGGGATTACAATTAGAGATGAGATTTGGGTGGGGACATAGAGCCAAACCATATCAGCGTGTTTAAAAGAGGAAGAAAAACAAAAAACAAAAAACAAAAAAAACTCAATCAGTATTCTCCATGTTTATACCCAGCCTGTTCTCTTTCCATCAGCTGCTTCATTCTCCCGATATTCTAGCCTAATTGGAATGAGCATCTCTCTCCTCACCCTTTTGCCTCTGTTCATGTTATGTCCTCTTATCCTTCATCTCCACATGCCCAGGCGCTACTTGTCTTTCAAAGCCACGTGCAAATTCCTTCATTTCTGTGATGCAACAGTGATCTCCCGTGATGTGAGTCAACTCTTCCTCTGAAATCCCTCAATGCTGTGCCCTACCTCTCTTGAGAACATGTAGTTCAGTCTGCTGACTCCATAATATTACCAGGAGGGAGCTCTTTAGGAGCAGGGTTTTTGTCATGTCTTTATTCTAAACAATGAATGTAAGACTGCTTCCTTCCTAGAGTAGATGTCCTGTAAATGTAAAATGAAAATTTGTTGTGTCCTGTAAATAGTCATGGTAGTAAAGTAGTAAATCAAGATTGGAATGGTTTTTTGACTCCAAAGCCCCACTGTCTTCTGGCCACGCTGCGAACAACAGATAATGGACTTGTGGGCATTTGATTGAGCACTCACTCATCTTAGTGTGTGTTGCTCTAATCTCCCCTAACAACCTGAGAGCTCTTGAAATATGAGATCTGATTATCTTTGTATCTATCAGATATCTAACATAAAGGAATACCTTGGAGATAATTGTGGGTTTGGCTCCAGATCACCTCAGTAAAGCAAATATTGCAATATACAAGTCATACAAATCTTTTGGTTTTCCAGTGCACGTAAAAGTCATGTTTATACTATACTGTAGTTTATTAAGTATACAATAGCATTATGTCTAAAATATATACATACCTTAATTAAAAATGCTTTATTGCTAAAAAATGCTAATGATTATCTGAGCTTTCAGTGAGTCATAATCTCTGCTAATGAAGGATTTTTGATTAGATGATGGTGGCTGCTGACTGATCAGGGTGGTGGTTGCTGAGGATTGGGAGTCGCTGTGTCAGTTTCTTAAAGTAAAACAACAATGAAGTTTGCCACATTCATTGACTCTTCCTTTCGCAAACGATTTATCTGCAGCATGCAGTGCTGTTGCAGTGCCGTTTGATAACATTTTACCCACAGTAGAATTTCCTTCAAAATTAAAGTCAATATGCTCAAACCCTGCCACTACTTTATCAACTAAATTTATGAAATATCCCAAATCTTTTGTCATTTCGACAGTGTTCATAGCATCTTCATCAAAAGTAGACTTCACCTCAAGAAACTACTTTCTTTGTTCCTCTATAGGAAGCAACTCCTTGTCTTTGCAAGTTTTATCATGAGATTTTTATCATGAGAATCAGTCACCTCTCCAGGCTCTACTTCTAATTCCTCTCCAGGCTCTACTTCTAATTCTAGTTCTCTTGGTGTTTATACCACATCTGCAGTTACTTCCTTCACTACAGTCTTAAACCCCTCAAAGTCATCCATGAGAGTTGGAATGAGCTTCTACAACACTCCTGGTAATGTTGGTATTTTGACATCCTCCCATGAATCACAGATGTTCTTAATGTCATCTAGAATGGTGATTCCTTTCCAAAAGTGTTTTATTTTACTTTGCCTAAGTCAGAAGAATTCATCAGAAGAATCACTATCTATGGCAACTGAATCCTTATGACATGTACTTCTTAAATAATAACACTTGAAATGGAAATTACTCCTTAATCGATGGGCTACAGAGTGGATGTTGCGTTAGCAGGCATGAAAACAACATTAATCTTGTATAGCTTCATCAGAGCTCTAGGGTGATGAAGTTCATTGCCAATAAGTAGTAACATTTTGAAAGGAATCCTTTTTATCTGAGTAGTAAGTCCCAACAGTGGGCTTCAAATATTTAGTAAACCATGCTGTAAACAGATGTGCTATCATCCAGGCTTTGTTTTTCCATTTATAGAGCACAGAGTACAATTAGCATTTTTTTTTTTTTTTTGAGACAGAGTCTCGCTCTGTCACCCGGGCTGGAGTGCAGTGGCCAGATCTCAGCTCACTGCAAGCTCCGCCTCCCGAGTTTACGCCATTCTCCTGCCTCAGCCTCCCGAGTAGCTGGGACTACAGGCGCCCGCCACTTCGCCCGGCTAGTTTTTTTGTATTTTTTAGTAGAGACAGGGTTTCACCATGTTAGCCAGGATGGTCTCGATCTCCTGACCTCGTGATTCGCCCGTCTCGGCCTCCCAAAGTGCTGGGATTACAGGCTTGAGCCACCGCGCCCGGCCGTCAATTAGCATAATTTTTAAGGACCCCAGGATTTTTTGAATGGGAAAAGCACTGGTTTCAACATAAAGTCACCAGCTGCATTAGTCTGTACCAAGAGTGTCAGCCTGTCCTTTGGAGCTTTGAAGCCAGTTATTAACTTCCCCTTAGCTGTGAAAGTCCTGGATGGCATCTTCTTCCAATAAAAATCTGTGGTGCCTACATTGAAAATCTGTTGTTTAGTGGAGCCAGCTTCAACCATTATCTTAGCTATATCTTCTGGATAATCTGCTGCAGCTTCTGCTTCTGCGTCAGCACTTGCTGCTTCACCTTGCACTTTTCTGCTTTGAAGACAGCTTCTTTTCTGAAACCTTATAAACCAACCTCTGCTAGCTTCAGACATTTCTTCTCCAGCTTTCTCACCTCTCTTAGCCTTCATAGAATTGAAGAGAATTAGAGCCTTGCTTTGGATTAGGCTTTGGCTTAAGGGAATGTCGTGGCTGATTTGATCTTCTATCCAGGCTACTACAACTTTCTCCATAATCAGCAATAAGGATATTTTGCTTTCTTATCATTCATGTGTTCACTGGAATAGCGTTTTTAATTTTCCTCAAGAACTTTTCCTTTGCATTCACAACTTGACTAACTGTCTGGCACAAGAGGCCTGGTTTTCATCCTGTCTCAGCTTTCGGCATGCCTTCCTCACTAAGCTTAATCATTCCTAGCTTTTGATTTAAAGAGAGAGATGTGTGACTTTTTCTTTCGCTTGAACACTTAGAGGTCATTCTACTAGGGTTAGTCATTAGCCGAATTTCAATATTGTTGTGGCTCAGGGAATAGGGAGGTCCAAGGAGAGGGAAACAGATGGGGGACATGGCTGGTCAGTAGAACAGTCAGAACACACACATTTATTGATTAAGTTTGCATCTTACATAGGCACAGTTCATGACACCACAAAACAACTAAAATAGTAACATCAAAGATCACACATCACCGTAACAGAAATAATAATAATAACATTTGAAATATTACAGAATATTGCATGACATGGACACAGGAAATGAGTACCTGTTGCTGGAAAAATGGTGTCAATAGACTTATTCGAGTTAAACCTTTAACTTGGAAAAAATGTAATATCTATGTAGTGCAATAAAGCAAAGCCTAATAAAATGAAGTATGCCTGTATAGTACATATAATATATGTCGTGAGTAATCAAACCACTTATAAAAAGCTAAGACATCCAGAAGAATATTGCATCACTTTGCAAAATAATATTTTGATCACTGCTTTAAGTCTAAATGAATCTAGGAAATATGTATTAAGCATCTGAGTTGACACATGGATGTTAAGACTAAGAGAAAAATGCAGACCTAGAAATATTTTGGATGTTGCTGAGGGTTTGTATTTGGGAAATAGAGCAAAGGGTGGCTGATGATTACACATTGTGGTTTGCAGCACATGGATAAAGCACTTGGTCACCTGTTCTACATTATTGTTATTATTTGCACATGAAGGATTGGTAGGGAGCAGAGAAGGTAGCCTACTAAGTTCCTTTCTTTCCTTCCCGTAGGTAGGGCCATAGTCCATTTGAGATGTGAGTGTATTGAGTTCAGTAGAAACAGTTAGATGAACAGTTCAGATGAACAATTCTGACCTGCTAGTAAAATCCCGAGAAGAAAAGATGGTGTTTTCTACTTAACAAAACAAAGTATGGAATCATGGGGTGCTGATGATACTCCATCATCACTAGGGAATGTGCTGCCAGTTGGTTTTTCTCACAATGGGAATGCATTTCTACCAAGCTGCCTTTCCCATCTGAGAGGTCAGGACTGTGGGTACAATTTACAGACAAAGGTAAAACTGGGAGGCCACTATTTCACCTGCCTGCTGCTTAAAACCCTTCAGTAGCTGTCTACATTGCCTTCAGAATAAATTCTGAGCTCAGCGTGGAAAGCAGTTCATTGGACCCTACATTTCTCACTGGGATCAGTCCTCACCACTTCTTCCCTTGTGCTATAGCTGCACTGAATACCCTGTCTTTAAAAGGGTCCTGTTGTCTCACACTTTAGCCCTTGCTATTCCTTCTTCCTGGAATGCCCTTCTCCACTTATTTTCTCTTCAAATTATTTTGTAGCTCTATGGTGGGAAGAAGGCACCTCTCAGCACAGAGTCTAAGATTTCTCAAAATGAGTAGTAGGCAAACACCCCTGAAGAGTAACCCATACTTAGCTGAGCCAGAAGTTCCCAAGGAAGCTGAGATACCCTCATCAATCCTGAAATAAAATCCAAAGATCCATCACACTGAGAAACTGATGATAACATTCCTCGTGGGTAGCAGGGAGAACCAGACAGTCAACCAATACATATCCACTGTAGATGAGGTGGCAAGAAGTACTATCAAGAGAAGAAAACCAAAGTGAAGGGTAGAAAGGATGGGAGTTGGTGTGTCAGGGAAGGTGGCTAGGGAGGGCATCATTGATGACAGGAATGATGGAGGCCAAGCCTGTCAATTGGATACCAAGAACCTTGCTCAAAGCTACAGGTAATCTTGAAGAATATTGAAAAGGAAATAGACCCCAGAATAATTGCCAGGAAAGCCTATACAGCTTGGGAATTGAATTTGCCCTGAGATGACTTTTTGAAGCAAGTTGATTTGTGACCATTCCGTGTGCATTGTTAACTAACAAAATAGGAATGAATCATTCTCTCTGTGGTATTATTCAGGTTGAGCCCTGCCTTTGAGCTGAATCCAAGCCCCACGATCAATCCCCTCCCCACTCAGCCATCTCCACCTACAAAATCAGCGGACAAGTTGCTGCCATAAGTAGCAATGCATTTGGCTCTGCCAGAACTGGTCAGTCAAAAAGTAGCCTCCAAGCAGCTACTATGTGCGTAGAGCTGGGATGAATACTACGTATTTTACAGCTGTGTCGGAGATCCCTGTTCCACTTGGTTCTGCAGTCCAGTAAAGGAGTCCAAATGCTTCCATCCATAGAACATACTCCATAAACACTTATTTGGTGGAGAATTGATATGATGCAGACTTCATTGCTGTGGAACTGAGGCCCTTGCAAGCACTTGCTATGTGCTAGTCACTGGACTTCACACACTGGTCTTATATAATCTCCAGAGCACCCTATGAAGTTGCCAATGTTATCTTCTCCACTTGACAAATGAGAACACAGAGGTCTGTTGGGTTAAAAGTTGCTGCAGACCTAGGAGGAGGCTCCTCAACACACTCTGGAGAGCTGAAAAGTTGTCTGTTTTCAGTTCCTGGGTTTTGCCACCTATATAATGGGAAGTAATAATTCTCATTTCATAAGGTCATGGTGAAAGGCAACAAGAGACTTTATAAAAAGCACCTGACACAGATGCTATACAGAGCTGGCTAAGACAGTGAAAGGTGAACCTGGATCTCACTATCTGATCTCTCCAGCTTCTTGGAAATTTAATACCCTACACCTCAGTCCAGCATCACTGGGCAACATTTCTGTGGGTGAGTTTGGAGTGGGTGGAGGAGCTATCCTAAGGGAACAACCTACTGCTTTAACGGTGATTAAAAATATAGCTTAACCTAGAGCGAGGTTTTTCTTACACTACATGGAAATAGGTGAAAATAAAAGAAAAAAAGGGTAAGAAACCCACTGGGTTTGTTGGCTCAGAGACTCCCGCTCGGGGACAATTTTAGAAGAGCTCTGTGCTTTGAAATGTGGCTGCTCATTCTTGTTCTTGATCAACCATAGCCTTTCTCACCTGATTTCCGTATAGCATCACTTAGAGCTCTACGTGTATCTAAATATATATATATGCTTATACCCAGATGTGTTCTTTCCTCTTGATTATCGAATCTTTTAAGAAATCTCCACAGTTGTTCCCTCCGGGCTCTCACAGCACTGTTCATAGCAAGCCATCAATTGTGACCAACTCCTTGAAGTCAGTAGGCATCTTCCCTCCAGTCAGGTCTTGAGGAGGAAGAACTGTGGCCTTGCCCACGGCCTGTGAGCTCTAAATACCATCTGAGGTTGCTCACAAGCTCTCTACGGTTGAGGCCAAGTCATTTATATAAAGAGGCTTTTGTGCTCAACACTTTTTGTTGGATTTTTTCAGTGTGGTAAAGACATCTATATGATCTAAACGAACAGCAGGAAACCTGACTTCCTCATCACACAATTCAAAAGACTCACAGGTGAATTATGCATTCGGTATTGTGAGAGCTTCTCAATTAACAATGGCAGATGCCACCCAGAGTTTCCTCCAAAAAACGTTAGAAAAAGGATCCTTCACCACACATTCGTTTCCCTACAAGTTTCCTGCCTGTTTCAAGGAGGGTTTTTAAGAACACACACTTTGAATTACAAATACCGTTTAATGAAGAAGGAATAGCTGCAGTGGCAGAAAAAACAAATACACATTTTTGGGACTGGGCATTCAGGACCCCCAGGTTATGCTTCAGTTTCTTCACTGGTTACCTGGGCAACATAAACCCATCTCTGCTTTTCTGAGCCAGTACAAGTCCTTATGCAAAATGGATAGTCTGTATGCTGCATATCTGGGATGAGTACATTTCTGATGGAGGAAAATTGGTAAAACAGTGTATGCAGTGAAAATTTGGTTCTAAACACCTGAAGGTAACCCATGAATACCTTCTCACAGATTGCAAAGGGCTCTATTTGTATGGTCTCAGGTGTTGATTATTTATCAAAAAGCCATGATGCATTTAAATACATGGTACCCATTACATCTGAGCATCTCACAAACATCAATGCCTACTGATGGGTGAAAAAAATGACAGATAGAGAGCTGCATACTGAATCATCTCAAGTGTCTTCCAGATGTGCTGATAGCATCTGTTTTGAGTTTTGGCTTATAGCTAATTTAGGGGCAAGACTAGAAATTAATGCCTTTGGCTTCTTGAGACAGCCGTGGATTCTGAATTACATTGCATTCAAGTTCTTAAATGTTCAGAAGCCATTGTCCATGTAATTAAAAAAGACCCAGGCTTATTTCAGCAAGCGTGGTTCAGTGTTTCAGTAGGAAGACTCTTAAACCTCAGTATCCAAAAGAGAGAGAGTAACTTTTGATCAATTCCATTTTCTTTTTAAATCTGGGTTTTTGCAGAACAGTATTTTCAGTCTGTACTCTTTTTTTTTTTTGGATGTTTTTAACATGTTTGTTGAGCACTTGCTTTAGACCAGCCGCTGGACTAAGTTCTGGGGTACATCGACTTGAAACAATTATAGATCAATTATAGATAGATGGATGGATGCACACATGAACGGGTAAATGGATGGATGGCCTAATTTCAAAGAGATCATAGTCTGGTGGGGGTAAAATAAATTAACCTTAATACAGCATGATATGTAGTTAGGGGAGTCTAAGGGGAAAATTTAATACATGTATCTAGAAAGGTCAAGGAAAATCTTCATGGTGATGGCAGATTTGGACTGAGTTCAATTTTGAAAGATGAGTAAGAGTTTGTCAGACTGAAAAGTATAAGAAGGATATTGCAAGAATGTACAATGATGCAGGGAAAAAAGGCATAAAAAGTGAATATTAGAAGCCTTGTATATGATTGGCATTAATCACAGCATGGGAACAGTGTGGGCATGGGAGTGAGGATCAGCCTGGAAAGATGAAGGAGAGTGTGAGCCCCTTAGTTCAGTTTGGACTTTTTTCTGTAAGAAGGTATCATGATCACATTTGCATTTCAGAAAAGAAAGGAATCTTAGAGGGAGAAGAAACTGGAAAATAGAATGCCAGTTAGGAACATTTTGCAGTAGAAGTTCACACAGCAGCCACGAGGGCCCGAATAAAAGCCATGGCAGTGGGCTAGTGAGTGGATCACAGAGATAGAGTTTCTCAGGAGGCTGAACCAACAGAGCTTTTGACTCAGTGAATGTGTGGAACGAAAGAGAGAAATGACTCAAAGATTTATTCTGATTTCATTGACTGGGTGAATGAATGGTGATGCCATTGAGAAAAAATGTAGAAAGACAAATGGATATGTTCCCAAATATAAGACCTAGTGAATTGAAAAGTCCAGGAATCCTCCTTGGCCTCAGGTCAGACCTGCCTGGATTCCTCAAAAATATAAAGAAAAAACATGAAGCTTCACACAAAATAAGGCCTTTGAGAAACCTTTTCAATGAATTGAAGTATGATAGTAAACCAGATCTCAAAAAAGAGAAAGATTGCCCATTTTTTGCCATGTTTGTGTCATTTTGCAGGCTAATATTTTGTTTTGTTTTGTTTTCTCAATCTATTCCCTGATCATATTTCAAGGTTTTGTTTTTACTCATCAGAATGACAGGAAGTTTTCAGTGTGTGTTTCCTTCAAGTTTGGCCTCAACCTTATTTTCAGGATTAGGCGTTTGTTTTTCCATTTGCCTCCATGACAACGAAGTCCAGAATTCCTATATATAGTCATCCAGCGTCCATTGTCCCCCTGGCCATTGTATCATAATCTTGTGTGTCCAGGCCAGAGAGCTCCACCGATGACAGTAGACAAGGAGGTGCCAGAGTCCTTGGCCTGGAGATTTTCAAGGCATAATCAAAAGAAGGAAACAAAATAATATGACTGCCTTTAGAGATGTATGTTCCCCCTTAGACACTATCCAGAAGGAATGAAAATGGTTTGTGTTCTAAAGCTTAGTTTCGAATATAATTTTCTTTTGGAATAGTCCATAGATAAAGAACATTTTTGAGGCGCTTCAGAGGAAATACTTGGAAAGTTGCAATGGTGATTTGTAGTTTTTGTTGTTTCTCTGGATGCCAAATTCTGGTCATTGTTAACAGCACTTAAGAAACAGGTATTTTGAGAACAGGAATTAAATCAAGGTACAAAGGAATTCGGATAGAACCAAGAAAAATTTTTTAAATGAGCAGACTTCTCGAGTCTGTGAATCATCTTGATAGCTCTGTGTTACACACTGTTATAGTAACTTGAAACAATATATGTGTACCTGGAGTTAAGAAAGTTGTTCACAAATTCAATCCAGGAAACATTTTCTTAAGTACCTTTCCAGGTACTTCTAAGCAATTGGGATACATCAGTGAAAAAGACAGCGCGAACCCTCGCTCCTGTGGAGCTGATATTACCTGCTTGGTTGTCATTTCAGATTGACAGGAACAACGCCTTGTGTGCCTGTATAGCACAATTGTCCACAAATTCAATCTAACGGATATTTTCTTAAGTATTGTCATTAAGTATTTATGGTGATAATTAAAGTTTATGAAGTTTGTAAAGAACCTAACAGATTATCTTGTCTAAAGGCACCTAAAAAAATTACTGCAGTAAAAAACACATAACATGGGAATTTATCCTCTTAAATTTCTAAGTATATAGGATAGTATTGTTAACTGTATACACATTGTTATACAGCAGATCTCTAGAACTCTTTCATCTTACATGACTGAAACTCTATATCCGCAGAACAACAATTCTCCACTTCCTTCTACCCACAGCCCCTGGCAACCACCATTTTACTGTCTGTATGGGTTTGACTGCTCTAGCTGTCTCATGGAAGTGGCATCATGCAGTATTTGTCCTTCTGTGACTGCCTTATAGCATATAACAAGATTTCCTTCTTTTTTAAGGCTAAATAATATTTGTGTGTGTGTGTTATACACCACATTTTCTCTCATTCACATGTTGATGAATGCTTAGGTTACTTCTACCTCCTGGCTATTGTAACTAATACTATAGTGAGTACATATCTCTTCAAGATCCTAATTTCAATTCTTTTGGATAAATACCCAGTAGTGGGATTGCTTGATCATATGATAGTTCTGTTTTTAATTTTTTTTGAGGAAATTCCATGCTATTTTCCGTGAGACTGTACCATTTTGCATTCCAGACAACAGCACACAACGGTTCCAGTTTCTCCACAGCCTTGCCAGCACTTATTTTCTTTTTTTTGATAATCACCATCCTAACTAGGGAATCCTTTTCAAAATGCCTTAAGCATTTTAATTTCATTTAAAATGTAAATGCATGTATTCACCAGTATTGTGATACAGGGTAAAGCCTATGTATTTGAATCTAGTTCCTTTGATTGAAGTTCCCTGTTTCCTCCCTTGCATAAACCACACTCACCTACACTGTGTTGTGTGCTACTTCCAGTTTCCATTTCTTTGAAGTGGAATGAGAACTTAGACATTTGTAAAACAGTCTTAGAGCAGAGTCCTTCAAGATTTTTATGATCTCAATCTTTTATAGTTGGTCTTGCCAAAATGTAACTTAACAGTAATTTTTTTTAGCAACTTGACTTTATCAAGTCTTTTCAAAGCATTCAACATAGCTTTCATAGAAATAACACTTGTATACCTATATTTTATCTTATAGAATATTAATTAAATTGAATGAGCTCAGTAGCAAATATAACTGGTACAAAAAGTTTTAGGAGCAAATGAAACTGATGATTCTTGTTAGCATTAGGTCCAATGCTAGAAGCAGAAATGGATGGACCTGCTAGAGGATGGTGCACAACATCAGCCTAGACACCACTGTTGCCATGGTTCTTCTTTGGTTAGAATGTTTTAAGGTCACAGACACTGATCTAGCCAAGTTTGCTTAAGGAGGACTTGTAAATGTAATACGAGGTATAATGAGATCAGGGCAAGAATCACAACGTGTATGTGTTGGCAAAGCATAGAGGAAAGCAAGGAGTTCTGTTTGGATTGTTGGGAAAAATCTTCACAGAGGGCATGACATTTCAGTTGAATTTTGAAGGATGGGTAAGAATTTGTCAGGCAAAAAGAAGAGAAAGTGCACTGGTGGCCTTGATCAAGGATCCCCCAAGGATGCAATACGTGGCATGTGCAAGGAATTGGAAGCTAGCTGGAAGTGAGGCTGGAGACATGGGCTGAGACCAGATTGAATAGCTTTACACTTGAGCAATAGGGCACAGTCATATCATAATCATATATGAGTAATGATATGTATACTGGCTGAACTAGAATTGATCTTAGAAGAAGAAAGACCAGGTAGGAGGTTTTAAGAGTTGCCCACATGTGATAGGAGGACCTGAATGAACAAGGGGTAGGGAAGACAGGACTGGGGAGGAAAATGAATGGAGGGTGGGTCATGAGGCATGTCTCTGAGGCATGATACCTATTTAAATGTGCTGCCACAGGAAAGGGAGAAATCTCAAACCCTGAAGGAAGAATGTCACAATTTGAGCTTGAACAAAGTGATGGGCCATTTACCAACATTCAGAATGCAGAAGGAGATGTTTAGGGAAAGATGGTGTCAGTTCTCAACGTGGTAAGTTTCAGGAGTCCATCAGACACAAAGCTTGAACAGTTTTTCAGCTTTAGATGAAGACTCAGATGATCACAAAGCTCACTAGGTTTCCCATTGCAGAATTCTGTATCTGGTCACTACAGATTCCTGGATCACTGTCGCATACATTAAAATACTGAAACTATTTTTGTCCTTTGCCTAAGTTTATTAGCAGTTGTATAATAGAAGTTGCATGCCATCCCAAAAGTTTCCTGACTGTTAAATAAAGTACATTTTTAGCTGCCCTCTTACCTTTGTTCGTGTGCCTTTCTCAAATTTTCTTGACTAGAAATAATGGTCTATATGTCTAGCTTATTTGGGTTCTCCCTCAACCTCCTCACTTTGGGCATTTTACAGTATCTTAAGTTATCCACAGATAATATTCTGTTTCTAATGGCCCATGCTACCAACCATTAGTTGCTAAATAGTCTGCTTTTCTAAAGAAAATTACAATCCATGTATTATTTTGAACTTCCTATGCTACTTTAGAACTTGGCAATTTTAAATTGTCCCTTACACAACCTACCCCACCCTCTGATGTACATGTTTTTCTGTTCAGACTCATCATTTCTTTACCCTAGGGAAATTAGGTCATTTTTTTTTCATTGTGATAATAATGTAGTTGTTGAATTTCTGTTTAGTTTCTCCAAAATGTATGACTTAAGGTGGAGGTGTAGTGAGTTGAACGTTTAGGTAACTGCATGTCTAGTGTTGATTTCATTAATTTGCACACTAATTAATACTAGTTATATTTATTAATGGACACTCATAGTTCTCTTGACATCCCCTCTCTATCTCTCTCACTCCCACATTCTATGAGGCACAAAGTGCTGCTTTTTCCTTCCTTCTCCTGCCTCTTTATAAATACCTCTATTAAAACATTTTGTTTGCATTGTATCATGATCAATTATTTACATCTTTGTATGAGAAAGTGAGTTGCTTGAGGTCAGGGCTCAAGTCTTACTGTCCCAGAAGAGGGTCTCCTATTTACTTAAATGCTCAGTAAATATTTGCGGAATGAATGGGTGTAATTGAATCACTTGCCCCTTGGCCACCTCTAAAATTTGCTTGCCTAAAATTCCTTGTCTTTTGTTTTTTTCTTGGTACTTGATTCACAGTGACCAACAAGCCTGTCTTCCAAGTCTGCACAAAAATCTAGCTCAAATATAATTAAATGCAGTTGCTGGCACCAAGGTACTTCTGCTCCCTTTCACCTTCACTCACATTCTCTATGCAGGGCTGCAGAAAATTGAGAATTGATCCTCCGGTATGGCTTCCTCTTTGTATCACTTAGAGTATGCAAGGGGGCTGTCCTCTGTGGTTCCTACAATTTGCTGCCCAATTGACTCTTATTCTTCCTTGTGTCTTCCTTAATCTTGCAATAGCTGAACTCTCCTGTTACTGTTTGTTTGTTCTCTTTGCCTCTTTTATTCCTTCAATAGTGGGGTAAGTTTGCTAGACACGGAGAGGCCTGTATTTTCATAAGTCAATTGCTCAGCTCTCTCCCCTAATAAATACGAGTTTCTAGAAGGCATCTCTCATGTCTTCTTTGACTTTGAACCAGAGCCAGCACATGACCTGGCACTAGGACAGTGTTAACTAAATGTTGTGGAATCAGAACTGTGAATACTCAAGAAAGTCTCATTCTCTCAGGCTTATAGTCCATTTATTTGTCGTTTGCCTTTATAAAGTCAAATTCTTGTGTTTGTCTCTATGCTGACTAAGTTTTGGAGAAAAAAAGGAAAAAAAATAAAAACAACTCAAACTGTTATTCTGGAGAGCTGGAATTAACAACAACAACAAAAAAATTCCAATTTCTCCAGGAACATGAAAAATGAGAGGGTTAGGGTGTCCCATTTAGAATTCAGCCCTTACCTGGCTTGAAATCCTAAGCTGTTCAAGAGCCACAAAAAAGCACCCATCCCTCATTTGCATTTGTGTATCTTTCTTTTCCCAGGCAAACCCCACTTGAGGAATGTTAGAGTGTTATTATTTGAGGACAATTTATCAAGCATCTAACTAAAGCATGACATTTAGACAGATAGGTTTCCAGTTCTGGGTATTTGCAGGGCTTATCTTCACAACTTACTTCTAGAAATGTCTCCTGCATGGTCCCTTATTTTGTTTATATCAGCATTTTGAAATTTTGGATATTCTGTCTCTTTTCCTTGAGTCTTAACTTTATTTTTTTTTTAACAATGCTTCAAAATGTTAAGTGTTTTCTTCCCTATTCATTTTAATGTTATTTTCTATCTATTCTGTTATCATTTGCATCTGTTCTAATGTTATTTTCTTAACTATTTTAACCTTTCTATCATTTTCTCTCTTCCCTCTCTACTATGTGTTTCTTGCTGAGAGAAGGCTTATGCTCTCTTTGGCTCGTCTGATTGGTATCACAGAACCCTGGAGGTCACCATTGAGAACAGATGCCTAAAACACAAGACTCAGACTTTATAATCAGACAGGTCTTTGTTCAAATCCTCCCTCTGCTTCTTTGTATCTGTGTGACCAGTCATCCTCAGCTTCAGCTACTTCACTGGTAAAATTGAGATGTAAACTCAATTAGACCGCACACCATAGTTGTGAGAATTAATTGCTGGCTTCTGAATAAGTTCTAAATCCTGTAGGCACTGTGACCATCATTGCTAAAATTCTGGTTTGATCCTGATATTAATTCATTTCTTATGATAGCTTACAAACTGGAGAACTCCATATAACTTAATTACATTTATTTTATGACTACAATTATACATTATAATTTCATTTCTGAAACTTCGCATATAATTAAAGTCACAAGTCAGAGAAGAAAACTCTTTCCTCAGACTGTATGTGTCAGGGTTGGTGGGTTGGTTGGGAATGTATGGTGATGCTAAGCCATGACCTGCTTTTAAAGTCTTTGCTGTTGCTTCCATTGTGGATCACTGGCCATACAGGTGATGAAGATGTAACTTGTGTGAGCCGCAGCTGGGCGCAGAACTTCCCACTGAATTCACATCCATGTGATTCAGCTGCTGTATTTCCCCATGACCAGAAATCTGACTCTCTCAACACAGGGATATTTTTAACCTTTCTTTCCTTAAGCTCAAAATGAAAGAAAATAGTCTTAATGATGATTTTTAACTTACGTGACATGCCCTTCGCAGCTAACAATCTGTTTGCCTTTCTAACCTGGGCACAAAACGACCTCCTTCCTGCTCTTCAGGCCATGCTTCATGAACAAACAGGAATTTTATGTAGCTTAGCAAGTGGGCTTTTTAAGGATCGGTGGAATGATACATACTCATGTCTTTATCACTTTAGTGCCCAAAGTGCTAAAATCCTACATTATTCACAAATTCCACGTGAGCGAGAGCGAAATTGAGAATGTTGGCAGCAAAGAGGAAAGTAAAGCCCTAAGAAAATACAAAAAGTTGTAACCTGGGCATTGTTACAAATGTATCATAAATGATGGGATTTTCTTATTTTTGTCAGTAAACCTGTCCATCTGATTTTAACCAGAAGGGGGAAAAAAAAGGAATTTATGACAGGGACGCATCAGCTGTTCCTTTTGCACTGCCATTTGAGAAGGGCGATGAGCCTCTGTTTCTTGGAATGCTTTTCCCGTGACTTCTTGCATTTTTATTTCTTCAGGTTTTCCATACTATTTAAATACCAGAGTTAAAATTTGGAATTTGTTTTTTGAGATGAATGAAATAATATGCAATAGGCCCTAGAGACAAGATAAAAATGTGTGAACTAAAAGAGACTGGGGTCCTTGGAGGGGGTCTGCCTGACACATCAGTGCATGTGTTGAGTTGGGGGTGGATGGAAGGTCTGGGAGTGCATTCATCTGGCTTATCATCTGACGAGGAGCCATTCATTTCTTTATAGTTTTGCTAGAAAGGGACTGAAGATGTCAGGTACCTGGTGTCTGAGACTACTGCCAGCATCCATACTAATCTGGGAGATCCAGGGATGCGCCTTGTTATGGAGGGGACTGTGACTCCTTTAAGACCTAGACCATCACTTGGGAGATTTGTTTTGGTCTCTGGGTGGATTTGTGGATAGTGGACAGATCACAGGCCAGCAGGACCTGGCTTTGGCCTTGTTGGTTATAGAAGAATTTCTATTCTTTAGAGCTAAGAGTGCAAACTAGGACCAACATTACCAAGAGGACAGAAGCTATGTAGGGATCCTGGCTGGCAGTGCTCAACTTAGAGCTCAAGCCTGTGATAACAAGAGAGGTGGAGTGTGTTTTGTGCTTCATTGTACATGTGTTTCAAGCAGAAACTAGACTTGAGGGCTTAAATAGAAAACATCTCAAACAATCCATGAAATGGTAAACAAACCTACTATTGAAAGAAAGAATGAGAAGCTGACAATTGCATTATTGTGATCCAGAGTGGGTTCATCAGCTAGGGTAGAGGAATAAAGAAAAAGGAGATAAAAGAACTGAGTAAAATGAATTCAGTTGTCATTCCTTTCTTCCTTTGTCTTCCGTTTACACCTGGTAATGAACCTATGGAGGCTTGGAGAGATTGTTCAAGTTTCCTTTTGTTTTATTTTTTGTGTGTGGCAGGTTTGTTTACAATTTCCAAAGGGGTTTTTCTCAATCTTGAGGAATATGAATTGAGGAGGCGGGGAGGAGAACAAGAAGAGGAAGATGTTTGAGTGTTTTGCAGACAGGCAGTGGCCCAGCAATCAGGGAGGCTGCTCTGCTTTTGTTTTCCTGTTCGAAGAGGCTGACGGGATGGATGGTGCTGGTTTCATCAAATACGGGTTTTAGAGAATTCCTCCATGTCCTGCCTTAGGGAATTATGCTTTGGAAAATTAAGGGTCCATCAAATCAGGAGGAGGCTTGTACAGTTTCTATCCCCTTTCCCCCCTGCTTTTTGAAAGGCTTAAGAAAAGAGCCCTTTGTTTTCTTTTCAAGGAAAGTTACACTGAAATTCATCTGTGTGGTATTCATGGACTTCATTTGTGTCATTCATAGGCAGCTGTAGGTTATATGGGACAATGTTTTTGCATTTCTAACCTCCACATTGAAAGCAGCATGTTGGGAAAAGGTTCAAGACCTTTTACTTTTCCTCTCTCCCAACCCCCTTTATTTATTTATTTTTACTTTTTTCTCTCTCTCTCTCTTTTTTAATTCAAAGAAGAAACGCTGAGATTTCCGCTCCTCCCTCCTAGATCAGATTTCTCCACCACATGCCATTGAAGCTTCTCGGGGTTCAGATTTGTGCCTGTCATTTCCGACATTTTCCTCAGAATCCTGAACTTTAAAATACCTTTCAGGGAAACTTGTTTGGAATTTCATTTTAATGGGATTTATGAATAAATCTCCATCTTAATGCTGACTAAGCTTTAAACATCCATTCCAGGAGAACGCTATTGGATTTTTATATTTTAAAATTCAAATCACTTGAGTGTGAAGGCATAAAACATTTTTATATTTGTGTGAGTGCCTTGTGCTTGAGCATTTCTGTTAAAGACTGATTTTTTTTTTATTTGGTTGGCTTGAATAAATCTAGGCTGCAAAGGAGGAGATGTTGCATCATGTCCTTTCCTTTCTCGTGTAGATGCCTGTGTACATGATGCGGGTTTCTTTTCTCACCTACCGGGACGGGTATTCTGTGGCAACCTGTTGCCATGCTGCTATTTCCTTTTAAAAAAAAAAAAAAACAGTTTACTTTCTTCCTATGCTTTGAAACCTTTAACCTCAAAATTTTATTTTTAAATGCCATGAGCCCTCAAAGTCAGATTAAAGAGGTGATAGTTCCTCCCCACATGCATTCCCCAAATCTGTGTTGTAGAGTGTAAATGAAGATAAAAGACAGCATCATAATCATCCCTCTTAAAAAAAAAAAACCCTCAAAACTAACTTTGGTCAAAAGATGCAAATGTTCAGTTATAAAATTAGTAAGTTCTGGGGATCCAATGTGCAGCATAGTGACTGTAATTTATAATACTGTGTGGTTTACTTGAAATGTGCTGGGGGAGTAGGTCTTGGGTATGTTCCCTGCACTTTACAAATGGTAACTGTGAGATGATGGATACGCTCATTAAATTGATGTGGTCATCATTTCACAATGGATACACATATCAAATCATCATCTTGTACACCGTAAGTATAAACAATTTCTGTTTGTCAGTTATACCTAGTAAAGCTGGAGGGTAAAAAGAAACCTGATGTCAGGGGTTTTGAAGTGTTGAACCTCTACTGTGTTCTCTGTGCCCCGTGTCATTTTTCCCATCTCTTCACAGATTCATCATATTCAGAGCCCCCAGATGTTCAGCAGCAGTTGAACCACTATCAGTCAGCTGCCCTGGCAAGGAACAACAGCCGTGTTAGCCCTGTGCCTCTTTCTGGGGCTGCTGCTGGCACTGAGCAGAAAACCGAAGCCGTGCTTCACTGCGAATTCTGTGAATTCTCCTCCGGCTACATCCAGAGCATCAGGCGCCACTACCGGGACAAGCATGGTGGGAAGAAGCTTTTCAAGTGCAAAGACTGCTCCTTTTACACAGGCTTTAAGTAAGTGATATAATGAACAGCTGTGGAGAACAAGGTGGCTGCCCCTGCTCCACCCCTCACTGCAGGCCTCCCTTATACTTTCCTACTTGGAGCTTATGGGAAGCCCTGCCCATGTGATGATGTAGGGGTTGGGTCCAGGCTTCATGGAAGGGGGCTAGTTTCAGAAGACTGCTTTGGGATTTGGAAAGGGACGAAGAACTATATCAGAACAAATAAGTTTTTAAATTGGAGCAAATGGGCTCCAAGTAGTGTGACATTGAAGCAAATGATTTCCTGCCAGGCTTGGAGTGGTGTTTCCCTTCAGAGAACTGTCTCCTCTCCTTTTTTTTTAGCTTTGGGGGAAAAAAAAAAGTATGTTCTTGGAAATAAAATCAAAGTCAAGAGAAAACATCTGGCAGTAGTGTCTTCCCTGCTCCCCTGGTAGAAAATTCTTTAATTCTTAAGATCATAGTATTGAAAGACACATAGAGAATCAATACCCCGGCACTTCCAAGACTATGCTTGAGCAATCTTAGAGAGATTGTTCCAGTCCAGAAAAAGAGAATCCATAGTCACCCTTGCTCCTGTGGATGACAGGATTGATGGACTCAGTTAAAGAATGGAATGCTTCCTATGACGTAATCTAAACTTCTGCAGTTGAATCTCATCCTGTGAGATAGTGTTTAGGTTAGTGGCTACAGGTGTAAAGTGTGAAGGCTGACTGCCTGGGTAATTCTGGAAAAGTCGCTAAGATACTCTCTCTGTCCCTATTTTCTTATCTATAAAATAAATAAAGATCATAATAGTACCTACATCATAGGGCTCCTGTGAGTAATAAATGAACCAGTGTATCTTGAAGTACTTAGAATAGTGCCTGGCACAAAGCAAACCGCTAGTAAGTATCATAATATCATAGATAGAAAGCTATTATAATAATATAGCATTAGGTATCATAGATATAAAGCTATTTTTTTCTGTTCCTATTGTAATCAGGATCTAACCCTTAGACTACTTCAATACATGCTTCACACAGAAAGGCTGTGGAAATTAGGCTTCACGTCCAAAGAAAAAGAAGAACTGGAAGAAGAAGTCTCTTTCCCACCAGCATTGTAGTAGCTGGGATTTGGTGGAACATGTATTCTATCTCTGTTAATTTGCTCTAGTTACTTTTCAGATAAATACGTGTGTGATTTGGTACTGAGAGAAGGCTAGAGGACCCCAGAGGGCAAGGACCAACAGACAGGCAGAGACTGTCTCCAGAGAGCAGCACTCGGGTTCATAAGAAAGGGTCTCTGCTCATTAAAGTCTTGGCTTTATCGATTTTAATGAGACATTTAAGGCTTTGCAAATTTCGAAGATTTGAAAAGGATGGAGGAAGAGGCAGCAGTACCATTCCACCTTTAAGCTGGTATAACAACACTTAGTTTACCTAATCGTCAATCATGATGATTGACTTCCTGGATAACTTGCCCTCTGCCCCCCCTTACCTGTGAAGAATTATACAGGCAGTTTCTAAGTCAACCTAGCTTTAAAATAGTCTCTCTCCTCCTGAGCATGATGAAAAATAGCTCCTTTTTCGGGATTTTGTTTTCATACTCTTAATAGACAATTTTTAATTTTTAAGAATAAGGTGTACCAGGCACGGTGGCTCACGCCTGTAATCCCAGCACTTTGGGAGACCAAGGCGGGTGGATCACAAGGTCAGGAGATCGAGACCATCCTGGCTAACACAGTGAAACCCTGTCTCTACTAAAAATACAAAAAAATTAGCCAGGCGTGGTGGCGGGCGCCTGTAAACCCAGCTACTCGGGAGTCTGAGGCAGGAAAATGGCGTGAACCCAGGAGGCAGAGCTTACAGTGAGCTGAGCTTGTGCCACTGCACTCCAGCCTGGGCGACAGAGCGAGACTCCGTCTAAAAAAAAAAAAAAAAAAAAAAAAAATGGAATAAAGTGTTTGGGGAATTTGTTTCTTTTCACACTAGGCTCTGAACCCAGCCCAGGGCACAGTTTCCGGAAAGAAGTTACCACCGTTTGACAGTATTGATATCAGTTGAATGACCAAGTTTCTGGGTGGTCAACAAACATGATTAACAGATTTTTTTTTTAGCCCCGCAAGCAGGAGAGCCGTACTTGGACATATATAACGGGTTTGCCAGCAGGAAATGTGAAAATGCAGTGATCCCTGGTTACACGTATCACCCCTCTCCCCAACCTCTCTCCTAGATCTGCTTTTACTATGCATGTGGAAGCTGGGCATTCAGCGGTTCCCGAGGAGGGCCCCAAAGATCTTCGCTGTCCTCTCTGCCTCTATCACACCAAATACAAGCGCAACATGATTGACCACATCGTGCTGCACCGAGGTAACCTTTCTAACTTGGTTTTCTTGGATGCAGGGGGTGGGCAGGCAGCAGAGATGGCCTTCTAGGGATGCTGTCTCAGAGTGGCAGTAGCACCTGTGCCTTGTTCCTCACCTTATCTTCAGGCAAGAAACCATAGTGATAACCACAGTGACAGCCAACAGGGTAAAAACACCTTCCTGCTGGGTGTATTTCCTCCACCTGGAGGGAGGCAAAGGTGATGGATTCTGCAGTGAACATTTCTGTAGGGCTTCCCAGCATGGCGGATTTGTACATTCTGAAAATTCTGCCACCCACAGCCTTGCGTAGACTGCGTAGAAGGAATGAACAAGAAACAAAATGGGTGGGTGAAAGCAAATGTGAAATGTGAAGAGCTCTATGACTGTGAGAGATTCTTTCAAGAAGACCAAAATGATTTCCAAAGCAGAACGTGGAACTTCCCTTGAAATGGTTGGAGGGAGAGAGAACTCTTTAAGATAATGTATATTATGCATTCTAATAATAATCTCTATTATATATTCTAATAAGAATCAGAAAATCCATGGGCTTTGGATTTAAATTCTGGTTTTAGAGCCTTATCTTCTAAATGTTTAACCTCTCCATCCATTAAAAGAGATGATTGTACCTATGAGATAATGGGTAAAGTGTCCAGTGGTTTTTCATAATGGATGCATAATGACTGTTCCATAAATGTTGGTTCCTGCTGATAAACAGTGATACTTCTTTTAAGTCCACTTCGGTCTTTCTTAGAGTTGCATTTACCCTTGGTCAATTAAAACATTGTTAAACAACAGGCTTCCTCTGCATTGGAAGGAAAAATGTGTTATGTAGAACCTGTTTTGTCCTGAAAAGATTCAAGCCACAGGTGGATAGAAAAAGATTAGTGGGGTGCTCATGGCCAGTCTTGATTGGTGTTTCTACTGATCTTTCCATCTATTTCATTCTTTCTCTCCATCCCTTCTTTTCATCCTCTTCCCTCCTATCTTCATTCCTTTGCTTCTGACCTTAGAAAGCCTTTCGATGTTTGTCACATAGACCTCAAAAGCAATGAGTATCATCTGTTGTCTTGCTGAGATGTCACTCATTCTGAAATGCTGGGTATTGGGAACCATTTGCAACACACTTCACATTTTCCCTGAGCCATTGCCTTTGGCCAGTACATTTGTGACATACTCACCTATGTCTGTGCAAACTCAATGGAAGGCTGGACATTTAACACACACAGATTTCCCTCCTCCCCCTTGCACTCTAACAAGACATGAGATCGTTGCTGGCTAGAATGTCCACCTGCAAGCTGAGAGAAGCAGCATAGGAACATTTAGGCAGGAATTCTTGGCCCGAGTGGTCCCGCCTGGTGTTCCGCCTCAGTCACCTGGCTTCCGGTCCCCCAGCCCATGTGTTGTGGTGGCTCTGTGCCCTATCACAGCTTGGTAAGGGGCCATCAGCAGGGCTGCTGCCGAGCAAACAGACACGGTGAATCTTCACTTTCTGTGGTTGGTTCCTTTCTTTTCCCATATTGCTGCCTGGCAGGAACAGAGCTTTGATGCCTAACGAGCTCAATGACTTTCCCTCCCTGAGCTGAGAACACAAGAAAGGGGGAAGCAAAGAGAGATTAAACACTACGACCACAAATACTCCCATAATGTTCTACCCTCAACAAAGTGCCGCTTACACCCACATTCACTTCATCTTCCAGCAACATTGTGAAGGATACGATTACTCTATTCCCCTTGTACGCGTGTGAAACTTGAGATTGAGACAAACTATTTCTTTTATAATTTAATGTACTTATTTCCCATCTACTTCATTTCACAAAGGTTTTAAGAACCTTTGTCTGCAGAACTATAGGATTAAAAACAAATGAGGAAATTGGGGTAAATGCAAAATAAGAAGAAACTAATGGAAAGTTCACCTCTAAGTATGAAAAAGCTAGCTGAGAGTTTGGATACCCAGTGGATACCATGAGGTGCCATGCACTTGTTCACAGTGGGCTGCAGATTTGGCCCTGAGATTCCTTGCCTACCATGGGAGAAAAGAAAACCACAGAAGCAACCAGATTTCAAGTGCTTGTTAGACTTTTTTGAAATGTTGTTCAGGAAATTTTCAGGAATTTGTCTGGCAGGTTTTCCTGAAGGGGACAGTGTATAATGTAGTGTTTATTGTGCCCGCCATAAATACAGTAGTAAGCTTTGCAGGGCCCGTGAGAGCTGGAATCACTCACCCACAGTCATCCAACTGGTAAGCAGTCAATCGCAGTCCTTTGATCCCGTGTCTCATCACATTACCTGTCACTGGTTATTTGTGGTCTCTTCTATTTACTTGTAAAGATCATTTCAGAGTCCTTATCAAGGTCAGAAAACATCCATCTGAAATGAACATGAGCATTTGAGGATGAATAGTAATAATAACAACATTAACAATAATAACAACACTGGTTACTGTTGCCGGTTGCTTGCCTAGCAGGTACTGTACTAAGTGCTTTACAGTATGTCATTTTACAGAATTCTCACAAAACCCTATGTGATGGATGACTGTTATCCCCCATGATGAGGAAATAAATAGATTTAGAAAGGCTAACAAGTTGATGAACATGAAATCTCTAATAAGTAATCCAGCTGGGATTTAAACTCAGGCTTGTCTGACCCACAGCTCTTGCCTTTACCCACCAGGCATCACTCTCTCACCCTGAGAGAGGTAGTGTCACCCTGTTGAGTGTTCTAGTAGCTGTGGCAGCTGGGTTCAAGGACAGAATTATCAGACGGTCACAGGGGAAGTCCACGGATCCACAGGCAGGACACAGCCGTGTCTACCATCTGTGTCCCAGCCTGGCTTTGGTGTCCATCTCTACTCAAAATGGCAGCTCAGTAGGAAGCTGACCTTAACAAGTCGAGAGACAGGGTTGGGTGTCTGCCTTGCAATTTTGTATTGGGGCTGATCTCAAAGTAACAAGATGTGGCTCCTTCTGCAACTTTCCTCTTCCTGCTCTATCCGTGACATCCTTGGTCTCTCGGGTCCACAGTACAAGATCTTTCTGAGGTCTTAGTTAATTAAACTATGTGGGATGAAAAGCAAGAAAACCAACTTCTGAACTGGCCCAGAGACAGAGCTACTGCTGGCAAAAATAGAGTTTCCATTGCTTTTTGTCTGTATAAACTGATATATTTAAGTAGGGAGAGAATCTCCTTCGCTCATGGGAAATCTGAATGTGAACTAATCGGGGATTTATGTTGGCCACAGCAAAAGAGAGTATGATGTTTACTCATGTGTTCAACAAGCATTCATTATTTGCTTGTTACATAACACACTGTGCTTGGTTCTTTGGGCAAAATGGGGAACATAAGATCCAGTACCCACTCTCCTCAGAGATGAGCATATGCGTAGTATACACAAGACAGTGAGTGATGGGTACCTAGGAGGTTTTATTTCTGTTTGCAGTAGAGAGGAGTGGCTTTCAAACTGATCTATGATAACATTTCAACAGGCAGAGAAGACTTAAGGCAGGGTATATTAGTTTAAAAGGGCTATTGTAACAAGTGACCACTAACTGTGTGGATTAAAACAACAGAAATGTATTCTCTCACAGTTCTGGAAGCTAGAAATCTGAAATCAAGGTGTTGGCAGAGCTATGTTTCCTCTGAAGGCACAAGAGAAGGATCCTGCTTTGCCTTTTCCTAGCTTCTGATGGCTCCCAGGGTTCCTTGACACTACTTGGCTTATAGCTACATCACTCCCATCTTTGTTCCCGTGTTCATAGAGCCTTCTTCCCTATGTGTATCTCTTTGTGCCCTCTTTTCTTCTTATAAGAACACCAGTCGTTGGATTTAGGGCCCACCCTAATCTAATGTGGCCTTAACTGATTGCATTTGCAAAGAACCTGTGCACCAATAAAGTCTCATTTTGAGGTTCCAGGTAGACTTAAGTTTATGGGGGATACTCTTCAACCCACTACACGAGGGAAGAGACCATTTAATAAACTACTCAGATCAGTGGAAGCAAGATATATTTGCAGAATGATATTAGACATTTCCGGGGTCCTGAAGAGAATAGGAAGCATACCAGAGAAGTATGTTCTGGCTAAAGTACGAAACGCTTGGATACTAATATAGAAGTTGGAACTTTAGTCAGTAGACAGATGGGAAGCCAGGACCAATTCTGATCAGGTTACTGATGAGACGCTTATTGAATACTAATTTAGCAAAGGTTGAAGCAAAGGATTAGTAGACCCATCTCATTCAGGAAATATGAACTTAGGTCAGATCAACATTTGGTGAGATTGACCATGATTTGATGAGTTTAGGGAAAAATTAAGCCCTGAACTTCTGTTTCAAGGATGAAGTCAGTGGTAGGACTTTTGGTAGGTTTTCATTCATGCAACAGATATTTATTGAACACCCACCATATGACAGCATTATTTTGTTTTTGGCTTTTTGAAGGAGATTTTTAAATTATTTTTATGTACAGAAAACTGAACAGTATACATTTAACCCAGTTTAGTGGCAAGTTTTTTAGCATCTGCCTTTTACAGCTTGGCAGTGCAAGCCACAGATTTTGGACCAAGGACCTTGCCTCCTCAGTGATGTGGGATCTCATCATATCTGTCATTATAATTGGGCCTGATGGCTTCCACCAGCTTAGCCAAAGCGCCTTTGTTGTCCAAGTTAACATGTGTGAAGGCAACAGTAGTGCAGATCTCCCTGTGGACTAGACACCCCAATTTGTCCATCCCCTTGACAAGACAGTAGGGGACTCCCTTCTTAGGACTCAGGGCAAGCAGGAAGACAGCCAGCTCCCTGGGATCCACATCATGTGCAGTCACCATTGGTTGAGCTTTCTTGTTCTCTACTGAGCTGGTAAGAGTATTAACTCCTGCTGGAAGGACAGGTGGCCTCTTTGTGGGGACATTCCCTTTGCTGGCAGCTTTCTTCTCAACCCAGGCCAACAGTCTTCTTCTCTTGTTTTGTCTCTAGCCAGCTTAAGCAGTTGAGAGCTGTTAGGGGTCCAAGTCATGGGTGAACTGGTTAATTATGGGAGTCATTTTGAGCTGCTTCTAGGGTAGCCCTTTACTACTATAGCCAGAAGTAATGGGAACATTTGACAAAGGGACTAAGGTCCCTTTGGGGCTGGGGGTCCTGTCTTATGCCAACATTCTTAAGCTTTTTCTCAAACAGGGGATTCACCACCCTCTTGGCCTCCTGCTTTTTCGTGGCAGCAGGAGCCAAGGCCATCTCCCTCCCCTTGGCGTTTTTTTCTCTTGGCATCTTGGGCAGCTGGAGGAGACAGCTCTAGCATTGTTTTAAGCTGTAGGGATACAGCCATGAAGAGTCAGGCAAGGTTTCTGCACTGAAGGAATTTGAACTTGAATGCGAAGAGAGACAAAAAAACAGGTGAATAAATAGTTTTATGAGGGTATTCCTACTGAGTTGATCACCATTGAAAGCACAATGTTTCATGCATAGCTTTGCCCATATGTACGTATCTTGTACATCCATAGTGAGCCTTAAAAACTGGCCACAGATTTTAGGCATGAAACACAGTGTTGCTAAATATTTACATTGTAATTTTGGAACCATGAAATCACTGCTATGGGTCTTTAATTGGCATATTAACTTAAAGTTTCTGTTTCCTGATATGTAGACAAATGCTGAATTTGAACATTGCAAGTGGGAGCCTTGGGAACGGAAGTAGTCTCCCCTAACTTATCTGATCAGTGTCACTTTTCTTGAGAATAAAGTTTACAGTGAGATTGCCAATCTTTAATTTTATCCAGTGAAATTACATGTTTCCTTTCAACTTCCCCAAATACCTTTGCCTGATAGAATTGGAGGTACGATTTCCAGTTCCTTCTAGCTTGAGGATGGCAGCCTGGCTAACATCAAAACCTCATACTTCCTACCAGGAACTGTTTTGCTTGTGTTTATGTGTATCTGTTTATGCTACATTTTGGGATGATTGATAATTTTAAAATAATGTCATTTTCTTCATCGTTTTCTCTAAAACTCAGACTTTGTCACTTCTTTGCTTTGGTGCAATTTGCATGCAAAGTTTTGGTGGAGTAAAGAACTTCAGATCTCATTGCTTCATGTAGACTTGGCATGTTCTGGAAAGGAAACCCACCTATGTTGTGGTGTGCCTTTCAGGAAGGATTTTTACTAGATGAATCTGGGCTCTGCAGTGGTGTGGTTTCTCGCCAATTTGAGCAGAAGTGAACCCTCTGTATTGCAACTGTGCAGAATTTTCCACTGACCTCCATGGAGGCTTGAAAGCATGCTGTTCTCAGCTCTTGTTGCACCTTAGTACACATGTGCTTCAATGTGACATTACTCTCAGGCCCAGCCTCTTTGGTTTTATGTCCTGCTGTAGCACCAAGCATCTTTTGAGTAGGAGGAGATGAGAGACACAATCCATCTTGTAGTCGAACTGGTGAAGTCATAATATTTTTGCAGCCAGTGCTAGAAGCTGAGTCACAATGAGTGTGATTCAGGCCTTGAGTTTTCACCCAAGGTAATTTTGAGAGGTGTGAAGTCAAAAAGACCCACAGTTGTCACTACCCCCATAGAAAAAACCCTGAGCACTGAGCTTCTGTAACCAAGGGAGAGCCCAGTCTATACCTGGAACCATTCCAGTTTTTAACTTTGATGTCCTTCATTTGCCTCAAGAATGAATGACCTCATTCAGAAAACACTGTCAGTCGTTTGCCCACCTTTTAAAGTCTGTCTTTTTATATTTTTATCTTGGTCATGTTAACCATGTTTTTAGAAAGGGGAAAAAGCTAACTTTTTTCTAAAATTAATATCTTAGTAAAAACTCACATAATTAAGAGATTTGGTAGACTGGCAATGTCTTAGTTTGGAAATGGGAAGTTCTAGATTTCAGATTAAGTTAAGCAGGGATTTGACCCTTTCCTCAACTGTAGAAGGTGCTTGAAAGACATTCAGACATAAAGTGTTACCTTAGAAATCTGTAGCTTTTGCATTTTTTAAATATTATAAATGAAAAGCTTATAAGCACACACATACAGACTGGAGAGTTCTTATCAGGGGTGCAGGAGGAGGGCCCTGGCAGGGATCAGAAGACCTGTGTTCTTATGTCACAATGTTCTGCTGAACCAGAGGTGTAACTTTGAGGAAGTAGCTTAATTGATTAGTTCTCAGTTTCCACATCAACAAACTGAAGAAAACAGAACTGACTTTGCAGGGTGTTATGTGAATAAAAAGTTATGTCAAGAGCAGAACACCTAACGGTGCTTGAACCATTGTGCGCACTGAATAGACTGCAGTGGTGTTCACATGAATAATTACTTGAACTTCAGAGTATTATTCTGACCGTTCATGACTTTGTGTAAAATTCACTTGGACACACATAGTGAAATTGGAAACTGCAAAGAAAACCAACCTAAGTGGTAGAGGAATTGAAAAGGAGACTCATAAAAAAAGTTTGAAAGAACTGATTATTAATTGTGGAGAAGTGAAGACTGGAGAGTCACTGAATGACTATCTTTGAGGCATGCAGAACATCATTATATGAAAAATGATACCCGGCTGTTCTTCATCGCTGCAGAGGTCAACAGAACCAAGGCAGGCAGGACAGGGCAAAGCCAAAGAATAAGAGTAGAAGCAGTAGAGATGATAACATATATATCAGGAACAAAAATGTAGAGAGAGCAAAGGGGACGCAATCCCAAGGAAGATGCCAGTAAAGCTCATGTCAACACTTCCCATGAACTCCTGAGGTCTAAAGGCATGTCCCCAGCATGGGGGCAGTTCCCCCAGTTCAGCCTGCATGCCCCATCGCTTGCTGTTGACACCAGCTTGTTCATGGGTTCTGTCCATGAGTGCCTTACCCAGCGTAGTTGCTGGTAATGCCTGGCACTTTGCTTAGAGCAGTGATTCTCAACTGAGGTCAGTTTTGCCTCCCCAGAGTGTGTTAGTCTGCAGCATTTTTGGTTGTCACAGCTGGAGAGAAAGGGGTGCTTTTGGCACCTAGTGGGTACAGGCCACAGTTATTGCTAAACATCCTACAATGCACAGGCTGGCTCCCCACAACAAGGAATTATCCTGTCCCAAAATTTCAATAACGCTACTTTTTAGAAACCCTGGGTTACAGGAATAGAATATCCTAGCATGAGCTCCTTAAGATTTACTAGTTTATGCCAAAGCATTTTTTTTCTCCGTTTACACTAAACCATACAACTGAATGGTTAGAGGACTTAAACAGTTGCTATTCTAAAAAAATGTGTGGATTACATTATAATCATGTGTTTCTTAGCTGTCTGCTATACTTGGGTTTAAAAATATTTATATTTCTAAGTAAGCAACTGATTCTTTGTATAGGGAAAATAACATGCATTAGAGCTCCAGGGAGTATGTTGCAGATACCACCTTCCACGCTTCCTCTGCCCAGCATTTCGCTGGCCGATTAATCGCTGCATTCAAGGACTCGCAAGGCAGTGACTGCCCTACAATCAGAGTGTTGTGGTTGAGACTAAGGCATGACACTGGGTGGGGAAAAAATTCCCTAGGGCCTGCACACTGGCCAGCAACAAAGGGAGGACTCTGAAGAGTGAGTCGCATCGGCGCACAACGTACCAATGCCCTGGAAATGTTGCTGTTCAGTGACTCTGGGAATAAATCATGCTTTCTCGACTTAATAATACATTGCTGTTTCAAAATAATATAAGTATATGTTCTGTGCGTCCATTTGTAAACTTTTTGAGTCTTCTGAAATCCAGACACAGCATGAAAACACACGCTATATTTGATTCTTGCATAAATAGCACAGATTTTAATTTTATCCCAGTTATGGATATCTGGCGTGTGCGCTGATACTCTGGGCAGACTGGTGTGAAATTTAATTTGAGCAGTTAAAACACAAGGGTGAGAGAGTGCAAAATAAACAAGCACACGCATTTCCAGCCCTACAGCATTTGGTATGTTAACGGGAAAAGCACCCAAATCCTCTCTCTCTTTTATTTTTTCCCTCTGACAATCAGATTACAGACTGTCTAGAAAGACACAAATCCTCCATGTCTCCTGTGCAACCCCACCTCCCCCGATTGTTGCCTGCAGTCATTTCATTTGTGAGCTCTTCATAGTTGGAGTTTTAGTGAAAGAAAGTGTACAGGTTTGCTTTCAGACTTGATATTAGATGAGAAATCACCTTAGTTTCAAAAGGAGGGAAGAGTCTCTTTGAGAATACCTTAGAAGGGGAAATGAGAATGGAATTGGAAATAGTGAGAAATAATAGATTTACAGTTAAGCAGACCTGGTTTCACATCTCTGCTTTGCCAACTGCAATGTCTATGACCTTTGGAGAGTTACTTAAAGACTCTGTTACCCATTTGTACTTATTTGTAAAAATGAGAGTAACTCCAGGCTCATAAAGTTGCTGATAGAAAGGTACCAGCACATGGGTGCCTGGTGAATGTCAGTTTCTTTCCCCCTTAAAAACATCTGTAAGTCCAGCCTCAGTTACACTTGCTGAGGAAGGAAGGCATGCTCATGGTTATTGTCAGTAATCATTAATGTTGGTAAAAATTGCAGCTGCTTCCATTCCTCCCCCTTGCCTTAATCACCTCCATTCAGGAATTAGCAAGCACCTACTAGCCCGCCGCACCTCCATTTGTAGGTCATTCTGGGTACTGAGTACACAAAGAAGCTTTTGGTCTTAAAAATACCCTCTCAGTCCCAAGGAATATGTTGTTTGGGGGTTAGGGGAGGGGCGGTGTGCATGTGTGTCAGTTGAAGGAACCAGATCCATGAGAAGCAGCGAGATTGGGTGAGTTTCTTCTTACATTCCAAAGAAAGAACATCTGCTTTGCCATCAGTAAAAATTCCCATCTTTCCATTCAATTTGTTTCCACAGAAGAGCGCGTTGTCCCCATTGAAGTTTGCCGGTCCAAACTGTCCAAATACTTGCAGGGAGTAGTTTTCCGCTGTGATAAATGTACCTTCACCTGCTCCAGTGATGAGAGCCTCCAGCAACATATAGAAAAGCACAATGAACTGAAACCTTACAAATGCCAGCTCTGCTACTATGAGACCAAGCACACGGAGGAACTGGACAGCCACCTTCGGGATGAGCATAAGGTACTTAACCAGGACTTCCTGCTCCTGCCTCAGCACACTTGTGGGGAGGGGCTGAGAGGGATACACCACTGCATTTAGTCACGCCCACAGTGTACCAGATGGAGATGTGAACTCAAAGAGCTTTCAAAGTGAGGTCTAGTGTCTTCTATTAGAAACATAATGTCATTTTTAAAAATTGTGAAACACAGGTTGGGTGGGAGGGAAATCACCCGTCATTCTGCCACACCAGTCTAAATGCTGAGCATTTCTGGTCTCTTTTCTAGACCAACTTTCATTTGTTTTACGTCGCTGTGATTATACTATACATAAAATGTTATACTTTGCATTTTTTAAAGCTTATTCTAAAAGAAGTATTTTGCTATGTTATTTGAAATGTTAATACATTTTAAATCACAAGGTTTGGCAGTTTGTATAAAGGACCAGATAGTAAATATTTTAGGCTTTGCAGGCCTAAAATGTAGTCTTAGTGTTAATTAAGAAAGCAGCCATGCAGGCATATCACTTGAGTCCAGGAGTTCAAGACCAGCCTGGGCAACATGGCAAAACCTCATCTCTACAAAAAATACAAAAAATTAGCCAGTTATGGTGGTGTGCACATGTGGTCCCAACTACTTGGGAGGCTGAGGAGGGAGCATCACTTGAGCCTGGGAGGTGGAGGTTGCAGTGAGCTGAAATAGTGCCACTGCACTTGAGCGTGGGCGACAGAGTGAGACGCTGTCTGAAAAAAACAAAAGAAAGAAAGCAGCCATAGACAATACATAAATGAGCCAATAAGGCTGTGTGACAGTAAAAGTTTATTTACAAAAATAGGCAACAGGCTGTGGGCCCACAGTTGCCAACCCCTATTCTGATAGAATTACCTCTGTGTTTCTCAATCATGTAGGTGGTTTCCAATATTTTGCTAACTACAAAGATTTGTCAAGGCATTACCCAGTATGTCTGAACATTTATAAGGATTGTAAAATGTATGTTTTGAGGGGAAGGAGACTCGAGAATGAATACGTTAGTACAGGACATAAAATAGAGGATTTGTGAAAAAAAATTCTCTTCCAGAGGTTTGCCGATCAGAGGGTGGAAATCACACAGGACAACTTCCTCACTCTGCGCAGGGCTCATCTGGCATCTCATGAACTGAGATGATCATTTCTGGTTTTGTGTATTGCCCAGAGTACAGGAGGAGCTATAATTAGTATTTGTTTAATGACAAGAGCCTATCAAAATGCTTTTTAATTAGCCAACAAGTCCAAAACATCTATTGAGTGTTTACTGAAGGCACAGGGAGAAGCACTTTTGGTATTGTTTGCTTTTTCCTTGCTACGTATCCTCATGAGTGGAAATAATAGCCCTTCTTTTCTGGCCTTACAAACCCACGTTATAAAGAGTTTTTAGTCTGAATCATCTGCACCCACGGGTTAGAATTGTTCTGTGGGGTGTTGAGAGAGAAGGCTGAGCTTTGTCACCTGTCCACAATGGAACAGTTTAATGGTAACTTATCTGCTTTGGAATGCATTTATTTTCCAATATGTCTACCCGAAAAAATGAAGCAAAGAGCCTGAATTACCTCACTTAAAATTTTTCATATCCTTTCTTATTCAAACTTACTGGGCATTTCTTCCCCAAACTCAAGGGTAAATTACTCATCTTTTTCAAACCAAGCTTTCTATAATTATTCACATGTATCTTATTTACATAACTACCTCAGACCTTTTTATTACAGTGTTTAAGCCTCTAGGCTGATATTTTCAGACAGAACAAATCTGGAAGAAGATTATTCTCTAGTTGTTGCACAATAGCTTGTAAATCACTGGGGAAATCCAGAAAATGTTAGAAACCGTAACAGACTTGGAACCAGAGGGTTCCTCAGCAGTGGGCGCAAGGCTGAGGCCATGAGGTACGGATCATGGAAATGAGTTGCTCAGGAACATACGGCCCAATTAAGAGCTTTTGAACCAAAAAGATCTGGATTATAATCTTGTCTCCACCATTTGCTTAATTTTCTGGGTTTGTTTTCCAGTTACTTAAATTTCTGGGTTTGTTTTCCAGTTTGTAAATGGGAATTGTTACACCTTTCTCAGAAGTTTTGTAAGATTAAATGAAGTCCTGTATTTCCCCCACTTTGAGACCCAATACATTCCTTAGAATATTTGTTAATTGAATTGTGTTCAAATATGATAATAGTTGTGCCTATCATAATGGCAGTTGTGTTCCTGAAGACCTAAAACATATTTACAAAATCACTAATTATACTTTGCATCTTAGGCACAGTCATTTTTAAAAAATTATTTTTCTATAGAGTATTGGGATACAAGTAGTATTTGGTTACATGAGTATGTTCTTTAGTGGTGATTGGTGAGATTTTGGTGCACCCATCACCCCAGCAGTATACACTGCACACTATTTGTAGTCTTTTATCCCTTGCCCCCCTTCCACCCTTCCTCCCAAGTCCCCAAAGTCCATTGTATTATTCTTATGCATTTTTGTCCTGATAGTTTAGCTCCCACATATCAGTGAGAACATACAATGTTTGGTTTTCCATCCCTGAGTTACTTCACTTAGAATAATAGTCAACAATTTGATCCAGGTCGCTGCACATGCCGTTAATACAATCCTTTTTATGGCTGAGTAGTATTCCATCAGACAGATAGATACTAGATAGATAAATAGATACATAGATAGATACATAGATAGATAGATATCACACTTTCTTTATCCACTCGTTGACTGATGGGCATTTGGGTTGGTTCCATGATTTTGCAGTTGTGAGTTGTGCTGCTATAAACATGCGTGTGCAAGTATCTTTCTTGAATAATGACTTCTCCTCTGGGTAGATACCCAGTAGTGGAATTGCTGGATCAAATGGTAGTTCTACTTTTAGTTCTTCAAGGAATCTCCACACTGTTTTCCATAGTGGCTGTACTAGTTTATGCCCCACCAGCAGTGTAGAAGTGTTCCCTCTTCATTGCATCCATGCCAATATCTACTGTTTTTATTTTATTTTATTTTATTTTTTTATTATGGCCATTTTTACAGAAGTAAGGTGGTATTGCATTGTGGTTTTGATTTGCATTTCCCTGATCATTAGTGATGTTGAGCATTTTCATATGTCTGTTGGCCATTTGTATCTCTTCTTTTGAGAACTGTCTATTCATTTCCTTAGCCCACTTTTTCACGAGATTGTTTGTTTTTTTCTTACTGATTTGTTTTATTTCATTGTAGATTCTGATATTAGTCCTTTGTCAGTTGTATAGATTGTGAAGATTTTCTCCCATTCTGTAGGTTGTCTGTTTACTCTGCTAACTATTCTTTTTGCCATGCAAAAGATCTTTAATTAAGCCCCAACTATTTATCTTTGTATTTATTGCGTTTGCTTTTGGGTTCTTGGTCATGAAGTCCTTGCCTAAGCCAGTGTCTAGAAGGGTTTTTCCAATGTTATCTTATAAATTTTTATAGTTTCAGGTCTTAGATTTAAGTCCTTAATCCATCTTGAGTTGATTTTTATATAAGGTGAGAGATGAGGATCCAGTTTCAGTCTCCTACCTGTGGCTAGCCAGTTATCCCAGCACCATTTGAAACCCCGTCTCCACTAAAAAATACAAAAAAAAAAAACTAGCCGGGCGAGGTAGCGGGCACCTGTAGTCCCAGCTACTCGGGAGGCTGAGGCAGGAGAATGGCGTAAACCCGGGAGGCGGAGCTTGCAGTGAGCTGAGATCCAGCCACTGCACTCCAGCCTGGGCGACAGAGCCAGACTCAGTCTCCAAAAAAAAAAAAAGAAAAGAAAAAAAGAAAAGGGTGTCCTTGACCCACTTCATGTTTTGTTTGCTTTGCTGAAGATCAATTGGCTATAAGTATTTGGGTGCATTCCTGGGTTCTCTCTTCTGTTCCATTGGTATATGTGCCTATTTTTATACCAGTACTATGCTGTTTTGGTGACTATGGCCTTATAGTACAGTTTGAAATCAGATAGTGTGATTGTAGGAGTCTATTTTCACACTGCTGATAAAGAGGTACCGAGACTGGACAATTTACAAAAGAAAGAGGTTTAATTGGACTTATAGTTCCAGGTGGCTGGGGAAGCCTCACAATCATGGCAGAAGGCAAGGAGGAGCAAGTCCCGTTTTACATGGATGGCGGCAGGCAAAAAGAGAAGGAGGAAGACACAAAAGCAGAAACCCCTGGTAAACCATTAGATCTCATGAGACTTATTCACTGCCATGAGAACAGTATGGGGAAAACTGCCCCCATGATTCAATTATCTCCCACCAGGCCCCTCCCACAACACATGGGAGTTATGGGAGTACAATTCAAGATGAGATTTGGGTGCGGTCACAGAGCTGAACCATATCAGTGATGTCTCCAGAGTTATTATTTTTGCTTAGTCTTGCTTTGGCTATGTGAGCTCTTTTTTGGTTCCATTTGAACTTTAGAATTGTTTTTTCTAATTCTGTGAAGAGTAATGGTGGTATTTTGATGCAGATTGCATTGAATTTGTAGATTGCTTTTGGCAGTATGATCATTTTCACAATGTTGATTCTACCTATCCATGAGCATGGGATGTGTTTCCATTTGTGTCATCCATGATTTCTTTCGGCAGTGTTTTGTAGTTTTCCTCGTAGAAGTCTTTTGCCTCCTTTGTTAGGTATATTCCTAAGCTGTATATTTGCAGCTATTGTAAAAGGGGTTGAGTTCTTGATTTGATTCTCCACTGGTCACTGTTGATGTATAGAAGAGCTACTGATTTGTATACATTAATCTTGTATCTGGAAAGTTTGCTGAATTCCTTTATCAGTTCTAGGAGATTTCTGGAGAAGTCTTTAGGGTTTTTGAAGTAAATGATCATATCATCAGCAAACAATGACAGTTTGACTCCCTCTTTCCCAATTTTGGATGACCTTTATTTCTTTCTCTTGTCTGATTGTTTTGGCAAAGATTTCCAGTACTATGTTGAAGAGGAGTGGTGAGAGTGGGCATCCTTGTCTTGTTCCAGTTCTCAGAGGGAGAGCTTTCAACTTTTCCCCATTCAGTATTATGTTGCCTGTGGGTTTGTCATAGGTGGCTTTTATTACATTAAGGTATGTCCCTCGAATGCCAATTTGGCTGAGAGTTTTAATCATAAAGCAATGCTGGATATTGTCGAATGCTTTTTCTACATCTATTGAGATGATCATGTGATTTTTTGCTTTTAATTCTGTTTATGTGGTGTATCACATTTATTGACTCATGTATGTTAAACCATCCCTGCATCCCTGGTATGAAACCCACTGGATCATGGTGGATTATCTTTATGATATGTCATTGAATTTGGTTAGCTAGTATTTTGTTAAGGATTTTAGTGTCTGTGTTCATGAGGGGCATCAGTCTGTAGTTTTCTTTTTTGGTTATGTCCTTTGCAGATTATGGTATTAAGGTGATGCTGGCTTCCCAGAATGAATTAGGGAGGGTTCCCTCTTTCTCTGTTGTGTGGGATAGTGTCAAAAGGAATGGTACCAATTCTCTGAGTACCAATTCTGGTAGAATTCTGCTGTGAATCCATCTGGTCCTGAACTGTTTTTGTTGGTAATTTTTTAATTATCATTTCTTTTTTTCTTTTTTTTGACTCCTGCTGTTTTAAATTTTCTTTTCTTTTTTTTTTTTTTAAA